>NC_035448.2:71056334-71391363 GCF_002127325.2 Helianthus annuus
AAACACCCCCGGTTTCCACGCTGCGGCTGCTGCTGCTGCTGCTGGTTCTGTGGAGCTGGTTGCTGAGGCTGCTGATTCTGATTCGCAGGCCGTGGACTCCTACAGTCTTTGGCCTCGTGACCCATCTTAAGACACCTTTGACAACGACCCTTGTTACATGGGCCGTGGTGATGCCTGTTGCAGTTGTGGCACCTGGGTTGACTACCCTGATATCTCCTCTGTCTGTGACCACTAGAGGATTGCTGACTGGGACTCTGATAGTGATCAATCTTCTGCTGCTGAGATTGTGGCTGAACAGATGCTGAACCTTTGCTGGAATCCCCATCCCATTTTCTTTTACTGTCACCAGATGTAGCAGGAGTAACTGAGGTGGTGACGTTAGCAGTAGCATTAACACGCTTGGGCAGTTTGTTCTGATCCACTGCCTGATCGGTGATGCGATGAGCGAGACGCTGAATTTCCTGGATGTTTTCGAGATTAGCCGACGTCACGTGGCTCTGGATTTCTGGCGCCAATCCCTTGAGATACAACTCAATGCGCTTGTATGGAGGGTCCACCATAGTTGGACACAGAACGGCCAGCTCATTAGACCGTTTAGTATACGCCTCGATTTCCGATCCAACCATTTTCAAATTATAGAGCTCATCCTCCAACTTATGAATATCCTCACGTGTACAGTACTCACGCTTGATGAGTTCCTTAAAGTCGTTCCATGGGGTGGCGTTAGCAGCTGCCAACCCTAAGATCTGGACTTGGGCGTTCCACCAAGTCAATGCTATTCCTTCCAAAGTACCGGTGGCAAACTTGACCTTGCGAGCCTCAGGGCACTCGCACATTTCGAATACTGATTCTAGCTTCTCGAACCAGTGGAGGAGTCCAACTGCTCCTTCTGTGCCGCTGAAAGAGTTTGGACGACAGTCCATGAAATTCTTAAAAGTGCAAACTTGCTGCGCTGGCTGACCTATTGTGTACGAATAGGACGAAGTTAAATACGAGAGTTAATGTAGGATCTAAAGATCCTAGTGTGTGCCTATACTGCAGGATATACTACCTGCTTGAGCTGCTGCAACTGCCGCAGCAACTTGGGCTTGAACGAGAGCCTCTAGCTGGGCTTGTGTCATGTTGATTCTTCCAGACATGATCTTCATAGTAACAAGTAGCATACGTAAGAATGGTTCGCGAATGGGGCGATGACAGAAAAGCGTAGGCATATAGGTGTTCTCATGTAATCAAAGTATGTGTATCTAAGCGTAATGCGAGCAAAGTTCTAAGCAGTTCTAGCAAACAGGCAATAAACATAAACCTTATTACCTAGGATGTCGAGTCTTGCACGTGGAGCGAAGCGTCGTTGTGGATCGTTGAGAGCACTGTTCTGGTTATAGTCCGGTTTTAATAAAACATTTTCCCATATTAAAACCAAGTTCTCTATAACCAATGGCTCTGATACCAATCTGTCACACCCCCAAAATCCACCCGCGGAATACCACCGCTTGGGAGCGTGACTGACCAGGATCAAGCCATCAATCATATCAAACATAGCATTTAATAATAATAAAAGTAATTAACGTAAGTCACCATAACATGATTGATGTTTCAAAACCAAATACTGTTTTAAGTAGCGGAAGCATAGTAAAGTAAATTCAAAACGAGTTATGAGTTCGACATCATTAACGATCCATCTGCCCACAACGACCTGCTCCTTCCCTGTGCAAGCTCCCAAGTATACCTAAGGCCCTGCAAGGCATGCAGCAAATAATCAACAAACTAGTTGAGCGAGTTCACAGAAAGTAAGTTCATAGTGTAATGCATAAGTATAGCTAGTGGGGGCTTCCCATACTAGTGTGTAATAAAGGTGGGGGCTTCCCATGTTCATCCTGGTTAATGAGGGCTTCTCATTAACGGTACTTACTAGACTAACTTCCGACCATGTGTTCTTCTTTACCGAGAACAGGAAAACGTACAGGGTCACGTAGGCTTTACGTGACGTGCCCTTCCCCGAGGACAGTGGTACGCGTGGGGGCTACGTAGGCTTTACGCAGCGTGGCCTTCCGACCTGGAAGCCAGTGAATGGTATTGGGTTACGTAGGCTTTACGTAACGTGTCCTTCCCGACCCGGGAGACATATGGCGAATATACTGGGTTACGTAGGCTTTACGTAACGTGTCCTGACTAACCTGAGGACGATGGTCTATAGTCTGGTATATGCGTAAGTACGAGTATCTCCTTTTACAATAACATATCCAACCCAATTCCCAACCCGGGAATCCCATGCCTTGGCTGTGTGAACTCACCTTGGTTTGCTCGGCAGATACACAGAAAGTACAAGTAGCAAGTAAATGGTCACTCACGTCCTATCATGGTTATTATACGAGTCAGGTTCGTATACAGCACGTATATAGTGATCACGTATAGACATGGCAAACATGTACGCACGTAAACAGATAAGACATAGCATGTGAGGATCCAATTGTTCTAAGTCCATTCATACCCGGCCCAATGACATAAGCAGCCCAATAACAAAACAATCCAGATTCTCAATCGGCCCAAATAGCAAACACATACAAGTCCATTAATAAACAGTCCACAATTCAAATCGTTGGGCTCAATAGATTGGGCCCGTGACAGTGAAGGCCCAACAGTGTGCGTGTAAAGGGTGGTCTCGAGTCGCAACGGAGATCTCGAGTCGCAACCGGAGATTACGAGTCGCAACAGCTGGTTGCGAGTCGCAATGGAGATCTCGGTTCATCATGGTCTGGTTACGAGTCGCAACGGGACTCGCAACCGTGGTTTCGGCTGGTGCTGTTTGTGGTTTCGAGTCGAGACGGGGAGGTTTCGACTCGCAATCTGAGTCGCAACCGGCTGTGTAACTGGTTTCCATATTTCTAGTCAAATATACCCCGTGATTTCAGCTAACAGTTTGGTCAGTTTTGGTAACCAGATCAATTAACATAATTTCCAACAAATCGTTTAGCATGCTATCGATCAAACAGGACAATTGGAACACAAATTCATAAGAACCCTAATAATCACACTTATGAACAATAACAATAATCATAACACCCAATCATATCATGATCCGATTTCATGAGCATCAACCTCGAATTGCATAACTTCACAGCCAATCAACAAGACATATCATTAACATCATCAACAACAAATCCGATTATATAACAATCAATACGAGGATCAACATAACCACATAATCTAACCGGTCCTAGTTCATCATCATGCAAATTCCAAATCGGTTCGATCTAAGCATGTAATCAAAACATCATTTAACACAAAAGCATAAACATCATACTAACCGGTTACAAGTGACGAGATGTGATCCGAACAATAGGGTGATCGGGCGGCCTTGTGCTTCGGCTCCTAATCCAGCCGAGAGAGAGATAGAGAGCAAAGCTTCTAGGGTTTGTGTGTGTGTGTGTGATTTGCAAAAGTGGTAAAACAAAACCCCTAACTTGGTTTTGTGTGTTGCGAGTGGGGAGTGGGCCGAGCCCACTTGGTTGTCTAATGGTCCGCGTGCACAAGGAGTGGCCCAAAGGGCTTTGTGTGGCCGGTTTGTGTAGTTTGGGCTCGTGCAACACATAACATTCATACATACACAACACACGTAAACAATTATTCATTTAAAATCATATAATTCAGTTCTCATGAGCACGTAACGTTACATCAAAGCATGTCTAAAGTTCGAGTTGTCACACACTTGTTCGTTGAACCTCGGTGTCTCAACCGGTCTTTTACTAACCGAAGGTATATCTAAACCCCCTATGGTTTGAGTTTTTTTTTTGTGTTTGCATGTTGGTGACCTTGTTCTATTACGAGTGTTCCTTGGTAAAAAAGTGTTCATGTTATTTTGTTACATACGCTTTCTTTGCTTAAAAATGTGTATATAATTTTAACTAGTTAAAGTTTATTTTGAATAACATATATATACATGTACTCTTACTTTTCAAAAGTGTTTTGACTAATCTTTGTAACAAATAAACACATACATATATGAAGTGGGTTCATAAAATTAAAGTAAAATTATACCATGGATTTCCTTCAGTGGTATCAGAGCCGATGCTCACCACATGCGATGCTCACCACATGCAAATCGAAACCGGTCTTATTTTACCGGAATAATAAATCACAAACTTTAAAAGTCTAAATTTTTTTGTTTATTTTATCTTTGTGCTATATATATATATATATATATATATATATATATATATATATATATATATATATATATATATAGGAGAAGGATCCGTTAGGAACCACCCTTTATTGCGAGAACCGCGAGAACCAATGTAAACACATACAGTAATTCCTAAAAAAATCTAAAAAACACCCAAATTTTTTTTTATTTTTTTACTATTTTTTTGGAAAAATCGCTATATTTTGTTAATAAAAAAAATTCAAAAAAAAAAAAAAAACTCGACTCACAGTTATCGATGCACATGTGCATATGTATCATTTCTTTGACAAATTCCGTAATTCATTATAAATATTAGTCAATTGCACTTTCATTTATACTACCACGTGTAATACACTACTTTTTACGTTAACAATATTAGAAATGCACATGTGCATCTATATGTATCAGTATGAAATAAGGTGTTTTGTTACACTACTTTGAATACACTTTCTCTTTCATCTATCATTCCATCCATAACACACAAACATGCACATGTGCATATGTATCATTTCTTTGACACATTTCGTAATTCATTACAAATATTAGACAATTGCACTTTCATTTACATTACCATATGTAATACACTACTTTCTACATTACCAATATTAGAAATGCACATGTGCATCTATATGTATCAACATGAAATAAGGTGTTTTGGTACACTACTTTGAATACACTTTCCCTTTCATATATCATAGCATCCATAATACACTACCATTACCTCCTACCATCCATAAAACAATATCATTACCTTCTATCATCCATAATACAATACTATTACCAATATTTTCACTTTATTACATGTATATCAACACCTTTTATACCATCCAAACATCATATTACATCATAAAGTAACAACTATAGCCAAACCATCAACCACTAGATATAACTAACCAAAAAACATGTATATGGGCCTACTTCTCCATTAAAAATCACAAACTTTTTGTACCTAAAAATGTTATATCATGGTTATACCTAATCATGCACATGTGCATTTTGAATATTGGTAATGTAAAAAGTAGTGTATTACAGATGGTATTGTAAATTAAAGTGCAGTTGTCTATTACTGATAACGTGTTACGGAATTTGTTGAAGTAATGATACATATGCACATGTGCATGGATAACTGTTACTCGAAAAAAAAAGGGTTTTTTTTGGGTAACTAAATATATCGATTTTTGTTAAAAAAATATTAAAAATAAATAAATAATTTTTTGAGTGCTTTTTTTATTTTTTTTAGATTTTATTTTGTGTTCACATTGGTTCTCGCGGTTCTCGCAATAAGGGTGGTTCTCAAATGAACCTTACCTTATATATATATATATATATATATATATATATATATATATCTATACTACTTTAATAAGCATATAGGAAGGACAGAAATGGTCATTTGCCACTTTACAACCATCTGAAGCCCATTGTACAACCTTTAAAGCATGAAGGTGTTGAAAAATCCTTCAACACGCGGACCAGCTTTAAAGTTTGTTGAACCCAATTTTGGGCGGCCAACTTTTGTTCAAAATTCGAATTCCCGCTCATCCCCACTTCCACATACATCCAATCTTTTCATGTCACATCAGTCTTTTCCTTTCCTTCTCTCCTCCTCTCAAAACCATCTCCAATTCTCAATTTTCTGTACGCATGACCCAATTTCTCCATGGCTATTCTTGCAAAATCCCTAGATTCCAAAATATTGAGCCACGATCTGAACAAAACCAGCTTCAGATCTAAACAAAACCACCCACGAAACGGTGAACAGAATCCCCTCTACTCCATGGCTTCAGCCGTCACTGATGACACTCCAGGTTCTTCCCTTCTCTGGTTCCAGAGATATGACTATGGTGGTGTCACGGAAGAGGTTTGCAACGGAACAACTGTGCTGGAACCTTTGAAGATCGACGATGATGGCGGCGGTTAGGGTTCCTGTTCTTCCCTTCTCTGGTTCCAAAGTGACACCGTTCTTTTAAATCACTGGATTTCATTTACATTTGTTTGTGTTTTTAAGATGGATATTTGTTTTTTCTGTAGGTCATGGTTTAAAGAACAGGTAACGGTTTGAGAAGAGTTCAAATCTCAAATTCTTAGTTTTTGAGTTTCTTGAAGAACCCTAATTGATTTGGTTTTGTTTTCATGGAGATTTGATTTGCTCAAAGATCAAGACCACGACCAGTTACGCCCCTGGTATAGTTTTTTATTTTTTTTCAAGTTCATGTATGATGCTTTCGAGTTCATGTTGTCGTTGTTGCTTCCAAGGTTTTAATCTTACTATCCAGTTTCGTTTTTTGGTATTTTAGATGATGAAGAAGACGAAGATGACGTTGATGGTGAGTTATGTATCAGAGATTCAGAGCAAGCCCTAACCCTAGATTTCAATAACGTCACCCAAGCAAGGTTCTACACAATTGTTCTTCTCCATGGTTTTTGTTTACATGAATTTTGAAATTTTACTAAAGTTAGTATGTTAGTCTCTATTATAATTTGATTTATCAAAAAAAAAAATCTTGCTGCAAATGGAGTTCTTCAAATTCAATTGAATCTGATGGTTTTTATGTTTTGGATTATCTCTTGAAGATTTTGTGGAGATGTATTCATAAATTTATTGATTAAAAACTTAAAATCAAACATGGGTTTCAATAAAACAATCAGTTTATGTATGCGAATCATCATGGGTTTCTTCGAATTAAATTGGGTTGAAAGTCGCATGAAGTCTTTACTTAATACATACAAGGTCAAGAGAATTTCCCTCTGCACCTAGGAAGGTGGTATGAAGTTGCTTCATTTAAACATGGATTTATTGGTCAAGGTCAAGAGGATTTCCCTCTGCACCCAGGTATATAGGTATATTCTAAAGGTAATTTTTGAAATTAAAGAGTTTTTATAGAGGTGACAAACTGAGCCAGCTGGGCTGGCCGACTAGGTAATGGGTAAAAAGGTTTTTTTTGTTTTCCAAATCACCTAATGAGTGTGGTTGACATTAAACACTTTCGTTCTAAAGTTTTGACATTAAACACCTAAAGTTTGTACTCAAATCAGTCCTAATCAACACATTATTGTTTCTAAGTTTTTAATTTTACTAGCAATACTGATAAAAATAGGATGACGTAACTTGTTTTTTAGTGTTGATTAAATTTATTTAATTGTTTGTGCAAGGAGCCAAAGGGGTTTGGTTTTGTGCAGTTACAGATCTCGCTAATGCTGCAGAAGAAAAATACCAGATGGAAGGTCAGCTTTTTCAAGAGAGAGAACTCATAGGTGTCGGCATCAGAGATGAACTCTAGACGCGAGATCACAGGGCTGCTTATGGTGAGAGGTCCAATTATTCTTCATTTCTTTGTATTTTATAATTAACATTTGTTCCCTTTCGTTAAGACATTTATCCTCTTAACCAGTTAGCTAAGTGACACCAAACTATAAAAAGTTTTATGGTCATATTCAGTGTTCATTATGTGTTTTTGATTAATTTGGTGATAGTTAAGAAAAGCAAATTTCAACTATGTACAGATTTATTTAGTTGGGTTTACTTGCTTACATCTTTTATATTTTTATCCACACACTAACTCAGGTTTGATTTTGTTTAGGTCAGCTTTCTGGTTGGAATCACAAATATTGCACCAGGTATCGTATCTTAGTATCTTAGGATGACCTTAATGCAATTTTAAACCGTACATAACCAAGTCTTTATACGAGAACCTGGTTTTTTTATCACATGTTATTTGTGCCAATTTTGACCCGTTTACTACTTTTGAATGGGTAGATATCTCTTACGTGTCAAATTAAAAACTCTTAGCTCATAATGAAAGAGAATACGTGTTAATGGTTCCAACTTGGTTATGTGAATGCTCGATTTTGTTTATGTTTTCCGTTTACATAGCCGAACCAGACATGTTGTACGTAGATGGTTCGGTTATGGTTTTAATGCAACTTTAATAATGAAGCATGGCATGATGAATGAGTTTTTTAATCTGAACCAAGCAAACCTATTCTGGGGATTAAGTTTTGTTTTCGGTTCCCAATACCAACAAGAGTTTCGGTTCTCCGAACCACTAAACCCGTTTACATAACTGAACCAGGCCTGGATTAAAGGGTTCAATCACGCTTCTTGAAAGGTCTCGGTTTTGGGTTAGTTCGACCTGGTTCCAGTGGTTCTAGAAGTGGTGGCGTTACCGCCCTGAGCTCGAAGCTGCATTAAACTTGTATTTTTAATAGCTTTAATGTATAGAGGTCAAAGTTTAACTTTTTTTAGATTTCTCTTTCTAAACACCGAAATTTTTGATGATATAAAGGTTTGGGAAGGTGGCTGCTGATGTTAGTCTCTGTTATAATTTGATTTATCAAAAATAAAAAAGGAATTCTTGCTGCAAATGGAGTTCTTCAAATTCAATTGAATCTGATGGTTTTTATGTTTTGGAGTATCTCTTTAAGATTTTGCTGAGATGTATTCATAACTTTATTGATTAAAAAGTTAAAAACAAACATGGGTTTCAATAAAAGAATCAATTTATGTATGCGAATTATCATGGGTCTCTTTGAATTAAAATGGGTTGAAAGTCGCATGAAGTCTTTGCTTAATACATACAATGTTCTAAGTCGTTTTTGGTTAAAGAGTTAGAATGTTACTGTAATAACAACGTTTATAATCATACATGTAGGTGGACTCAAAGATTGTTTCAACATGACAACAAGAAACTTTGATCTTGTAAGATACTGAGGAAGCTGGTATGAAGTTGCTTCATTTAAACATGGATTTGTTGGTCAAGGCAAGAGGATTTCCACTGCACCCAGGTATATAGGTATATTCTAAAGGTAATTTTTGAAATTAAAGAGTTTTTATAAAGGTGACAAACTGAGCAGGCTAGGCTGGCCGACTAGGTAATGGGTAAAAAGGTACTTTTTTTTGTTTTCCGAATCACCTAATGAGTAGGGTTGACATTAGACACTTTCGTTCTAAAGTTTTGACATTAAACACCAAAAGTTTGTATTCAAATCAGTCCTAATCAACACATTATTGGTTCTAAGTTTTTAATTTTACTAGCAATACTAATAAAAACAGGTTAACGTAACTTGTTTTTTTAGTGCTGATTAAATTTATTTAATTGTATGTGCAGGGAGCCAAAGGGGTTTGGTCCAACCTGATCCATTTCCAGTTATATATACATATATACGCACAATTTATTTAAGTTTCATTTTTCATATAACCAATCTTACCCGACCCGACCATTCGTGTGTTGTGGCGAGAGCTGTTGGGTTGCAGGTTTGTGTTTGGCTTCAAATCTCGATTATGATCTGGTTCGAGAGTATCAAAGATCTGTTGGAATATGTAGCGAAGCAGAGAATTACCAAAGCAAAGAGAAGACTAAGCGAGGCAGTGTTTTTTTTGGGTAAAGGGAGGCAGTGTTTATGTTAACATGGTGGAGAATATGAATGAGCCACAATGAAAAGGTCTTTAAAGGAATTACTACTTGTCTACTTGTCAAAAGATGGTGGATGCCATTAAGAAGACATCGTTTTGGTGGATTCTAAATAGATCCAAATGGAAAAGTATTGAATGGGATGCTTGGAACCGACACTTGGGAGGAGTCTTTTTTGAATAATTTTGTTGTTGGCTCTGTATGTAGGTTTTGTTCTGCTGGGTATTTTTGGTTGTATGTTACAGGTTTCCTTGTATTGTTGTTTGTAGTTTTGGGACTCTCTTACCAGGGTAGGTGCGTTTTAATGAAATTTTGCCTCGCTTGCCTTTCAAAAAGTAAATATAAGAACAAGTTTTACTATATAGACAAAAATCCATGGCTTATGAACACGATGGTTTTTAAAAAATTAAATTTAAGCATATTTTGTTTCTGTTATTAATTTTAAGATATGATATTTTACAAGATCACATGTATGTTGTTGTGGTACACTTATTTTTATTTGATATTCTTAATTATTCTTTTTTTATCAAATGGGTCAACAACCGGGCTAATTTTATTCTCTAATGGGTTGGTCTTTAAAAGTTAAGCTAAATCGGAAATAAGGCCTTTCGTGTATGAGTTGAATGTAGCCCAAAAACTATTTCGGAATGCATAGAAGAAATGTGAATATGGAGTCCTTAAGGTGCAATTTTTGTGGTCATGAAGATGAAGGCCTTTTGTATGTATTTATAGTTATGGATGAATGGTTTCAACATCATTTTTCGATTGACAATCACCTCTATGCATATTTGAGTCAAATATTTGCATTTATATATAGTTATTGATGATGTGTAAATGTGAATGTGATTAATAGATGGGTGCACAAACGTCATTAAATCCCCATGACCGGTTTTGAAATATCTTAACCGAAAATTTAGATTTTAGTTATGACCTAACTGAACCTTTTCATGCACACCCTTAGAATTATTAACAAGTGTTGTGTTTTCCGTTGCATCGCGAATTTGGTTTTGGTTATGGCTCAAAACCGAACCGCCCCGTACATAGCCCTAAACTGACCAACCTAAGTGATATGTTTCCAGCCGCATCGCGCGGGTAAACGACTAGTATATATATATATATATATATATATATATATATATATATATATATATATATATATATATATATATATATATATATATATATATATATATATATATATTTAGACATATTTTAATTGTTATATTTGGTTGACCAAAAATTGCCCAAACATACTTTTGGTTATGTTGAATATGTAAATCAGGCCCGACCTTGTGGTTGTGTTTATATTTGGTTTTGTTCATGGTTTTGGCCCATTTTGTGGCTCAAAGTTGTAATAGACTAGTTTATAGTTTTGGCCCATTTTGTGGTTCAAAGTTGTAATAGATAGGGTTTTATCTTTGTTATATTTACTTGTTAAATATTGTTAATACGAAGACCCAAAGAAAACCCGAAGCAAAACCGAATGCCAAGAGGGGTCTTGGAGTTAGTGGGAGTCATTCAAGACAACAAGATGCACTTAAGTCCATCCTTGTGGTTGTTTTGTGTGTTGTGACCGTGACCCCTTTGATCTTGCTACTTGGCTCTAGCAAGATCATAATCATGCCCATATGGTTTACATATTCATTTTTGTTATTATGGTTCCCTTTAATAAATGTTATTACACTTCAACCTAATACCAAAACGCATTCTTAAAAAATGAGTTTTTTAAAATGAAATCGAGTAAAAGCAAGTTCTAGCAAGTTGCATATTATTATAACCACTAGAGTTTTAAAACACGTCTTTCTCACATCTTTAAAACTCATAAACTTAATAGTGTTCACTATTAACATACAATTGGTTGTTCCAAGTCGCGACAAACTTAGTTTTATAGGTTATCTAAAACTAATTGTCCCGAGAGGTGAAAGGTCTTTCGGTTATGTTGCAAATTTAATATCTAAATTAAAACCGACTATAACGACCCTATATGGTAAAAATTAAAATCAATGGTTTATGCCATCCTACTACTAGTAACACTTGGGGCATAATGCGAACCATCAGTGTTGGAGCCACAACACGACACTTGGTGTCTAGTTTATCCTTCCAAGGTGCAAGGGTTTCGTCGACACATCCGGCCCTTCCACATGTAACCGTTTTAGGACGACTATTACTTTTCTTCTCGTGTTACGTGCCCCAGCCGTCTTGAGAACAAAAGTGGCATAGATGAGGCCAAACGTATCAATGCAAGGAAAAAGGTTGTCCTCGTAGCCTCATAAACCCCAGGAGTTGTGCTTTTCTCACAATTGACAATCGTTGTCAGTCCGCTTAAACCTCTTGCTAATGTTGCATGCCCCAGCTGCCTTTAGAAAGAGCTTCTAACCGGATTCTCGTTCCTTATCATCTCACCTCACTAAATAAGAAAAATACATTAAAAATACTAATTAAATAATTTTTGCTTAACATATGTCATCTGAAAACAACTCATATTTGCTCTCAAGTCCATACTTGAGAAGGGCAAACTAAATAACACCAATTTTCTTGAGTAGCACCGCAACTTGAGAATTGTTCTCAAAATGGCAAAAAGGCTTTATGTTTTGGAAACCTCGATCCCAACCTCACCCAAGAACAATATTGTGGTTGCGAAGAAGGCTTTCGACAAACATAGAAAAGATGCCATGGAAGTTGCTTGCCTCATGCAAGCCACCATGTCTCTAGATCTTCAGAAGAATATGGAAGACATGAATGCCTTCGACATGATTGAGCAACTCAAGGGCATGTTTCAGAAACAAGCCCGTCAGGAACGCTATGACACCATGAAACAGCTCATAAGTTGTAGAATGCAAGAGGGTTCCTCAGTTAGTGCTCATGTCCTTAAGATGAACGGCTACATCGACCAATTAAACAAACTTGGTTATCCTCTCCAAGATGAGATGGTTGTTGACTTCATTCTCAACTCTCTTTCCAGACACTATGATCAATTTGTTATGAATTTTAACATGAATGACTGGGTAAAGACAGTGCCAGAGCTACATGGGATGCTCAAAACGGAAGAGATGAACATTTCCAACAAAGTAAACCAAGTGTTAATGGTTCGATCTGGTGGTGTTAAAAAGCCTAAAACAAATAAGAAGAGTTATAACAGCAAAAGCAACGGAAAGGCTCCTGTTGCTGCCAAACCTGCCACCAACAAGAGTAAGCAAGCTGTGAAAGCCCCTCTTCTAGAAGAGCAGCAATGCTATGAGTGTAACAAGATGGGGCACTGGAAACGTAACTGCTCCGAGTATCTTGCCAAGCTCAAAGTGAAGAAGGCTAATGAAGAAGGCACTTCTTCAGGTATTCTAATATATGTTACTGAACTTTTCACTATTTCAAGCAACACATGGGTATTTGATATCGGGTGTGGTTATCGCATCATTAATGTCTTGCAGGATCCTGAGAAGTGGAAGAAACTGAAGCCGGGAGACATGGAGCTCATTGTTGGGGATGGGAAAAGAGTCCCAGTTCAGGAAACTGGCACATTTAATCTAGTTTGGAAACTTTATTTATAAGTATTGAAGAAAATCTCAATCAACTAGATCTCTGAAGAAGATAACAGTCCTGAAGTTCACAGCAAGAAGAAGAAGATCAGATAGGACAACTGAAATGCAAAGTATCTACTTCAAAGAATCACAAGTTGATCAAGAGTTGATTTGGATTATCAGAGAAGGTCATTTCTGATGGATATGATGATATTTCTGATGAAATATCACCAGTTTCTGATTTTTCTGATCATCAGACTTTCTGATGATTTGTTCACCAGAATTTCTAATGAAGTGGTTTATCAGAAATTCTGATGAAAGACCCACTTGTCTAAAAATCACAACTCTATCCTGCCACCCATGACCGAAGCATGACATTATTGGTTATCATGATTACAAATACAACTTGAACGATGGATTCAATGAATATGTCAAATTGCTACTTTACGCAGGACTTATTGCATGAATAAACAATTGTTTATTCATGTCCACAGCCGTCTATAAATAGAAGGCTCGAGAGGCAGAAGATACTTGAGTTTGAAGCTTAGCATTCATATACAAACACCCAAACTTCACTGCTCTTCTCACCCACAGAAATCAAGATTCATTTGTATTAGATAATAATCTTACAATCACCTTGTTAAACTAATTTGTTTCAAAGTGATATAAACTTGATAATTCTATAGGTCTTGTTTCTTGAAAGTCTGATTTCCATTTCCGCACATCTTTTTCACATATACTGAAATCACTTGCCATATTACGTAAAAAGAAGTTGTTTCAAAGAAGTTACTATGAAAAGAAGCTTGAGGAAGCCAAGAAGCAACAACAGTAAGTCAGCTTAATTGCTGGGACAGATACACGGCTATCTGATGACTCTTCTGATGAAGAAGAAGAAGAAGAAATGGCTAATTTCTGTCTCATGGCACTTTCTGATGACATACCAGAGACTTCAGGACAACAGGTAAGTTTAGACAATCTCGATCTTGAACACAAGCTAAATGAGCTCATGTCAGATTTTTTAAACTTGCAAGTTAAACATCAATCAGATGGTAAAAAATCTGATGAGTTGCAGAGGACCTTGAAGAAAATTATTCTTGAAAATCAATTACTTATAGAACAAAGTTTAGATCAAAGAGCTAAAATTGAG
The DNA here is from genome assembly GCF_002127325.2 of Helianthus annuus. NCBI lineage: Eukaryota > Viridiplantae > Streptophyta > Magnoliopsida > Asterales > Asteraceae > Helianthus > Helianthus annuus. The sequence goes on from NC_035448.2 coordinate 71,070,591, forward strand.
TTCTATGAAAATGAAAGAAGTGATCTTTACAAGAAAATCAATGATAAAGAAATTAATGTAAGAGGTTTTCAAGAAGCAAAAGAATTCATAAATTTTCATAGAGTCCACTCCAAAGAACAAAGGAGAGGGTTTGGGTTATGTAAGAACAAATAATAACAAACCCACTGTCTTTGTAAAAGCAACTCAACAGATTTCTGATAAATTTATATCAGAATCTGATTTTGAAACTTGCAAATCAACATGTTCTGAATACTCCTTTGATAAGCCAAATTTTGAACTAAAAAGAAGTGAATGTAATCCAGAGTTTGTAAAAACTCTAGAAGCAGTTCACTCATCTTTTCAAAATTATTCCTTCATTCCATCACAAGAAGAAACATCAGAAATTTCTGATGATTCTTGTATGTGTGTTGAAATACTGAAGCTTGTTCAACACCATCTCCAAAAGAAAAAGAAAAATTCTGTTAATGGCTCAGCATTTAACAGAAATTATGATGAAAGGTCATTTAGAAGAAATAATAAAACCAGAATATCATCAGTAAGAGTACCCAAGCATGCCTGGGTACCTAAAACCCTCTAACATTTCATTTCAGGACCATCATGTGCAGCAGATCTGGTACTGCGACTCAGGAAGCTCCAAGCACATGTCTGGGGATAGGAGCTTACTCAGCAACTTTGTCTTAAAGCTGGGTAAAATGGTAAACCTTGGAAATGAAATAAATGGAAGGATTGTAAGAAAATTTGATCATTGAAGAAAGTAGCCTATGTTTAAAAGGCTTAAGGTATGATCTGCTAAATCATGGTCAAAATTATGATAAAGTTCTTTTTGATTTGCAACTTGTTTGAATAAAAAAAACCATAAGAAGAAAAAGTGCATATCTGGTAAAGCACCAGAAATTCTGATAAATTATCAGAAAATCTGACGCATTATCAGAAAATCTAACAAATCATCAGAATTTCTGGTAACAAATCAGAAGACTTCTTGGAACAAAATTATTGAATGATTATTTGAACAAGTTCATACATTTCATCACCTTTATCTATAGGAAGCAAAACCGAATGCCAAGAGGGGTCTTGGAGTTAGTGGGAGTCATTCAAGACAACAAGATGCACTTAAGTCCATCCTTGTGGTTGTTTTGTGTGTTGTGACCGTGACCCCTTTGATCTTGCTACTTGGCTCTAGCAAGATCATAATCATGCCCATATGGTTTACATATTCATTTTTGTTATTATGGTTCCCTTTAATAAATGTTATTACACTTCAACCTAATACCAAAACGCATTCTTAAAAAATGAGTTTTTTAAAATGAAATCGAGTAAAAGCAAGTTCTAGCAAGTTGCATATTATTATAACCACTAGAGTTTTAAAACACGTCTTTCTCACATCTTTAAAACTCATAAACTTAATAGTGTTCACTATTAACATACAATTGGTTGTTCCAAGTCGCGACAAACTTAGTTTTATAGGTTATCTAAAACTAATTGTCCTGAGAGGTGAAAGGTCTTTCGGTTATGTTGCAAATTTAATATCTAAATTAAAACCGACTATAACGACCCTATATGGTAAAAATTAAAATCAATGGTTTATGCCATCCTACTACTAGTAACACTTGGGGCATAATGCGAACCATCAGTGTTGGAGCCACAACACGACACTTGGTGTCTAGTTTATCCTTCCAAGGTGCAAGGGTTTCGTCGACACATCCGGCCCTTCCACATGTAACCGTTTTAGGACGACTATTACTTTTCTTCTCGTGTTACGTGCCCCAGCCGTCTTGAGAACAAAAGTGGCATAGATGAGGCCAAACGTATCAATGCAAGGAAAAAGGTTGTCCTCGTAGCCTCATAAACCCCAGGAGTTGTGCTTTTCTCACAATTGACAATCGTTGTTAGTCCGCTTAAACCTCTTGCTAATGTTGCATGCCCCAGGTGCCTTTAGAAAGAGCTTCTAACCGGATTCTCGTTCCTTATCATCTCACCTCACTAAATAAGAAAAATACATTAAAAATACTAATTAAATAATTTTTGCTTAACATATGTCATCTGAAAACAACTCATATTTGCTCTCAAGTCCATACTTGAGAAGGGCAAACTAAATAACACCAATTTTCTTGAGTAGCACCGCAACTTGAGAATTGTTCTCAAAATGGCAAAAAGGCTTTATGTTTTGGAAACCTCGATCCCAACCTCACCCAAGAACAATATTGTGGTTGCGAAGAAGGCTTTCGACAAACATAGAAAAGATGCCATGGAAGTTGCTTGCCTCATGCAAGCCACCATGTCTCTAGATCTTCAGAAGAATATGGAAGACATGAATGCCTTCGACATGATTGAGCAACTCAAGGGCATGTTTCAGAAACAAGCCCGTCAGGAACGCTATGACACCATGAAACAGCTCATAAGTTGTAGAATGCAAGAGGGTTCCTCAGTTAGTGCTCATGTCCTTAAGATGAACGGCTACATCGACCAATTAAACAAACTTGGTTATCCTCTCCAAGATGAGATGGCTGTTGACTTCATTCTCAACTCTCTTTCCAGACACTATGATCAATTTGTTATGAATTTTAACATGAATGACTGGGTAAAGACAGTGCCAGAGCTACATGGGATGCTCAAAACGGCAGAGATGAACATTTCCAACAAAGTAAACCAAGTGTTAATGGTTCGATCTGGTGGTGTTAAAAAGCCTAAAACAAATAAGAAGAGTTATAACAGCAAAAGCAACGGAAAGGCTCCTGTTGCTGCCAAACCTGCCACCAACAAGAGTAAGCAAGCTGTGAAAGCCCCTCTTCTAGAAGAGCAGCAATGCTATGAGTGTAACAAGATGGGGCACTGGAAACGTAACTGCTCCGAGTATCTTGCCAAGCTCAAAGTGAAGAAGGCTAATGAAGAAGGCACTTCTTCAGGTATTCTAATATATGTTACTGAACTTTTCACTATTTCAAGCAACACATGGGTATTTGATATCGGGTGTGGTTATCGCATCATTAATGTCTTGCAGGATCCTGAGAAGTGGAAGAAACTGAAGCCGGGAGACATGGAGCTCATTGTTGGGGATGGGAAAAGAGTCCCAGTTCAGGAAACTGGCACATTTAATCTAGTTTGGAAACTTTATTTGTAAGTATTGAAGAAAATCTCAATCAACTGGATCTCTGAAGAAGATAACAGTCCTGAAGATCATAGCAAGAAGAAGAAGATCAGATAGGACAACTGAAATGCAAAGTATCTACTTCAAAGAATCACAAGTTGATCAAGAGTTGATTTGGATTATCAGAGAAGGTCATTTCTGATGGATATGATGATATTTCTGATGAAATATCATCAGTTTCTGATTTTTCTGATCATCAGACTTTCTAATGATTTGTTCACCAGAATTTTTGATGAAGTGGTTTATCAGAAATTCTGATGAAAGACCCACTTGTCTAAAAATCACAACTCTATCCTGCCACCCATGACCGAAGCATGACATTATTGGTTATCATGATTACAAATACAACTTGAACAATCGATTCAATGAATATGTCAAATTGCTACTTTACGCAGGACTTATTGCATGAATAAACAATTGTTTATTCATGTCCACAGCCGTCTATAAATAGAAGGCTCGAGAGGCAGAAGATACTTGAGTTTGAAGCTTAGCATTCATATACAAACACCCAAACTTCACTACTCTTCTCACCCACAGAAATCAAGATTCATTTGTATTAGATAATAATCTTACAATCACCTTGTTAAACTAATTTGTTTCAAAGTGATATAAACTTGATAATTCTGGAGGTCTTGTTTCTTGAAAGTCTGATTTCCATTTCCGCACATCTTTTTCACATATACTGAAATCACTTGCCATATTACGTAAAAAGAAGTTGTTTCAAAGAAGTTACTATGAAAAGAAGCTTGAGGAAGCCAAGAAGCAACAACAGTAAGTCAGCTTAATTGCTGGGACAGATACATGGCTATCTGATGACTCTTCTGATGAAGAAGAAGAAGAAGAAATGGCTAATTTCTGTCTCATGGCACTTTCTGATGACATACCAGAGACTTCAGGACAACAGGTAAGTTTAGACAATCTCGATCTTGAACACAAGCTAAATGAGCTCATGTCAGATTTTTTAAACTTGCAAGTTAAACATCAATCAGATGGTAAAAAATCTGATGAGTTGCAGAGGACCTTGAAGAAAATTATTCTTGAAAATCAATTACTTATAGAACAAAGTTTAGATCAAAGAGCTAAAATTGAGTTCTATGAAAATGAAAGAAGTGATCTTTACAAGAAAATCAATGATAAAGAAATTAATGTAAGAGGTTTTCAAGAAGCAAAAGAATTCATAAATTTTCATAGAGTCCACTCCAAAGAACAAAGGAGAGGGTTTGGGTTATGTAAGAACAAATAATAACAAACCCACTGTCTTTGTAAAAGCAACTCAACAGATTTCTGATAAATTTATATCAGAATCTGATTTTGAAACTTGCAAATCAACATGTTCTGAATACTCCTTTGATAAGCCAAATTTTGAACTAAAAAGAAGTGAATGTAATCCAGAGTTTGTAAAAACTCTAGAAGCAGTTCACTCATCTTTTCAAAATTATTCCTTCATTCCATCACAAGAAGAAACATCAGAAATTTCTGATGATTCTTGTATGTGTGTTGAAATACTGAAGCTTGTTCAACACCATCTCCAAAAGAAAAAGAAAAATTCTGTTAATGGCTCAGCATTTAACAGAAATTATGATGAAAGGTCATTTAGAAGAAATAATAAAACCAGAATATCATCAGTAAGAGTACCCAAGCATGCCTGGGTACCTAAAACCCTCTAACATTTCATTTCAGGACCATAATGTGCAGCAGATCTGGTACTGCGACTCAGGAAGCTCCAAGCACATGTCTGGGGATAGGAGCTTACTCAGCAACTTTGTCTTAAAGCTGGGTAAAATGGTAAACCTTGGAAATGAAATAAATGGAAGGATTGTAAGAAAATTTGATCATTGAAGAAAGTAGCCTATGTTTAAAAGGCTTAAGGTATGATCTGCTAAATCATGGTCAAAATTATGATAAAGTTCTTTTTGATTTGCAACTTGTTTGAATAAAAAAAACCATAAGAAGAAAAAGTGCATATCTGGTAAAGCACCAGAAATTCTGATAAATTATCAGAAAATCTGACGCATTATCAGAAAATCTAACAAATCATCAGAATTTCTGGTAACAAATCAGAAGACTTCTTGGAACAAAATTATTGAATGATTATTTGAACAAGTTCATACATTTCATCACCTTTATCTATAGGATATGCTCTCACTACCAACATTTCATCACCTTTATCTATAGGATATGCTCTCATAATTATTTGAACAAAATTATTGTATGATCTGCTAATGGCAAGTAACATAGGATATGCTCTCACTACCAACATAACGATATTCCCTGAAATCCTTCAAACCTTCTGGCAAAACGCAACGTTGTCAGAAAATCAGGATAGAGGGAGAATATATATTGAAAGTGAGGTGCTCAATCAAAGAGTCCGAGTAACTGAAATTAACATCAGAATGGCTCTTCAACTGAATGATGACAACGATGTACTGATGTTCTCATACTCTGAGATTCAAGAAACATTGGAGCACATGGGGTACAATCCTGAAAATGATCCGAGAGCAATCAACAATAATGGCTTTATCAAGCCATGGCAGTTTCTGATTACTCAACTAGGTGCATGCTTCTCAAAGAAAGCCATAAATCATCATGAAGCATCTAATAAGTTGTTAGAAATCTGCCGAGCTATCAATTGAACATTCCTTACAACTTCTCTTATTATCTAATGAGAGACTTTGCAAGCAACATGTGGTCAAGCAAGCCATTTTTTATGTATCCTCGTTTTCTGATGAAGATAATCACAAGCCAACTGGGCTTTGGTGGAATCCCTGCTGGTTATCAGAGAGCAGAGTTGTATCTTCAACAGAATGCAAGCATAAGTTTACTCAGACCAACAAATAAAAATTCTGGTTTAGTAACTGAACAATGGGTACTTCTTGAGATTGAACATGGAGATGGAATAGATATTGATTAGAACTCTCCATGAGTGGATTTTATGTGTGTAGATAGATGGTAAGTTATATATATATATATATGTAAATATGTTTATATAAAATGCTACATGTTTTGCTTTAAGTTAACTCTTGTTTTATGTTGTTAAGTGGGAAATGGATAGATAAGAATGTTCATCAGAAATAAATTTTAATTTTTAAAAAAAAAAATTCTAACTTTCTAATAACCAAAAACAAAATCCGGTAAATGAATCTGTTTTTCTGTTAAAACAAGAAAATATCAGAAAAAGACCAAGAGACCAGAACGGTACCAGAAAAATCAGTGTAAGTCTTCTAAATTTATCTCATTCCCTCTCATCATTAAAAAAATTTTTTCACTCAATACCAAAAGTGAAGAAGTGTTGCTTTAAAATTTGGTGAAAACGGTCACAGATTTAGGGGGAAAAACACATCAAATTCTGTTGACTTCTGTTGACTTTTGATACGTGCTAGTATGTATATATTTTAGATGTATATTTTAAGCCCTTTTTACACTTTTAGCCAAGTTTTAAATTTATAAAACACGATATTTACTAACACTAAACACACATATGGGCAAGTGCACCCATCGTGGACGTAGTATAGTGTTGGTAAGATACCGAGGTCGTCCAAGGACACAAGAGCTTTTAGTACCGGTTTATCCTCAACGTCTAACCAAATCAAAAATGTTAGAAAAGATTTTTAAACTAAGAAAATAAAAACTAACTAAATGCTGAAAATAAAATAAAAAATAAAAAAACAACAGAGAGACAAGATGAATCACTTGGATCCAACTCGTGTATTAGTATAACCTTTGATTATTCTCGCACTTTTGCACTTGTTTAAGAGATTATCTTAGTTATTGTAGTAGGCCCATCTTTTGAAGGCGACGTTACCCTCAACCTAGTAGTTTGAGTCAGCAAGGATACAATCCTAAAGGGTCGGATTATTGAAAGATAATGAATTAAGTTATTAATGCAAATTATGGTAGGCCCCTCTTTTGGAGGTGACGTTACCCTCGACTAAGTAGTCTGAGTCATCAAGGATACAGTCCTAAATAGCCGGGTTATAGTATTAATAGTAGTTAACTCATGAGAGGGTCAAAGAGTTTGGATCCCCACCATCCAATACCTATGGGCATTGAAGGAGATCCTACTAAATTTGACCCAGGTCCCTTGCAGGACCTCTAAACGCTGAACAAGGGCAAGACCCTTACCAAACCGTTCCCTTAACCCCCGACCAGGTAGCCAACATACCTCCATATAGACCGTGGAGATATGAATGGTGAAAATCTTTTATTTTATATAGACAGTAAAATAATGCCAAGACACCACGGACAAACGATAAGGAAAGATCACCTTCAACATAAGCAACTAGTTATTAAAGTCATTAATACAAAACCAAATAAAAAGTGCAAATGATTGAAAATAAAAAGTATTATACTAAACACTTGTCTTCACCAAGTGATGTAAGAGACTTAGGCAAACATGGCCTTGATTGAGAACTCTTATGATCAATCTTGGATCCCGAGACGACTCACACACTCTATGATGGACAATGGATGATGGTGGTGGATGATGGTGTTGTGATGGTGGTGGGTGGTGGATGAAGTGTGAGAGGTGATGTGCCAAGGGATGAGTTGCAATGAAACCAAGCACTCCTATTTATAGGCTGAACAGAAGGCTGGGCACAGCCCCGTGTCCGCTGGACACGGCCCCGTGCCTGTCTGACACTCTCTCTTCATTAATTGTAATTCGTAATTACAATTAATGCGCCTGCTGTACTTTCACCACGCCCCCGTGTTCACTGGGCACGGCCCCGTGGTGGGCAATAGAAGCTTCTATAGGTTTGTCTTCTGCCTTCTCTATTTTGCTTGGGAGGATGCTGTTGAGGGGTCGGGCAATCCACTTATATTCCTTTTCTTGTATTTATGTTAGATTTAGCTGTCTTTTTGCTTCTTTTGTGAATTTGAGCTCATTTAATCTTGAAAATACAAAAGGAAGACAAAAACACTCTTTTTCCAACATTAGTACTTAAAAAGGGTTAGTTTTATGCCTCATTCGATGTAATTTATATGTTGCATTTTACACACATCAAATACCCCCACACTTGAATTTTTGCTTGTCCTCAAGCAAAACTCTTTAATATGTGGCTTACACTCCCAAATGGAATGGGTAGAAGAGAAGGTTTTGGCTTGTCATAGAGTGTCGGGAATCCAAGATCTTTTTGGTTTTATTTTTATTTATTTACAATCCTATTCGTTATGATTTATTTAGAACGTTTCATAGGGTAAATTACTTATTTGGGCATAGCATGCCTTTTTAAAATTCCATTTATATACAAGTTCACATACCTCACGGGAGAAATCACTCACACTCGGCCGAAGGTGTATTTTTAGTGAATCACTCGAGAGCGGCGTGGAACTTATTCCTACCATAGGCTTGCCAAGCAATCAATCCTCCTCCTTTTTAACTTGTTACCTTTGTAAATATCAAGAGGACTTTTTGGGTAAAGGCTTGGGCTAAAGGTGGGTAGTTGGGTTAGTGGTTAGTAAAAAAGGGCGAAAAGCGTAAAAAACATCGGTTTTCGTAAAACATTTTGTTTTAGTGACTTTTTATTCTTAATGAAGTATTTCTTCAAACAAGCTTTTTGTTTTAAGAGCTTTGTTTGTTTATTTCTAACTTCATCATTTTTTTAGTCACACGAAAACCGAGCTTGTTACTAAAACAAAGGGTAAGAAATAAAAAGGGTTTTGGTGGGTAAAAGGGTTTTGAGGTAAAGAAATGAAAGGTTTAGGCTCAAAGGGGTTAACTAGGGGGAGTTTTTGGGTAGGTGAAAAGAAAAATAAAAATAATGGTTTTGAAAGAAAAAGGGTTAGTCCTAATGCCTCCATCATTTACTTACTTGGGTTTAAGTTGGTAAGGACCGGGAATGAATTGTCGTGGCAAGTTCTAGAGTCGTAAGAACCAAGCGGCTATTCACACAAGAAACGAAAAATGAGCATTTAGTCTAAAGATGTGTATTTGTATCCTCAATAAAGGCTCAAAACTCACTTTTTGTGGGAATGGGTTTTTTTATGTTATCAAATATATATAATCGAATTTTAACTAAGCTTGTCATGCCGTTTCATAATTTTCTTATGTTAGTTCTTTTTATCACGACGCTATCGGTTGTAAACTTGCAAAAATATAACCTCATTAATCTTAGAATTCCCAACTTAAACTTTAGACAAGTAAAAAAAATAAAATTTTTTTTTGAAAAAAAAATTGGGGTGATTAGCGGTTCCAATAGAGTTTTGTGTAAGGCTTGTTATTAGGACTTGCAAAATTTCAAGGTTTTAGCATCCCCCCACACTTAAATTACACATTGTCCTCAATGTGTCCCAAAAATAAATTTTTAGGTTGATTGAATGTGTAACATGGTGTTTAAAAGCAAAAGTTTATGTTACTGGCAGTGTGGACACGGCCCCGTGGGGACCGGATACGGCCCCGTGTTCAGGTGCCAGTAACGTTAATTCAGAAAAAGAAACAGAAGCCTGGACACAGGGGCTTGTCTGGTGAACACGGCCCGTGTCCAGTTACCTGAACTGGGCATTTTCTTGCAAGGGGTTCAGCACGGGGCCGTGTTGGCTGGGCACGGCCCGTGTTGAACCTGCTGTAATGGAGAAATCGTCGACGTGTGGCCTTGTTCTTGTGCATGGGGCCATGTTTCTCATTTCCCTTATCATCCTTTATCACCATGAGTGTGTTTTATTTATTATGAACCATTCAAACCATCATTCCATTGAAATCATAGAGAGATCTTACATAGTCCTAAATTTATATTAAACTAGATAAGAAAACAACGAAGCATTAAACCGTGGAGTTCTAGCCTATGCTTTATTTTAATTAGCAAAATTTCCAAGAGGCTAGTAGTCTTGGTTAGATATGGCCTTTATTGAACTCCTTCTTCCGGGTGTGGCTTTCCTCATATGTCGGCGAGCCACTCCTCCACCTCCCTTGGAAGGAGAAAAGAAGGCACATTAGCATTAGTTTGAGGAGTTTCGATTTCCACCGGGATCTCTTATTGGTGCTCCACGGGAGGTTCTGCCGGAAAGTCGTCCCACCCGATAGGGTTGTTAACTCCGAGCGCCAGGTTCCAATCCTGTTGAGGGAGGACCGGTTCCATCGGGGGTGCTACAAGAATATTTAACCTCTGGTGCAAGAGGTTAATCTCTTGGAAGCTACTCTCGAGTCCCACCGTAAGATCGTTAATACGGTCGATTAAGACCTCCTCTACTGACGTCATTTCGTTGAGAGCCTCCCTTAATGCTATTACATAATGCACAAGTGTAGCTTCAATGGAGGGCCTCCTTCCTCTTCGGTTGTCTGACGAATGCACGGAAGATGTTTCGCTGTTTTCACTCGATATTCTACGAAAAACAAACTAAAGATAGGTTATTTGCCAAAACAGTAGACTGGACACGGCCCCGTGCGCAATGAGCACGGTCCCGTGTTCATCTTTCTGCAGAGTTTTGGAGCAAGGAAACTTGAAGTTTTAAGTTATTTTCTGAACTTGTGGGGCTTTTTTAAACATTAGTAACTTAAAACAATGTTATACAACATATTTTTATTAGGATTCCTTGAACAAAACTCATAAATCCCTACCACAAAGCTTGAAAAAATCAAACTTTAATGGAGGTTCTTGGAGAAAGATGAAGAAGAAGGAAATGGTTAAGAGAGGAAAGGACAAGATGGGTTGTTGGAACCTTCTTTTAGAACTTACCTAGGATAGTTGAGAGAAGATTCCTTCAAATCTCTGTCCCACGTTGGCCTAAATGTGCAGAATTCTTGGCTGCATTTATAGAAAACGACAGCATCCTGGACACAGCCCCGTGTTCAGTGGGCACGACCCCGTGTGCAGATGGAATTCTGACACAGTTTGTCCGTATTCTGACGTAAGGATCAGAAGGGAATCTTTTGGTGGGCACGGGGGCGTGTTGGCTGGACACGGCCCCGTGTCGAGAGACTGTTTTATGAAGTTTGTCTAATTTTTAAGGAACTTAATAGTATCGGGTGGCTCATGACTGGTTGGAACAACCCCAAAGTGCCTAAGATACCTTAATTGTCCTAGACTAAGGTGAGAACGCAAGAGGTTGTCGGTGAGGGTAATTCCTATTTTCATTCTAGGTGGACAAGTCCAACCCTTTCCTGGGCTCTCGTTAAAGAAGGTGTATGCCGAATCGCTCAGGTCTATGTATGCACCGAACGAAGTCGATGGAGAGTCCTTCACAGCACAATCGGCACAGGGACGACTATCGTCCAAGTCTTTGCTAGGTATGAAGGTATTTTCGGGAGCAACGAGGTTGTCGGAATGCGATCCCAACATTTCTTCATGGTCATCGTCTTGGGGTGGATCAATAAAATCCTTCCTAAGCTCTTTTGACCAATTTCAAATTAGCTCTTCTAGTTGAAATAACTCGTCAAGGAGCATTTCTCCTAGAATATCTGGCTGGGCGCATTCGAGGGAGAGGTAGTGATTATTTTTACTTTCGCCCCTCTTAAGGTTATAAGGAATCGGTGGGTCTATGTAGTGGGACCTATAATTTAGAAAGTAACACTTTAACTCTTTATGTTCGCCTCCACATAATGGACACCACGTACCATAAGAGTGTCGAAAGTAAAAAGAATTACTATCACTCATGTTTATGTCAGAAATTACCAACCGCCGGGATCTAACGGTTCTGTTTTCAGTAAGTGAATCTTGGGCACGGGGGCGTGTTGAGTGAGCACGGCCCCGTGTTCAGCTTACTGTTTGACTTAAAACAGGATTGCTAGTTCCAATGATTGAGCACGGGGGCGTGTTCAGCAGGCACGGCCCGTGCTGAGCTCTGCAAAAGCTGAAAAACTAAGAAAATCCTAAAAAATAAAAAAGAAAAATAAAAATATGATTAGGCCGTTGATTCCTAACTTTCTTAAAATCCTTGTGTCCCAGGCAACGGCGCCAAAAACTTGATGCGTGCTAGTGTGTATATATTTTAGATGTATATTTTAAGCCCTTTTTACACTTTTAGCCAAGTTTTAAATTTATAAAACACAATATTTACTAACACTAAACACACATATGGGCAAGTGCACCCATCGTGGACGTAGTATAGTGTTGGTAAGATACCGAGGTCGTCCAAGGACACAAGAGCTTTTAGTACCGGTTTATCCTCAACGTCTAACCAAATCAAAAATGTTAGAAAATATTTTTAAAGTAAGAAAATAAAAACTAACTAAATGCTGAAAATAAAATAAAAAATAAAAAAAAAACAGATAGACAAGATGAATCACTTGGATCCGACTCGTGTATTAGTATAACCTTTGATTATTTTCGCACTTTTGCACTTGTTTAAGAGATTATCTCAGTTATTGTAGTAGGCCCCTCTTTTGAAGGCGACGCTACCCTCAACCCAGTAGTTTGAGTCAGCAAGGATACAATCCTAAAGGGACAGATTATTGAAAGATAATGAATTAAGTTATTAATGCAAATTATGGTAGGCCCCTCTTTTGGAGGTGACGTTACCCTCGACTAAGTAGTCTGAGTCACCAAGGATACAGTCCTAAATAGCCGGGTTATAGTATTAATAGTAGTTAACTCATGAGGGGGTCAAAGAGTTTGGATCCCCGCCATCCAATACCTATGGGCATTGAAGGAGATCCTACTAAATTTGACCCAGGTCCCTTGCAGGACCTCTAAACGCTGAACAAGGGCAAGACCCTTACCAAACCGTTCCCTTAACCCCCGACCAGGTAGCCAACATACCTCCATATAGACCGTGGAGATATGAATGGTGAAAATCTTTTATTTTATATAGACAGTAAAATAATGCCAAGACACCACGGACAAACGATAAGGAAAGATCACCTTCAACATAAGCAACTAGTTATTAAAGTCATTAATACAAAACCAAAAAAAAGTGCGAAAGATTGAAAATAAAAAGTATTATACTAAACACTTGTCTTCACCAAGTGATGTAAGAGACTTAAGCAAACATGGCCTTGATTGTCAAGAACTCTTACGATCAATCTTGGATCCTGAGACGACTCACACACTCTATGATGGACAATGGATGATGGTGGTGGATGATGGTGTTGTGATGGTGGTGGGTGGTGGATGAAGTGTGAGAGAGGTGATGTGCCAAGGGATGAGTTGCAATGAAACCAAGCACTCCTATTTATAGGCTGAAGAGAAGGCTGGGCACGGCCCCGTGCCTGTCTGACACTCTCTCTCTTCATTAATTGTAATTCGCAATTACAATTAATGCGCCTGCTGTACTTTCGCCACGCCCCCGTGTTCACTGGGCACGGCCCCGTGGTGGGCAATAGAAGCTTCTATAGGTTTGTCTTTTCTGCTGCTTCTTGGGCACGGCCCCGTGCTGGCTGAGCACGGGGCGTGTTCAGTCTTCTGCCTTCTCTATTTTGCTTGGGAGGATGCTGTTGAGGGGTCGGGCAATCCACTTATGTTCCTTTTCTTGTATTTTTGTTAGATTTAGCTGTCTTTTTTATTCTTTTGTGAATTTGAGCTCATTTAATCCTGAAAATACAAAAGGAAGACAAAAACACTCTTTTTCCAACATTAGTACTTAAAAAGGGTTAGTTTTATGCCTCATTTGATGCAATTTATATGTTGCATTTTACACACCTCACTTTTATTGACCTTATCAAAAGAGGTCAAACAAAAGTTAGAACAAAGGAAATACATACTTGTTGACAGAAATTGTTGAATGTCTGATGATATGGAACTTTGACTTACAAGGAAAGAAAGGATGAAGATGAAGAAAGTTAATTGGACCTCTTCAAAAGAGTAGGGTCCACAAAAATGGAAAGGTGTCATACAACCGATAATTGTCACCAATCTGAACTCAGATGAGTACTTCAGTGAAACTGCAAATTAAAAGAACAAGTTGAAAGGGCACAACCACGATTACACGATTAATCATCATTAAAGTCTTGATACCACGATCCAACGGTTATATCATGAATCAAAAACCGACATCCCATGATCAAACGGTAATAAAGACAATTAATGATCCTTTAACCGCCACTGCATGACACGTTCCATATCCTCTCATTCTCAAACCCTAAAAACCCTTTTCACAGCAAAAAAAAAAAAAAACCCAAATCCTAAATGGCTGCTACCAACATCAGTTCACCTCCAGCTGAACACTTTGTTCCCTTAATCACCGAAGCTGAATATCTTCCTTTGAAGATCAACAATGAAGCAATGAATACTAACATTGAGCTATATGATGTGAAGTGTCAAATTCTCATTGAATTTCTGATCAAAAGCCCAATAGCTCATGCTCTTACAAAGACCAGAGAGGTACTAGAAAGACTGCTACAACAAGTTGTAAAAACTCTCAAACCTCACAGTACAAGTATGGAGCTAACAGCACACGTATGGGAAGATATCTTCATCACAATCTCACCGGAGAAAATAAGGGAATGTTTGGAACTACCCTTAAATCAAGACTATGAAGAAGCACCACAAAAAGAAGACATGTTTGAACAACTTGATACTGTAATGGGATGCAAGGCAAAGATTTCAAAAATCAATGAATTCAAGAGGAACAAGCTACCTGCCTTCTGGCAAGTGTTAATGGAGATACTGAACAAATGTTTATCATCAAAGATCGGAGGTACAGATCAGATAAATATAAATATTCTAACAATCATGTTCAGCCTCATAACTGGGTTGAATATTGATTTTGGAACAGAAATATTTAATCTGATCAAAAGATCAATTCTGACCAAAACTGGAAAGATAGATTCACATCTACCATTCCCCAGATTTCTGTCCATCATAATTTCTGATGCTTTTTCTGAAAGGAATCTACAAACTCCAAAATCAAAATTTATGTGGAAAACAGAAATTATGAGACCCTGGAGTGCTGCAGGGTCCTGGAAGTCAGATTTTGATGTACCTATTCTGTCAGAAAAAATGATGCATCTGATACCAGAAGACTCATCATACAAAGCAGAATATCTAAACATGTTAAGCAAACAGGCAGAAACAAAAGAAGGATTTAAAAATGTGTCACCCATGGAGCATGATGCAGAAGAATCAAGCACACCAAGAATAGAGCAGCAGGATGAATCTGATCCTCATCCAGTTGATGAAGATGTGCATATGACTCCTGTAGCAGAAGAACATCATGCTGAAGGCTCACATATGGGAGAAACAGGTGCAGCAAAATCCAAACTCAATATATTTATAATTCTGAGAGTGATTCTGATGAATCAATTAAAGGAAAATATGAAATTTTACAAAGAAGCACTGTTTTTACAAAACAAAATGTGAGTGAAGCAAAAGACCCATTTTCTGAATCAGATTCTGAGGAGGAAAATGTGGTGACAACAGGTGGAGATCAGCCTACTGATCAAGGAAACCTGGATGAGAAAAATAAAAGTTTCTCAACAACTCATGGAGAACCTGAAAAGGTTCAAGGATATGAGGAAAACCAGGACTTGAATTTGTTTCAATTTTCTGGTGAGGTAATAGAGAATTTGGATACTTCCAATCCTCTTAACCATAAAACATCAGAAAATGTGTTTTCTGCTGGTGTTAGAAGAGAAACATCATTGTTTCTCCTATTTCCCAAGAACATCAAACTATGTCCCCTAAACAACTTCACAAAGAACTTGAAGACAAAGCTGCTACTGTGAAAACAGCCACCGAGGAAAAACTTGATCTTATACTGGAAGAAATCAGAAATCAAAAGTCAGAAATCAAAGTTTTATCAGAAACTGTCAAAACTGTGCAGAAACAAACAGAAGAAAATAATGCAGCTCTCAAAGAAATACAAAAGTCATCAGAAAACAAGGAAAGTTCATCAGAAATGGAAAAAGCTCTTAAAGAACTACGTGATATCAAGAAAAAGATGACTGAGGTTGCAACTGCAAGAGAAAGTTCAAGTTTAGGAAAGATTCTTGAAGAAATACAACTTCTCAGAGCCAACAGCAGCAGCATGACTGAGGCTTTTGAGAATTGTTAATGGAATTAAACGCACAAAGAAATAAGGAAAGTCAGGAGTTTCAGAAGATAAAGAAGCAAGAAGAAACAAATACTCAAGCTCTTACTAACATTCACTTGTTAGTAATAAGATTGCAGTACAATGTTGCCACACTAGCAAAAGTTGATCTTCATAAACTAAAAACTCCAATTCCACAAGAAAGACAGGCAACAGGATCAGAAACTCCTCAAACTCAACAAGAAACCATTCAACAAGAACAAACAAAGCAAACAGAATCTTCAACAGCTAAAAAACAGAAGCAGACCATGGGTCCACCTCCAGATAAGCAAAAGTTACCCATGGGTCCTCCACCAAACATACCAAAGCCAGACACTTCAAAGATCCAACATAAAGAATATGTTCCAGCTCAACCATCTTCTACAACCATCACTGGAGAAACAGAATTTAGCATAAGGATGGATACAAAAGAGAAAAGAAGAATGGAACATGAAGTAACCTCCTCAAAAAGGCCAAGAAAAATAATGAGAGAAGATTCAGAAGGCAACATCAAAGAATCAGAAGTGCTGGAAGGTGATCTACACACAATCATGTATCCAGAAGAGCACCTAAAGCATTACTATTGGAAAGGTCCAGAAGACAACCCAACAAGGCCGCTCTCACCAATGAGTAAAGGTATTCTTGAAGAAAGAAACAATGGCAGCTGGGTAATATTGCACAACCACTTGACCAATCCAATAGTATCAATTGAAAGAATTGATACTTTAACTACTAGAGGAGGCATATTAGGGAATGAAAGTCAAAACAAGTATACCCTGATCAGAAAAGATAAAGATGTTCAAAAGGTTACTGATGCAAATCTGGCTGATAAGATTCATCCAATTGATATAGTCAAGATGAAGAACATCATTGATGAATGGAAAGGTGGTTCTGTAGTTATCAGAAGAGCCCTTGACAGTCTTAAGAGTGCAGGAGCAAAATTATACAAAAGAGCAGCACTAGCAGACTTTGATCTATGTATCAATTTCGAGTATAGCACCAAAGTGTTAATACCTCCTCCCAACACATCAATTCCAGCTGAAATTCCTTGGAAATTAGCAAGAACTGGAGCAATCTTTGACACACCAGAAATATGTGCAGTCTTCAAAGATGCCCATGAAGAGAAAGCTCTATTCAAAATCAGTGAAATTTGCAGGTATTCAAACCAAACTTTAAAATATATAAGAAACTGCATAAATGATAAACAAGAGCAACTCAAGAAAAAGGGAAAGAACAATGAACAGCTGAGAAAAACAATTGAAAATTGTATTGAAAACTGGATGGAAGCAAGAGGATGGTACAAGTCAATGTACAAAGCAACTCAAAAGAAAATTGATCACAAGAAGAAGCTGAAACCAGGAGGCAAATACAGAGGTGGAGTAAAGATCAATTAAATGATTTGATGAGATATTGCTGTTTTTGAACAATATTTAGAGTGTGTTTTTCTGTTTTTGAACAATGGTTGGATGGTTTATGTTTTATGTCTGTGAAACTTAGTTACTTAATTTTTCTTTTCAAAGAATAGTTAAAAGTTGTTTACATTTGGATATAGAGGTAGTTCATTTTCTTACAATACTTAGGGGGAAACTGTTAGGAAACTTTATTTGTAAGTATTGAAGAAAATCTCAATCAACTGGATCTCTGAAGAAGATAACAGTCCTAAAGATCACAGCAAGAAGAAGAAGATCAGATAGGACAACTGAAATGCAAAGTATCTACTTCAAAGAATCACAAGTTGATCAAGAGTTGATTTGGATTATCAGAGAAGGTCATTTCTGATGGATCTGATGATATTTTTGATGAAATATCATCAGTTTCTGACGATTATGATCATCAGACTTTCTGATGATTTGGTCACCAGAATTTCTGATGAAGTGGTTTATTAGAAATTCTGATGAAAGACCCACTTGTCTAAAAATCACAACTCTATCCTGCCACCCATGACCGAAGCATGACATTATTGGTTACCATGATTACAAATACAACTTGAACGATGGATTCAATGAATATGTCAAATTGCTACTTTACGCAGGACTTATTGCATGAATAAACAATTGTTTATTCATGTCCACAGCCGTCTATAAATATAAGGCTCGAGAGGCAGAAGATACTTGAGTTTGAAGCTTAGCATTCATATACAAACACCCAAACTCCACTGCTCTTCTCACCCACAGAAATCAAGATTCATTTGTATTAGATAATAATCTTACAATCACCTTGTTAAACTAATTTGTTTCAAAGTGATATGAACTTGATAATTTTGTAGGTCTTGTTTCTTGAAAGTCTGATTTCCATTTCCGCACATCTTTTTCACATATACTGAAATCACTTGCCATATTACGTAAAAAGAAGTTGATAAGGCCATAGTGGGTCCAACAAATCTTACATGTCCTCTGGTCTTGTTGTTGTTTTGAACAATTGTCTTTTTGCACCTGGTTTGACCAGGAACATCATTTCAGTTTCGTTACTTTTTGAACAAGGATTTAGATATGTTTTTAATGGTGTGGCTATTTCTGCTTATCTAAATGGTATTTACTATTTGAGGCTAAACCTCGAAACGGAATCTATGAAATTGATGTTCAACCTAGCAGTAACATATATCACCTTTCTAAATGTCAGAAAAATGGTACTAGTGATTCATTCCTATGGCATTATAGACTTGGCCATATAAGCAAGGCACACGTAAAATGGCTCCAATCTGAGGGGATTCTTGAATCCACCGAAACGGACTTATTTGATAATTACGAGTCTTGCTTAGCTGGCAAACTCACCAAGGATCCCTTCACCCATGTGTGACATCTGTGCTTGTAATCATTGTAAACAATTCAGTTATCAATGAAATAAAGTTATTTGATCCCAATGTTTGTTTATTTATGTTTGATGTTTTTCATGTTTTGATTTTTATTCGATTTCAAACTCTATATCGCTTTCTGGAGAATTACGCAAACAGGTGCGAAAACGTAATCAGTTATATGCAACAAATACTCCGGAACATCAATTCATACTTAACATACCTTAAATAACCTTTACATAACTTAGAAATAAGTTTTGAAGGCCTTGGTATGGCAAATCCAGTCAATTCGCTTACAGGGACTAAAATTGACAAACTGCGAAAGTATGCCGAATTGAACTGTAACGAACATTCCGGAACATGATCATAAGCTAAACACACCCTAAATATCCTTTACATTGCTTAGAAATAGGCTTTGAGGGGTTCGGTGTGCTAAAATAAACTTTATGCTCATTCACGGACTAAAAGCGTCAAAAAGTGCATAAGTTTGCATTTTCGCGCATAACTTACGTTCTGAATACATCCGGACATCCAAAAATTTATGTAAGCACTAAAATATTATGTTTTAGTGTTTGGCTTGTCAAAAATCCATTCGTCGCGCAATTTGGACCGTTTTTGCGTCCGTTACGACTTCTGTCGTAATTAACCGAACAACGCAATCGTACGGCCAAACGAACCGACATCCGGCATATTTTTGAGCATGTTTTATGTTCCCTATACTTTAACATCCTTTTAGAGCTCAAAAATGGGTTTGACGGGTGTTAGAAGTGCCAAAACACGACCATACGCGCACAGGGACCAAAACTGCCAAAACTGAAACATTGCTGGTCTGCAGGGTCCTTACGGACCGTATGGACCTGCTTACGGTCCGTAAATGTGACACCTGTGTCACCGCGACCATCAAACAAATACCAAGCCGATGAAATGTTGTATTTCATACTTGGGATCTTGTATAAATATGTGTATGTTTTGCACATATCAATTATTGTTCAATTTCAAACTCTACATTGCTTTCTAGAGCATTATACGCAAACTGGTGCGTAAACGTACTCAGTTTAATGCGAAAAATACTCTGGAACATCAACATATACTCAACATACCTTAAATAACCTTTACATAACTTAGAAATAAGTTTTGAAGGCTTTGGTATAGCAAAAACAAGTTAATTCGCTTACAGGGACTAAACTTGACAAACTGCGAAAGTATGCCAATTTGAACTGTAACGAACATTCCGGAACATGTCCATAAGTTAAACATACCCTAAATATCCTTTACATAGCTTAGAAATAGGCTTGAGGTGTTTGGTATGCTAAAACAAACTTTTGGATCATTTAGGGACTAAAAGTGTCAAAAAGTGCACAAGTTTGCACTTTCGCGCATAACTTACGTTATGAATATATCCGGACATCCAAAAATTTATGTAAGCATCCTTATATTATGCCTTAGTGTTCGGCATGAGAAAAATCCGTTCGTCGCGTCATTTGGATCGTTTTTCGCGCTTATGCGCATTCCGTCGTAATTAAGCGAACATCGCGTTCGTACGACCAAACGAACCAACATCCGGAACATTTTTGAGCATGTTTCATGTCCACAATGCTTAGGCATCATTTTAGGGCCTTAAAGTTGGCTTTTCGGGCCTTAGAAGTGTCGGAAATGGCTTAAATACCCAACAGGGACCAAAACTGCCATTTTTGAAAGTATGTGCAGATCAGAAGCTTCAGGCGGCCCGCGTGAGTTTTGCCTAAATGTTGAGGCGGGCCGCGTGAGACTGTCAGATAGAATAAATGTTGCATTTAATGCAGTTTGACCTTTCGATCGATCAAGGGGCAATGCCCTTTCACCCAATCAAGAGCCAAGGGGCATTTTCTGACTTACCACAACATTGCGACAAGTGTACGCACGAGATCGTGGCACGATATTCGATAAACGATCCTAACGGTTCCACTTTTCCTATAAATACCCCCCCCCCCTTTGTTCCAAAAACCCACACAATCTGATCTTAAGGCTCTAAGTTGGAACCATTGTTTCATACCTGAGCTATTTGATCTAGATTAGCACTCGGGGACCCTCCGTAAGTCTTCTTTCGCTCTTTTATTCGCTTTTCGAGTCCGAAAGTCAACGTTTTGTTGACTTTCTGCATTGACCAACTTATGGTCGATGCGATGTTCATGGAACTTCATAACGTGAGCGTGATCACGATGGTTATAGTCCGTAGTGACTATACCTACTGATCACCACGTTATCTAGGCTCAGTGACGAGTCGTAGTTTCGGCCAAAATGTGCATTCTTGCATATTTTTTTAACCAAACTACTCGTGGGCATCAAAGCCGTTTGTTTTGATGTCAAACCTGTTTTCAAACTTAGTTAAGCATGTTCTAACATGCTTAGCTCGTCACTTTTAGTTTAGTGCTTATATAGGGTCGTAAGGTAAGCGATCTAAACCATCGCTTATACTTTCGAACCCGACCCATTTGGTCGATCATTAGGATCTGACCAAACACATTAGGTGACCATAGCTATAACCTCCCGAGGTTATACCTTGTGGTCACGATGTTAGGCGTTCTAGACGCGTTCTACGCGAACGACGCGTAAGGTAGCATAAGCTACCTAAACGGGTCGTGATGGACCGTAAGCACTTAGGTTAAGTTTCATTTTAGTATGTAGGCTCTGTTAAACCATATTACACGAGTCTCCATACTCGTTTGGTTTACGAACCCGCGTACTATCCGATCCTTCCATTTTGGTCCGGTATATTAACATAGCTACCTATTAGGTGTCGTTTGATATCCCGTGATCTTTAGCATTATCTGGTTATTATACAAGAACTCCAAAGCAATCTCAGGTGAGTACATTGAACCCCTCTTTTACTGTTTTTCCAAACTGTTTTGGGGTGAAACACATATGCCTACTTGCTACTTTCATGCTTTCCGGTTTTCACATCATATACTGCTATGTTCGATAGTACATATATAGTACATGATTTCATTGTGTTTATGCTATGTATGCCCATTGTGTGCGTACTTAGTACATTATTTCACATTGCATATCTGTTGCATATGCTCATCCAGCATATGAACACATTATTCTATATTTTGAACCGTTGTACTCTACAATACATTTCATGCTACGTACGCCCATTGTGTGCATACGTAGTACATTGTTTCACATTGCATATCTGTTGCATATGCTCATCCAGCATATGAACACATTATTCTACATTTTGAACCGTTGTACTCTACAATACATTTCATGCTACGTACGCCCATTGTGTGCATACGCAGTACATTGTTTCACACTGCATATCTGTTGCATATGCTCATCCAGCATATGAACACAGTATACTATATTTTGAACCGTTGTACCCTACGATACATTTCATGCTACGTACGCCCATTGTGTGCATACGTAGTACATTGTTTCACATTGCATTTCTGTTGCATATGCTCATCCAGCATATGAACACATTACCCTACATTTTGAACCGTTGTAACCATTTGACTATGTGAACCGTCTTACCCCTTTTGATTTCATGAACCGTCTGTAGCCATTGAACCGTGTAAACCAGTTGTATCTGTTGACATGAATTACATTTGACAATAGACATTTAACTATACATGAACATTTCTACCGTTGTCAAACATTTCATTCTGATGGTTTGGTTTGAGTAAGTGATTAAGTAACGAGGCGTGTGTAATATGATACAAGCATGGTGGATACGCCGCTGGTACTTCCTATATATAAGTGTTTGTATGGTATTAACATATCGTAGCGTTATTTGAATCATTTCAATTTGAGACATATGACATTTTATACAAATAACACACTTTTCACAAGACATTGATTTACAAACAACAAATCTTATACAAACTCTTTTTACATGGTTATTCAGTTAACCATGCATTGTTCTCTTATTTATACATATCATTTGATCTTACCGTTTTTCAAATGATTTACAAGACAAAGCAAAATACGAGGTTCATGACTAAACATTTTCTCAAACTCAAGTCATGAATTCCGTTTTCACAAAACCAATGTATCTCACAGGCATTTTTATGCTGACGTACCTATTTTCACATGTGTTTTCAGGAGATGATGCATAGGACTTATCAAGACATACTTAGGCGGACCTGTGCCTTAGTGACTTAAAAAGAGACAAGAACTAGTTAATTTATGTTATGTACACTTTGATTCTTGTTTAGACAATGTAAACCTTCATGTTTGATTTATAAAACGAAACTTCATTTGCCATGGGTTTGAAACAATTGATTCTATTACAACACTCCCCGACGTTTCCGCCACGATTTTTGTATGTTCTACGTGGTCGGGGTGTGACAGAAAAGATGGTATCAGAGCCAATGGTTATAGGGAATTAGGTTATTAGTAATGCTTTGACCTAGTCTATAACCTTCCTAGGACCCTAACGCGAGTTCACTTGCGTTTAGTCATAAAACAATACCGTCACCTATCCTTAGGCGACGACCACAACAAGAACATAAATTTCAAAACCGCCTTGAAAACTAATCATCTGTTCTAGGATGATTGATTACTAGGTTTTGAACCCTCTATTGTAAGGTTTTGAACCCTTTGTTATAAGGTTTTGAACCCCTTTGAATTTTCAAAACTCCCGTCAAAGTTTTGGGTCCTAACTAGTGTGAACACGTGCGAACTAGAAGAGTGAATGCCTGTACCCTGGGTTTTCTGTCTAAGGTTAGAGTGTTCGTACAAATCCACATAATCGGACCAGTCACTCTTACCTGGGAACTCTTGGGGTGAGTGTCCACTTATAGGTGAGCATGTCTTCGCGATACACTATGAGGATCTATTTGCTTTGATTCAGCCTTGGTGTTGTTTGTTTGCTTCATGATTCAAACAAATGACCATCAACCGTGATTATGGTCGGTGATTGTAACATCCTATTCTTACCCAATACCATTTTATTTGTTTCCTTTCATGTTTTCTTCTTTTAGAATGCCTCCTCGATGCGAACACCAGATAGCAACTGCCGAGCTGGTAGAAATTATTGCGCAGCAGATGGCTGCTCAATTCCCAAATCTCTTTGCTCAATGGAACCAAGCCAACAACAACAACAATGGTACATGCAATTTCAAGAACTTTAACTCGGCTAAACCACTCAAGTTTAGTGGTTCTGAGGGAGCAACTGGGCTTCTCCAATGGTTCGAGAGCATCGAGAATACCTTTCGCCACGTGCAGTGTCTGGAAAATCGCAAGGTCGAGTTTTCTTCGAGTGTGTTTCAGAAGAGGGCTCTTACATGGTGGAACGGGGTAATGAGAGACCGTGGTGCAGATGTTGCTCTAGCACAAACATGGGCTGAATTGAGAGCTCTTATGATGAGAGAGTTTTGTCCTCGTCATGAACAACGAGCGTTGGAGAAGGAGTTTGATGATTTGAAACAAGATAGTGGCGAACACAGGGCATATACTGATAGGTTTGAGGAGTTGAGTCTACTTTGCCCGACTATGGTCGCCCCACTCGACAAGGCTATCGAAAGGTACATCGACGGCCTGCCTGACTCGGTACAAGACATTGTCACTGGTAGCAACCCTACCACACTCCGTCAGGCCATTGAGCTATCTGCAACCTTGACTGAATCGCAGATCAGAAAGCATAAACTTTTTCGAAAGGGTGACAAGAAGCCAATCGAGGAATGAAAGACCATGGATGAACAGACTGAATCTCCTAAGAAGTAAAAGAAGCGAAAGGCTTCTCAGAACTTCGCTGTGGTCGCTCACAATGATCAAGCCGTCCCCAACCAACCAGCTCAACCCCCTGCTAGAAAGCCATACAATGGAACTGCACCCTTGTGCAACCAATGTAGCCTCCATCATCACGCCAATGTACAGTGCCGCAAATGCCAAACTTGTGGACTTATAGGCCACACAGCAAGAGTCTGCCCAGCTGCAGCTGCACCAAACCAAGCTGGCAACAATCCTGCTCAAGGTCGTTTTCTACCAGGCTCTTGTTTCAACTATGGCGAGATGGGTCATTTCCGAAGAAATTGCCCAAAGCTTGCTAATGCAAACCCAGCACAGGGATGAGCATCTGACTGACTAGAAGACAACATCGTTTAGAAATAATCGCGTCTTATGTAGTATTTTCTTTTGTTGTCAAGATCCAAGAAACAGTTGTTATCATTATTTATAAATAAATCTTTTATTTGCATTGCAATGTATTTCTGTGGTTGCATGTATAAACGACATATCCCTTACAATACCGACAATCAAGGAACCGTATTCCTTGAAGAACAAACTACCCCCAAATTCTCCCATTCTATAAACGCTTGCGTCTTCCACGAAATTCCTAAGTACCCGTTTATTCTAAGGAAACGAAGTACAAGACGCAGGTTACAACACAAGACGAATACCCAAAGTACCACTATAAATCCTTAATAGGGTACCTAAGGATTTTCCGTAAGTCTTTAATTGTTGTATACCTTAATTCGAATATGGTGATTCTTTGTAATCAAAAATCGAATTTTGGGAGATCTTCCTATCTTCTTAGATAAATCCCAGTGGGCATTGAGGCCCGTCGACAGGTTTCCATATCCGTATTCAATCAATAAACAAGTTAATAACAAATTATAATCAAGTTAAACAATTATGTGACTTTGTGCTTATGTGTTCCCTTATGTGTTGTTGTGTGATCCAAATTATGTTATCCAAAT
This sequence comes from Helianthus annuus, assembly GCF_002127325.2. NCBI lineage: Eukaryota > Viridiplantae > Streptophyta > Magnoliopsida > Asterales > Asteraceae > Helianthus > Helianthus annuus. Next base: position 71,096,149 of record NC_035448.2, read on the forward strand.
CCTCGTAGAATCCTACATCCTTGTACAAGGGATTCATCGTAGGATACCCAAAGGTATTACTTAAAATCCTTAATGGACTTCTATGTTATAGTTAAGTCCCTCGGATTTTAAAATACTACTTCATAATTAGACCCTTGAGTGGTCTAGTTAAACAGATTCATCCAAAAATCTGGTTAGGGATATCATGTGATGATATAGCTGAAAGGACTCCTTGGTGGCCTAACTAAGAAGATCCCCTGTCGATCTAATTAAAAGGAACCGATGGAAGTCTAGTCACCCTCGACACAAGTTTGATATCCTTCCCCAAAACATTACAAAACAAACTGTGCGGACTGTGCAAGGGATTACGTAATTATGGATGCATACATAATTATGGAATTTAGTGCACAGAAACCACAACAAGTTATGTCATGTGTCTAAAGTTAACTCTATTCATTTCCAACTCTGAGGAAGCAACCGTTGAAAATGACTCCGTTAGTTCATTTTCGTTTCTGAAGATTTACCCGTTGAGGAAATGAATATCCGTTGTGAAATCCTTCATTTCCAACTCTGAGGAAGCAACCGTTGAAAATGACTCCGTTAATTCATTTTCGTTTCTGACGATTTATCCGTTGGGGAAATGAATATCCGTTGTGTAATCCTTCATTTCTAGCTCTGAGGAAGCAACCGTTGAAAATGACGCCGTTAATTCATTTTCGTTTCTGACGATTTATCCATTGGGGAAATGAATATCCGTTGTGTAATCCTTCATTTCCAGCTCTGAGGAAGCAACCGTTGAAAATGACTCCGTCTGTTCATTTTCGTTTCTGAAGATTTATCCGTTGAGGAAATGAATATCCGTTGTGAAATCCTTCATTTCCAACTCTGAGGAAGCAACCGTTGAAAATGACTCCGTGTGTTCATTTTCGTTTCTAAAGATTTATCCGTTGAGGAAATGAATATCCGTTCTGAAATCCTTCATTTCCAACTCTGAGGAAGCAACCGTTGAAGATGACTCCGTTAGTTCATTTTCGTTTCTGACGATTTCTCCATTGAGGAAATGAACATCCGTTTGCTTATTCCGTCATTTCCATTTCTGAAGAATACTCGTTGAGGAAAATGACTCCGTCTGTTCATATTCGTTTCTGAGGAATGACCGTTAAGGAAATGACAGGATATTGCCTTGCATATCGCTGGTGGTTATTTGGCAAAGTCACAAATAGACTCCTACGAATAAATTTCGGGATGAAATTTTCTAAAGTAGGGGAGACTGGGACACCTGTGTCACCGCGACCATCAAACAAATACCAAGCCGATGAAATGTTGTATTTCATACTTGGGATCTTGTATAAATATGTGTATGTTTTGCACATATCAATTATTGTTCAATTTCAAACTCTACATTGCTTTCTAGAGCATTATACGCAAACTGGTGCGTAAACGTACTCAGTTTAATGCGACAAATACTCCGGAACATCAACATATACTCAACATACCTTAAATAACCTTTACAAAACTTAGAAATAAGTTTTGAAGGCTTTGGTATAGCAAAAACAAGTTAATTCGCTTATAGGGACTAAACTTGACAAACTGCGAAAGTATGCCAATTTGAACTGTAACGAACATTCCGGAACATGTCCATAAGTTAAACATACCCTAAATATCCTTTACATAGCTTAGAAATAGGCTTTGAGGTGTTTGGTATGATAAAACAAACTTTTGGATCATTCAGGGACTAAAAGTGTCAAAAAGTGCACAAGTTTGCACTTTCGCGCATAACTTACGTTCTGAATACATCCGGACATCCAAAAATTTATGTAAGCATCCTTATATTATGCCTTAGTGTTCGGCATGAGAAAAATCCGTTCGTCGCGTCATTTGGATCGTTTTTCGCGCTTATGCGCATTCCGTTGTAATTAAGCGAACATCGCGTTCGTACGACCAAACGAACCAACATCCGGAACATTTTTGAGCATGTTTCATGTCCACAATGCTTAGGCATCATTTTAGGGCCTTAAAGTTGGCTTTTCGGGCCTTAGAAGTGTCGGAAATGGCTTAAATACGCAACAGGGACCAAAACTGCCATTTTTGAAAGTATGTGCAGATCAGAAGCTTCAGGCGGCCCACGTGAGTTTTGCCTAAATGTTGAGGCGGGCCGCGTGAGACTGTCAGACAGAATAAATGTTGCATTTAATGCAGTTTGGCCTTTCGATCGATCAAGGGGCAATGCCCTTTCACCCAATCAAGAGCCAAGGGGCATTTTCTGACTTACCACAACATTACGACAAGTGTACGCACGAGATCGTGGCACGATATTCGATAAACGATCCTAACGGTTCCACTTTTCCTATAAATACCCCCCCCCCTTTGTTCCAAAAACCCACACAATCTGATCTTAAGGCTCTAAGTTGGAACCATTGTTTCATACCTGAGCTATTTGATCTAGATTAGCACTCGGGGACCCTCCGTAAGTCTTCTTTCGCTCTTTTATTCGCTTTTCGAGTCCGAAAGTCAACATTTTGTTGACTTTCTGCATTGACCAGCTTATGGTCGATGCGAAGTTCATGGAACTTCATAATGTGAGCGTGATCACGATGGTTATAGTCCGTAGTGACTATACCTACTGATCACCACGTTATCTAGGCTCAGTGACGAGTCGTAGTTTCGGCCAAAATGTGCATTCTTGCATATTTTTTTAACCAAACTACTCGTGGGCATCAAAGCCGTTTGTTTTGATGTCAAACCTGTTTTCAAACTTAGTTAAGCATGTTCTAACATGCTTAGCTCGTCACTTTTAGTTTAGTGCTTATATAGGGTCGTAAGGTAAGCGATCTAAACCATCGCTTATACTTTCGAACCCGACCGATTTGGTCGATCATCAGGATCTGACCAAACACATTAGGTGACCATAGCTATAACCTCCCGAGGTTATACCTTGTGGTCACGATGTTAGGCGTTCCAGACGCGTTCTACGCGAACGACGCGTAAGGTAGCATAAGCTACCTAAACGGGTCGTGATGGACCGTAAGCACTTAGGTTAAGTTTCATTTTAGTATGTAGGCTCTGTTAAACCATATTACACGAGTCTCCATACTCGTTTGGTTTACGAACCCGCGTACTATCCGATCCTTCCATTTTGGTCCGGTATATTAACATAGCTACCTATTAGGTGCCGTTTGATATCCCGTGATCTTTAGCATTATCTGGTTATTATACAAGAACTCCAAAGCAATCTCAGGTGAGTACATTGAACCCCTCTTTTACTGTTTTTCCAAACTGTTTTGGGGTGAAACACATATGCCTACTTGCTACTTTCATGCTTTCCGGTTTTCACATCATATACTGCTATGTTCGATAGTACATATATAGTACATGATTTCATTGTGTTTATGCTATGTATGCCCATTGTGTGCGTACTTAGTACATTATTTCACATTGCATATCTGTTGCATATGCTCATCCAGCATATGAACACATTATTCTATATTTTGAACCGTTGTACTCTACAATACATTTCATGCTACGTACGCCCATTGTGTGCATACGTAGTACATTGTTTCACATTGCATATCTGTTGCATATGCTCATCCAGCATATGAACACATTATTCTACATTTTGAACCGTTGTACTCTACAATACATTTCATGCTACGTACGCCCATTGTGTGCATACGTAGTACATTGTTTCACACTGCATATCTGTTGCATATGCTCATCCAGCATATGAACACAGTATACTATATTTTGAACCGTTGTACCCTACGATACATTTCATGCTACGTACGCCCATTGTGTGCATACGTAGTACATTGTTTCACATTGCATTTCTGTTGCATATGCTCATCCAGCATATGAACACATTACCCTACATTTTGAACCGTTGTAACCATTTGACTATGTGAACCGTCTTACCCCTTTTGATTTCATGAACCGTCTGTAGCCATTGAACCGTGTAAACCAGTTGTATCCATTGACATGAATTACATCTGACAATAGACATTTAACTATACACGAACATTTCTACCGTTGTCAAACATTTCATTCTGATGGTTTGGTTTGAGTAAGTGATTAAGTAACGAGGCGTGTGTAATATGATACAAGCATGGTGGATACGCCGCTGGTACTTCCTATATATAAGTGTTTGTATGGTATTAACATATCGTAGCGTTATTTGAATCATTTCAATTTGAGACATATGACATTTTAACAAATAACACACTTTTCACAAGACATTGATTTACAAACAACAAATCTTATACAAACTCTTTTTACATGGTTATTCAGTTAACCATGCATTGTTCTCTTATTTATACATATCATTTGATCTTACCGTTTTTCAAATGATTTACAAGACAAAGAAAAATACGAGGTTCATGACTAAACATTTTCTCAAACTCAAGTCATGAATTCCGTTTTCACAAAACCAATGTATCTCACAAGCATTTTTATGCTGACGTACCTATTTTCACATGTGTTTTCAGGAGATGATGCATAGGACTTATCAAGACATACTTAGGCGGACCTGTGCCTTAGTGACTTAAAACGAGACAAGAACTAGTTAATTTATGTTATGTACACTTTGATTCTTGTTTAGACAATGTAAACCTTCATGTTTGATTTATAAAACGAAACTTCATTTGCCATGGGTTTGAAACAATTGATTCTGTTACAACACTACCCGACGTTTCCGCCACGTTTTGTATGTTCTACGTGGTCGGGGTGTGACAGTAAAGCCTCCCCAGATCAGCAGAATTGCATTCCAGCCATTTCCAGCTGTTACCCACCCTTGCACATGGTTTTGTTGAGTCTATGGGCTGGTTTAGGGGCCCCCATGGTTTTCTAAAACTATGGGCTTGATGTGTACGGCTAGGATTGAATCTCGGATAACGAGGAACGATCTTAACGGCTCTACCAAATCTATAAATACCCCCCACCCCATTCACTCAAACCCACTTGATTTTTCAGAGATTTCTCTAAGTTGAAGTGTAACCACTTCATACCTGAGAATACTTGGAAAGATCAATCTTGCGGGGACCTTCTGTAAGTTTTCTTTCGCGTTTTTCGTTCATTTTAGCGTTAAAGTCAAGCTGTGTTTGACTTTCTGCATTGACCAGTTTATGGTCAACGCGAAGTTCGTTTGAACTTCATAACGTGAGCGTAATCAAGATGGTTATAGTCCCTAGTGACTATACCTACTGATTACCACGTTATCTAGGCTTAGTGACGAGTCGTAGTTTCGGCCAAAATGCGTTTTCTCGCGTATTTTGTAACCAAACTACTCTAGGGTATTAAAACCGTTTGTTTTAATACCAAACCTGTTTTCTAACTTCACTAAACATGTTCTAGCATGTTTAGCTCGTCGCTTCTAGTTTTATGCTTGTCTAAGGGTCGTAAGGTAAGCGATCTAATCAATCGCTTATGCTTACGAACCCGACCCATTTGGTCAATCATTAGGATTCGACCAAACATATTAGGTGACCATAGTTGTATAGGGAATAACCTTCCGAGGTTATACCTTATGGTCACATTGTTTAACTAGTTGTATGATAGGTAACGTATGTGCCTTAGGTAAATTACCAAAATACCCTTTTTACGCCTAAATTCATTTTAAGCCTATGTAACATAATTTTTGGTATTTAAACTAATCTAACAACAATATTGAACATGTTAAGGCATATCTTGTTTATCATAGGGCTAGTTAGGCATTCCGAACGCGTTTTACGCGAACGACGCGTTAAAGTAGCATAAGCTACCTAAGCGGGTCGTAACGGGTCAAGAGCACTTAGGATAAGTTTCGTTTTAGTACGTAGGCTTTGTTAGACCATATTACATAAGTTCCCACACTTATTTGGTTTACGAAACCTCGTACTACCCGATCCTCCGATAGGTCCGTTTATTAATGTAGATACCTATATAGGTGCCGTTTGATTCCGTGATCTTCTAGCATTGCTTGGTGGTTATCCTACGACTTCTAAGCAATCTCAAGTGAGTACATAGACCCCTCTTTTACTGTTTTTCAAACATTTTGGGGTGAAACACATGTGCCTACTTGTTACTTTCATGCTTTTCATGATTTCATATTATATACTTGCTATGTTCAATAGTACATTGTTTTACATGACATTTTCATGCTACGTATGTTCATCATACATAGTACACTTGTTTTACATGACATTTTCATGCTATGTATGTTCATCATACTTAGTACATTTGTTTTACATGATATTTCACGCTATGTGTGTACATTTGATTACATACTTAGTGCATTGCTTTCACATGTTTATATTTTGGGTATGACATTTGGTTTGTTTAAGTGGGACAATATACATTCATTAACTTTGATCACGCCGCTCGTTAGTAGGTAGTGGTACCATAGGAATTGACAACTCCCGTTCCTGACATCCTGGGTATGTTTGGATAAAAGGAATGACCGAATTCGATTTAAACATAAAAACCGATAGACCTTTAATTTGTTTAAAGGTTTATCACCACAGTCACAAGGCTTGGATGTATGCATTTTCACAATACCGCATAAATGTTTGTATTCAGTATAGCATGCATCTCCACAAAACATAACGTTGATTTAAACTGAGTTTTACTTCAATACTTTGTTTTGTGCATTTTCACCTATGGTTTAGTTGATACATATTTCACTTACCATACATGACATTTTGTTTACACATGACATGATTGACATTGACATAGACATTTTGACATTTTTACACACGTTACATGATTTACACTTGACATTAGACATGGTTTTTCGTATAACCATTTTGACATCTGGTTAAACATAAACATGTTTACATTGGTGGTTTGTTTGGGTAAGTGATTTAAGTAACGAGGCGTGTGTAATATGATACAAACATGGTGGATACGCCGCTGGTACTTCCTATATATAAGTGCTTGTATGATATTACGCATCGCAGCGTTGTTTAAATCATTTCAGTTTTGTTATATAACATATTTTTCACAATACATTGTTTTACAAACAACTTGTTTTATACAACTTATTTTACTTGGTTATTCATTTAACCATACATTATTCTTTCAAAAATACATATCTACCATCGTTTTTCAAATGATTTTCAAACAATACAATCAACAAGGTTCATGACTACATTTCATTAAACATTTTTCTAAAACCTAAGTCATGGATCCTATTTTCACAAAACCTATGTATCTCACAGGCATTTTTATGCTGACGTACCTATTTTCACATGTGTTTCAGGAGCAAATGCATAGGATGATCGTGATACACTAGGGTGGACTTGGGCCTTAGTGACGATAAAATGGATCTAGACTAGTTAAAACTTGTTATGTACTTTGTTTCTTTTTATTTTAAGACAATGTAACTTGTGGGTTCTCGTTTGAAACAATGTATTCCACCCTTGGGTGATGAATAAAATATTATTTAAATTACCTTGGTTGTGGAACAATAATTCTGTTACAACACTCCCCGACGTTTTCGCCACGATTTGATGTTTTACGTGGTCGGGGTGTGACAGAAGAGTTGGTATCAGAGCCAATGGTTATAGGGAATTAGGTTATTAGTAATGCTTTGACCTAGACTATAACCTTTCTAGGACCCCAACACAAGTTGTCTTGTGTTTAGATTTTTAAAACATGCACTTCACCTATCCTTAGGTGATCACCAAAACAAGAACCCAGTTTTCTAAAACGATTTTTGAAAAACAATCTTCTGTTTTCAAATGATTTCTTATATGGTTTTGAACCCTTTTTGGTTTTGCGATTTGATTTTGAAACTTTATCATTTGTTTTTAAATGATTCTTTTGGCCTTGTGCCTTCCAAGTTTTCAAAATCTCGTCGAAGTTTTGGGTTCTAAATAGTGCGAACACGTGCAAACTGGAAGGGTGAATGCCTGTACCCTGGGTTTTCTGTCTAAGGCTAGAGTGTTCGTACAAATCCACATAATCGGACTAGTCACTCTTACCTGGGAACTCCTGGGGTGAGTGTTCACTTATAGGCGAGCATGTCTTCGCTAAGCATTATTTATGAGCCCATTTACTTTGATTAGTCACTGTGTGTCATTTGTTTGCTTTGTGATACGGACAAATGACCACCATCCTTGCTTTGTTGATTTTGTTTCGTCTCGTTCTTTTCATCTAATCATCTCACTCGTTTCCTCTCATGTTTTCCTCTTTTTAGCATGCCTCCTCGACGCGAAAATCAGCTTCCCAATGCCGAACTGGCAGAAATCATCGCACAGCATATGGCTGCTGCGTTCCCGAATCTTATTGCTCAGTTTAACCAAGCCAACATCAATCAGAACGCTCCTTGTAACTTCAAGAGCTTCAATTCGGCTAAACCACTCAAGTTCAGTGGTACTGAGGGGGCAACTGGGCTCCTTCAATGGTTTGAGAGCATTGAGAATACTTTCCGTCATGTTCAGTGTCCTGATAATCGCAAAGTTGAGTTTGCTTCAAGTGTTTTTCAGAAGAGGGCATTAACATGGTGGAACGGGGTTATGAGAGATCGAGGTGCTGAAGTCTCTTTAGCGCAAACATGGGCTGAATTGAGGACTCTCATGATGAGTGAGTTTTGTCCTCGTCATGAGCTACGAAAGTTGGAAAGGGAGTTTGACGATCTGAAACAGGTTAGTGGTGAGCACCGGGCGTATACTGATAGATATGAAGAGTTGAGTTTGTTATCCCAACAATGGTCACCCCACTTGACAAGGCTATCGAAAGATACATCGATGGTCTACCTGACTCTGTGCAAGACATCGTTACTGGTAGTAAACCTACCACTGTTCGTCAGGCAATCGAACTATCTGCAACGTTGACAGAATCGCAGATCAGAAAGGGTAAATTGCATAGGAAGGGTGACAAGGGCAAGGATCAAGCGTCTGACAAAGGGGATAGCAAGAAAGGTAAGAAGGGGAAGGATTCTGGCTCATCAAAGGGCTCCAGGAAGCGTAAGGCTTCCCAAAATTTTGCCATCACTACCCAACAGAACCAAGCAGCTCCCAATTAGCCAGCGCAGCCTCCCGCAAAGAAGCGGTATGAAGGGAATGCACCTTTGTGCAATAGGTGCAATAGTCATCATCAACAGCAACTCCCGTGTCGTTTCTGTATCAACTGTGGAAAATTGGGTCATCTTGCAGAGGTTTGTCGTTCTGCTAGAAATCCAGCCCAACAGGGAGCTCAACGACCTGTTCAACAGCAAGCACAAGCTGCACGACCTCACTATCCTCCTGGCTCGTGCTTTAATTGCGGAGACCTGACCCATTATCGAAACCAGTGTCCAAGACTGGTTAATGCAAATCTGGTTCAAGATCAGGCACGTGGACGAGCTTTTAATATGAATGCTGCTGAGGCGCAAGCAGACAACGAGGTGGTGAACGGTACGTTCTTAGTTAATAATCAACCGGCATCTGTTCTTTTTGATTCAGGGGCCGATAAGAGTTTTGTGTCGTTATCTTTTGAGCCTTTGCTTCGCGTGTCTAAGAACGAAACTAGGTAAGCCTTTGACTGATGAAGTTGCGAGTGGTGAACCCATTGTTCTTGATTCTGTTCTTCGCAACTGCCAGTTGAACCTTAACGACCACCTTTTTCCTATTGACCTCACGCCTATGCAACTTGGAAGCTTCGACATTATTGTAGGTATGGATTGGTTAGCCAAGCATCGCGCAGAGGTAGTTTGTTTTGAGAAGATCGTTCGTGTGCCACTTTCGTCAGGTGAGATACTACAGGTTCGTGGTGAAAAACCTGCTAGTAGCCTCAAGCTTATGTCTTGTTTTCAAGCTCGGAAGTATCTGCGAAAGAACTATGTGGCCTTCCTGGCACATGTTACAACAGATAAAGACCAAGGTAAGTCTATTCAAGATATCCCTGTTGTTCGGGATTATCCGGAGCTGTTTCCTGAAGAGTTACCTGGTCTACCCCCAGCACGCCAAGTCGAGTTCCGTATTGATCTTGTACCTGGTGCAAATCCTATTGCCAGAGCTCCATATCGTCTTGCACCATCTGAGATGCAAGAACTGTCTAAGCAGCTTCAAGAGCTTTCTGACAAAGGTTTTATTCGTCCTAGCTTTTCACCTTGGGGTGCTCCCGTTCTTTTTGTCAAGAAAAAGGATGGATCCTTCAGAATGTGTATCGATTATCGTGAGCTGAATAAGCTTACCATCAAGAATCGATATCCCCTACCTCGCATTGATGATCTCTTTGACCAGTTACAGGGTGCTACTTGCTTCTCAAAGATTGACCTTCGTTCTGGGTATCATCAACTTCGTGTGCATGAAGAGGATATTCCCAAGACAGCATTCCGCACTCGATATGGGCATTATGAGTTCACAGTCATGCCATTTGGTTTGACCAATGCTCCTGCTGTTTTCATGGACTTAATGAATAGGGTTTGTAAGCCTTATTTGGATAAGTTCATCATTGTTTTTATTGATGACATCTTGATTTATTCTAAGACGCGAGCTGATCACGAGCGCCATCTTCGTCTTACTCTGGAACTCCTAAATAAAGAGCAACTTTTTGCCAAGTTCTCCAAGTGTGAATTTTGGCTTAAGGAAGTTCAATTTTTAGGACATATTGTCAACGAACAAGGTATTCATGTAGATCCCTCCAAGATCAGTGCGATTAAGGATTGGGATACGCCTACTACTCCTACTGAGGTTCGTTCTTTTCTTGGTCTTGCGGGTTATTACCGCCGCTTCATCGAGAACTTCTCAAAGATTGCAGTTCCTCTAACTGCTCTAACTCAGAAGAATAAACCCTTTGAATGGGGTTTTAAGCAAGAAGAAGCATTTCAGACCTTGAAGCAGAAGCTTTGTGATGCACCTATTCTGACTTTGCCTGAGGGCAATGATGATTTTGTTGTTTACTGTGATGCATCGAAATTGGGTCTTGGCTGTGTTCTGATGCAAAGGAACAAAGTCATAGCCTACGCATCAAGGCAATTGAAGGTACATGAGAGAAACTACACCACTCATGATCTTGAGTTAGGTGCAGTTGTCTTCGCTCTCAAAATCTGGAGACACTATTTGTATGGCACAAAATGTGTGGTTTTCACTGACCACAAAAGTCTCCAGCATATCTTCAACCAGAAAGAACTCAACATGAGGCAAAGACGTTGGGTCGAACTCCTAAACGACTATGATTGCGAAATTCGCTACCATCCTGGTAAAGCGAATGTGGTGGCTGACGCATTAAGTCGTAAGGAACGTACTGTGCTTCATTGTGCTCATGTTCAATCTGCTATTCAAGCTCGATCTGATATCCAAGCACGCATTACTCAGGCTCAACAGGCTTGTGTTTCACAAGACTTAATGGGTAAGGAATTACCCTATCACATTAAGCCTGATCTTGTGCTGAAGGAAGATGGATCGTATTATTTCATGGACCGTTTGTGGGTCCCAAGCCAAGATGATCTTCGCACTTTGCTTATGGATGAAGCCCATAAATCTCGATATTCTATTCATCCTGGCTCAGACAAAATGTACAAGGATCTTCGTACTCAGTATTGGTGGCCTGGTATGAAGAAAGACATTGCCTTGTACGTTTCAAAATGCCTTACTTGTCTCAAGGTTAAGGCTGAACACCAGCATCGTTATGGTCTTTTGGAGCAACCTGAGATCCCAGTTTGGAAATGGGAAAACATTGCTATGGATCTCATTACCAAACTCCCGCGCACTAAGAAAGGTCATGATGCCATCTGGGTAGTTGTTGATCGTCTTACAAAGTCAGCGCATTTCCTGCCGATCCGTGAGAATCTATCTGCTGAAGATCTGGCTAAAATCTATGTGGATGAAATTGTATCTCGACATGGTGTTCCCTTGAACATTATTTCTGATAGAGATGCTCGTTTCTCTTCTCGTTTTTGGAGAACCATGCGATCTGCTATGGGGACCCAACTCAATCTTAGCACAGCATATCATCCACAAACAGATGGCCAAACTGAAAGAACAATCCAGACACTGGAGGATATGCTTAGAGCTTGTGTGATCGATTTTGGTGGTAGTTGGGATTCACATCTTCCATTGATTGAATTCTCCTACAACAATAGTTATCACTCCAGCATCAACATGGCTCCTTTCGAGGCTCTCTATGGTCGAAAATGTCGTTCACCAGTCTGCTGGAATGAAATAGGTGAGGCTCAGCTTACTGGACCTGACCTCATTCTAAAGACAACTGACAAGGTTAAGAAGGTTCGTGATAACTTACAGGCAGCTCGAAGCCGTCAAAAGAGTTACGCGGACCAACGACGCAGGCCCTTAGAATTCCAAGTCGGTGATCGTGTATTACTTAAGGTCTCACCTTAGAAAGGTGTGATCAGATTTGGAAAGAAAGGAAAACTTGCACCTAGATACGTTGGACCATTCAAGATCGTCAAAAGAATCGGTAAGGTAGCCTACAGACTTGCATTACCTCCCGAACTTGGAAATGTTCATCCAACCTTCCACGTATCCAATCTCAAAAAGTGCTTAGCTGATGAGAACCTCCACATACCACTTGACGAAATCCGTGTCGATAAAACACTTCATTTTGTTGAGAAACCTGTGGAAATTATGGATCGTGAAGTCAAATGGCTTAAACGCAAGCGCATTCCGTTGGTTAAAGTTCGCTGGGAATCTAAACGTGGACCTGAGTTTACTTGGGAACGTGAAGATCAAATGAAGGCGAAGTATCCACATCTTTTCCCACGAGTTTCCTCTAAACGAATTTCGGGACGAAATTCCCACAAGTAGGGGAGACTGTGACATCTGTGCTTGTAATCATTGTAAACAGTTCAGTTATCAATGAAATAAAGTTATTTGATCCCAATTTTTGTTTATTTGTGTTTGATGTTTTTCATGTTTTGATTTTTATTCGATTTCAAACTCTATATCGCTTTCTGGAGAATTACGCAAACAGGTGCGAAAACGTAATCAGTTATATACAACAAATACTCCGGAACATCAATTCATACTTAACATACCTTAAATAACCTTTACATAACTTAGAAATAAGTTTTGAAGGCCTTGGTATGGCAAATCCAGTCAATTCGCTTACAGGGACTAAAATTGACAAACTGCGAAAGTATGCCGAATTGAACTGTAACGAACATTCCGGAACATGATCATAAGCTAAACACACCCTAAATATCCTTTACATAGCTTAGAAATAGGCTTTGAGGGGTTCGGTGTGCTAAAATAAACTTTATGCTCATTCAGGGACTAAAAGCGTCAAAAAGTGCATAAGTTTGCATTTTCGCGCATAACTTACGTTCTGAATACATCCGGACATCCAAAAATTTATGTAAGCACTAAAATATTATGTTTTAGTGTTTGGCTTGTCAAAAATCCATTCGTCGCGCAATTTGGACCGTTTTTGCGTCCGTTACGACTTCCGTCGTAATTAACCGAACAACGCAATCGTACGGCCAAACGAACCGACATCCGGCATATTTTTGAGCATGTTTTATGTTCCCTATACTTTAACATCCTTGTAGAGCTCAAAAATGAGTTTGACGGGTGTTAGAAGTGCCAAAACACGACCATACGCGCACAGGGACCAAAACTGCCAAAACTGAAACATTGCTGGTCTGCAGGGTCCTTACGGACCGTATGGACCTGCTTACGGTCCGTAAAGCCTCCCTAGATCAGCAGAATTGCATTCCAGCCATTTCTAGCTGTTACCCACCCTTGCACATGGTTTTGTTGAGTCTATGGGCTGGTTTAGGGGCCCCCATGGTTTTCTAAAACTATGGGCTTGATGTGTACGGCTAGGATTGAATCTCGGATAACGAGGAACGATCTTAACGGCTCTACCAAATCTATAAATACCCCCCACCCCATTCACTCAAACCCACTTGATTTTTCTGAGATTTCTCTATGTTGAAGTGTAACCACTTCATACCTGAGAATACTTGGAAAGATCAATCTTGCGGGGACCTTCTGTAAGTTTTCTTTCGCGTTTTTCGTTCATTTTAGCGTTAAAGTCATGCTATGTTTGACTTTCTGCATTGACCAGTTTATGGTCAATGCGAAGTTCGTTTGAACTTCATAACGTGAGCGTAATCAAGATGGTTATAGTCCCTAGTGACTATACCTACTGATTACCACGTTATCTAGGCTCAGTGACGAGTCGTAGTTTCGGTCAAAATGCGTTTTCTCGCGTATTTTGTAACCAAACTACTCTAGGGTATTAAAACCGTTTGTTTTAATACCAAACCTGTTTTCTAACTTCACTAAACATGTTCTAGCATGTTTAGCTCGTCGCTTCTAGTTTTATGCTTGTCTAAGGGTCGTAAGGTAAGCGATCTAATCAATCGCTTATGCTTACGAACCCGACCCATTTGGTCTATCATTAGGATTCGACCAAACATATTAGGTGACCATAGTTGTATAGGGAATAACCTTCCGGGGTTATACCTTATGTTCACATTGTTTAACTAGTTGTATGATAGGTAACGTATGTGCCTTAGGTAAATTACCAAAATACCCTTTTTACGCCTAAATTCATTTTAAGCCTATGTAACATAATTTTTGGTATTTAAACTAATCTAACAACAATATTGAACATGTTAAGGCATATCTTGTTTATCATAGGGCTAGTTAGGCATTCCGAACGCGTTTTACGCGAACGACGCGTTAAAGTAGCATAAGCTACCTAAGCGGGTCGTAACGGGTCAAGAGCACTTAGGATAAGTTTCGTTTTAGTACGTAGGCTTTGTTAGACCATATTACATAAGTTCCCACACTTATTTGGTTTACGAAACCTCGTACTACCCGATCCTCCGATAGGTCCGTTTATTAATGTAGATACCTATATAGGTGCTGTTTGATTCCGTGATCTTCTAGCATTGCTTGGTGGTTATCCTACGGCTTCTAAGCAATCTCAAGTGAGTACATAGACCCCTCTTTTACTGTTTTTCAAACATTTTGGGGTGAAACACATGTGCCTACTTGTTACTTTCATGCTTTTCATGATTTCATATTATATACTTGCTATGTTCAATAGTACATTGTTTTACATGACATTTTCATGCTACGTATGTTCATCATACATAGTACACTTGTTTTACATGACATTTTCATGCTATGTATGTTCATCATACTTAGTACATTTGTTTTACATGATATTTCACGCTATGTGTGTACATTTGATTACATACTTAGTGCATTGCTTTCACATGTTTATATTTTGGGTATGACATTTGGTTTGTTTAAGTGGGACAATATACATTCATTAACTTTGATCACGCCGCTCGTTAGTAGGTAGTGGTACCATAGGAATTGACAACTCCCGTTCCTGACATCCTGGGTATGTTTGGATGAAAGGAATGACCGAATTCGATTTAAACATAAAAACCGATAGACCTTTAATTTGTTTAAAGGTTTATCACCACAGTCACAAGGCTTGGATGTATGCATTTTCACAATACCGCATAAATGTTTGTATTCAGTATAGCATGCATCTCCACAAAACATAACGTTGATTTAAACTGAGTTTTACTTCAATACTTTGTTTTGTGCATTTTCACCTATGGTTTAGTTGATACATATTTCACTTACCATACATGACATTTTGTTTACACAAGACATGATTGACATTGACATAGACATTTTGACATTTTTACACACGTTACATGATTTACACTTGACATTAGACATGGTTTTTCGTATAAACATTTTGACATCTGGTTAAACATAAACATGTTTACATTGGTGGTTTGTTTGGGTAAGTGATTTAAGTAACGAGGCGTGTGTAATATGATACAAACATGGTGGATACACCGCTGGTACTTCCTATATATAAGTGCTTCTATGATATTACGCATCGCAGCGTTGTTTAAATCATTTCAGTTTAGCTATATAACATATTTTTCACAATACATTGTTTTACAAACAACTTGTTTTATACAACTTATTTTACTTGGTTATTCATTTAACCATACATTATTCTTTCAAAAATACATATCTACCATCGTTTTTCAAATGATTTTCAAACAATACAATCAACAAGGTTCATGACTACATTTCATTAAACATTTTTCTAAAACCTAAGTCATGGATCCTATTTTCACAAAACCTATGTATCTCACAGGCATTTTTATGCTGACGTACCTATTTTCACATGTGTTTCAGGAGCAAATGCATAGGATGATCGTGATACACTAGGGTGGACTTGGGCCTTAGTGACGATAAAATGGATCTAGACTAGTTAAAACTTGTTATGTACTTTGTTTCTTTTTATTTAAGACAATGTAACTTGTGGGTTCTCATTTGAAACAATGTATTCCACCCTTGGGTGATGAATAAAATATTATTTAAATTACCTTGGTTGTGGAACAATAATTCTGTTACAACACTCCCCGACGTTTCCGCCACGATTTGATGTTTTACGTGGTCGGGGTGTGACACCATGTTGGTGAACGAGCTAGTGAACTACTAGGACGCATACACTCAGATGTATGTGGTCCTTTTAGAACCATGACTAGGAATCACGAGAGATACTTCGTTACGTTCATCGATGACTATAGTCGATATGCTTATGTCTATCTCATGAAGCATAAGCATGAAACCTTTGAAAAGTTCAAAGATTTTCAGAACGAATTTGAAAACCAACTTAATAGAAAGATTAAAATGCTTCGCTCAGATCGAGGAGGTGAGTACCTCAGCTTAGAATTTCTGGATCATCTAAAGGAACGTGGAATAGTTTCACAACCCACTCCACCAGGCACACCCCAACTTAATGGTGTGTTTGAAAGGAGAAATCGAACCCTACTAAATATGATTCGATCGATGATGTGTAGAAAAAATTTGCCTCACTCCTTTTGGGGTTTTGCTCTTATGACTGCTGCTCGACTCGTAAATCTCGCACCGACCAAAAAGGTAAATAAAACTCCATATGAGATATGGCATAGGCATAAGCCGAATTTGAGTTACCTAAGAGTGCGGGTGTGATGCTTACATCACAAGTGATTCTGATGACAAGCTCGACCCTCGAGGCGATAAAGTTGTTTTCTTCGGATACTATAACCAATGCGATTATTACTTCTACCATCCTGATGCAAATACGATTTCCATCAAAAGGAAGGCTAAAAGATTCGTTGAAGATGAACTTCTTAGTCGAGGAACTGGAAGTAACTTAGTGGATCTCGAAGAAGTTCAAGGACTACAAACAAGCGTTAAAGAGGTCGGAACGTCTGAACCACAACAAATTATTGATACTGAATCAGACCTGAACACAAGCCTTCGCAGGAGCATTAGGACTCGTAAAGAACCCGATAGATACCTTTGGCATGTTGAGGGTTCTGAAGTCCTGATAGTAGCCGAGTCTAATGACGAGCCTACTAGTAACAAATCTACTATTTCTAATCCAGATTTTGTGAAATGGCTAGAGGCCATGGAAGCCGAGATGCAATCCATGCATGACAATCAAGTCTGGGACTTGGAAGAGCTACCCCCCGAATCTTTGGCAGTGGGGAGAAAATGGGTTTTCAAGAGAAAAACCGACATGCATGGAAGTTTACAAACCTATAAAGCACGGCTAGTAGCGAAAGGTTTCACTTAAAGTGTTGACTATAATGAAACCTTCTCGTCCGTTGCTATGATCAAATTGATCAGGATATTACTTGCCATAGTTGCGTACTATTATTATGAAACTTGGCAAATGGATGTTAAAACCGCCTTTCTTAATGGACATCTTTCCGAAGATGTTTATATCGTTCAACCTAACGATTTTATCGATCCAAAATATCCTAATAGGGTATGTAAGCTAAACAAGTCCATTTATGGACTCAAGCAAGCGTCTCGGAGCTGGAATCTTCGTTTTGACTAGAAAGTCAAAGAGTTTGGTTTTGTCAAGAACGAAGATGAACCTTGTGTTTACAGAAAGGCTAGTGGGAGTGCTATATCAGTTCTCATCTTATATGTAGATGATATATTTGTAACAACCCGCGTCTTTGAAGTCAAAGTACAAGTCAAAGTACAAGTCAAAGTCAAAGTCAAAGGAAGAAAAGATTGATAAATGTGATCTGTCACTCCTTGCTTAATTATTGATTGTACTACTTGACTTGTAATCGAATCCCTTAATCTACATAATATAGTTGTATTATGTGGAGTATCTATAATAATCGCAGTTTAATCGACGTTTATCGCTAATCTATTTAATGCTAATCGCCTCGCTAATCGCATCGCAGTCGCATCGCAACTTTAATTGTAGGTTCTGAATATTGTTTTACGTGTGTTTGCTGTTTATGTGTTACTTGTGCATGCTTATATTATGTTTGTGGTGATTAATCGAAAACGTAATCGCAACTCTATCGCAACACAATCACATCGCGAACTGGAAACGCAAGTTTATCTATGTTGTTATAGGTTGGTTATATTATTTGTGTGACTATTAATTAGATCAATCGCATCGGTTAATCGACACTCGCTTAAACGCATCACAACGCTCAACGCACGAAAAGAAAAATCAAAACTCAACTCGCTGGAGACGTTCGATCGAATGACCATTCGATCGAATGGTCATCTGTACGGATGACCATCCGATCGGATGGCTATCCGATCGGACTGCCCTCCGATCGCACACCTGCACCGCCTTTCCTCTTCTGTCACCTATAAATAGCACCTGTGACATCATAAACAGTGAAGTGATAGCTCTCCTTCGACCCTTCGACTTCTCAGGCTATTTTCTCTCGATTTCTCATGATTCTTGTAAGTTTTCAACTCAAATCTTGTACATCTATCATCTACACACACATCTTCATCATTTTCACCATCAAATCTTCATTTTTCACCATGAAATCGGCTGGTTTGAGGTGTTCTAGGATGATGTCATCATGGGGTTCTTATGAACTTCAAGATTTGACATCATTCCACCAAGAATAACTCAGATCTAATAGATTTCAACATGTTTAAACACTGATTTCACCTAAATCTAAACATTTTCAAGATTAAAAGGAATGAAAGATGTTTTCATAACTTTCTTTCAACTCTTTTACACTCTTGCACACAAAACTGATAGAATCAGAGCCCATTCAGGCCTCCTACTCATTCTTTAGTGAAGTGTCGGTCTGGGAACTGATTCCTATCAAAGAGACAACCGATTCACGGGTTGAAAATGAACAACCGTCAAGAACCGTTAACTGGTCGGACTGGGGTGATTCCCACTTCGATCAGGTGACTTGGACTTGATGGGTTTCCGTTGTTTAACACGTTGTCATATGTCTTGGTCAAACTGTGAACTTTTCAAACTTAGCAAAATATTCCAAGTTTCAAAACGAGCAAGTCACCAAACGGACTACCGTCTGATCGGATTGCCATCCGATCGAACGACAATCTGATCGGATGACTTGTGGTCTCAACACTTAAACATTTTATAAATTTTCAATACATTACAGTAAACAAACGAATGGTCATCCGAACGGACGACCATCTGATCGAATGACTATCCTGTTGTGAACTTGTTCTCTATGAAATGTCTCACTTAGAACGGATCGCCATCCGAGCGAACGACAATCCGACCAGACGACCGTTCGATCGAACGACCTGAAAGGTAGAGATACTTCTCTGATTTTAAAATGCTACAATGAAAACTTCAAAGCCATCATACACAAACACTTCCATCCTAAACGAATGACAATCCAACCGAATGGCCATCCGACCGGATGACCATCCATCCGGATTGTCATCCGATCAAATGACCATCCGTCTGGATTGTCATCCGATCGAATGACCATCCATCATTCAGCACACTCGTCTCCAGTTAATGCACTGTTCATCGCTTATGTTATCGTTCTGCAATCAGACTAACTTTCCAGCACTCCCTTCAATCCAATCCAAGGCTGTGTTATTCATTTACCACAATCTGTGAGTATACTCGAACCCTTTTTGCTTTATGCACTTTTGGGTGTTACATACGTTACTTATTCAAATCACTATCGACACACAACACAAACACTTGTATACGCTGACCTGTACTTCATGTTATACGTGTTATTTGATGGATGCTTGTATGTTATGTTGTCACACCCCGATATTTCCACGTATTACCGGTGGGCCCGGTGGGGAGTATCGTGACGTAATTGATATCATCATAGTCAAACAACACAAATTTAAATGCACAGCGGAAGCAAAAGATAGATTTATTTCAACTGAATAAATTGTAATATTAAGTATCACAAACTAGTTGAAACAGATCCACAGGCGGATCGAAAGAAAAAAAAAAGAAATTGTTCAACAGACTTAAATGCATCCAAGCTTGCGAGACTCTTATTGTTGCTAAGGAGAGGCCAGCCTATTACGAGTAGTACCTGCACTTAGCCTTTTTGGGAAAATACGTCAGTTTACACTGGTAAATACAATTTAACTGACTCATTTTGAAAATGTTTAAAAATTGATTTGAATGCACGTGGCACAAAAGATTTTATAACTTGGGATATTTATTTGTATATAAACTTGTAAAAGAATTACATGTTTCTTATACGTTCAGTAGCCCGGGTTGAATACCGGGTTAAAGATTAATTGACACACCACATGGTATAGTCCCGCGGCGGGTTATTCCCGTAACCAGCGGTTATACCTTATTATTTATAAATGCACTGGCGGGTGTACGCCTACACCCGCATGCTAAGGTCGTGGCCATTTCTTAAAATGATGCCAAGGATATCCGGGACATGGTCATTAACCCCCCAAAGGTTTTAAGCAAACAAAACAATTTAAACGGGTCATTTCAATGAATTAACCACCATACAATTAAAGATTCAATGCCCGACCAAGCGGTATTTTATATACCGTACACCAAGCCCGTATAAGGGAAAATAAGTTAAAAGTATTTACCTTTGCAAGTAATAATCACAATAAGCAAGTGCACGTAGCTTTTACCGGGTCTCCTTATTCTGGAACGAAGGTTTATAATAACCTATTAGATTCCTAACGGGTCTTTAATTTAGCCTATAAAGAAAGATACGGTTCAAACGCATGATTAAGAGAAGACCGGAATAGAATGTGATTTAGACCCGACAAGTTTGGATACTTGTATAATATGGGTAAACTAAACACATTCTGGATTTTGAGACAAAAATGATATGGTTTGACCCGTTTCGCCTAATATATGCAAACTAGTTACATAAGCCGATCCGAACGCGAAAAGTGCGTAACGAGTAACCGAAAGAATCATATACAAGTTTCCTAAGTTATTATGCCTTAAATATGTTGTGACATCAGTAAGATGTCTTCTATTATGCCCAAAATGATTTTAAACTCAAACTATGCCCCGTGAGGGCATTTTGGTCATTTAAAAGGTTATAAAAGAGTTTAAATATTAATCTGAGTTACAAGTCTGATATAATCAGTAAAAATACTTAGTTTAATAAGTTATATCAGTAGGGTATCATATATATATGTGAAATTTATTAATTATAACCATACTATGCACCGTAGGGGCATTTTGGTAATTTCACATAAGCCTAAAAGGTCAAAACTGGAAATCTGAGTTTAAAACTTTTGCTTACTGTTAAAATATAAAAATTTACTGAATATATCAGTAGGCACCAAACCTTATATGTTTAAAATAGTTTTAATCCATACTATGCGTTAAAAACGCTTAAAAAGGCGATTTGGAGCCATTTCCGGGTTTTCAAAGGAAGCTGATATTTTTATTATTCCAGCAAGCTTAAAATATTCTATTTATCATATTGAATTAGTAGAAAAAGGTTTGGGGTCAAAAAGATTTGTAAAATTCATTTTATAGCCAAAAAGGGCAAAACCGACAATAACCGAATCAAGCTTAGAACTCTATGTTATGCTCATCCTAAAAATAATTAAAAATCTTCAAAAATCCCAAACTAGTATATTACATCAGTGGGTAAAAAGTTTGATATCAAAAATTGGGTTTAGATAGGCTATATGCTAATTACGCTGTTTAATTCATAAAAAGCTTTTCATTTACGCTAATGAGCATAACTCCTAATCTAGACCTCAAACTGATGTCAAATTTTAGGGACAAGTCTATAAATCAGTAGTGAAGGTTTCTATTCTTTTACTTTTCCAAAAATCATGTTTTAAGGTGAAAAAGGCATAATAGTCAACATTTAAGCATTTAACGGAAACATGCAAATGATTTAGATAACTAATGAACCAAGTTGTATAATCACAGAGGGTTATACTTATATGAAACCTGGTCCTAATAAGGCTCTAAGGCATTTCTAAACTATGCTTAAACGGGTCAGAACTGAAAGTAAAAGTAGAAGTCAAACTATGCGACTTTCGGTCCCAAACCGAGCCTAAACTGAAAATTGTCGGGGTGAACATGTTTAGACATGTTCTTATATTAATTACCAAGTTATATTAATGATAAAACAGGTTGCATGGCTTCTACATTGCTAATTATGCCTTAATTTGAAAATAAGCTTTCTGTTGACTTTTTAAAGTTAACTTTGACCCGACAATTGACCTAGTTAGAGTGGGAATCAGAGAGTACCCTTTTAAGGGTTTATTACCCACATAATTACCAACTCATAGGTACTTTTAATTCGAGATTTGACTGGACAATTATTGATTAATCTCGAAGTCAAACCATAATTACGACGGTTTGACTTTTAGCAAATTAACTAAGCTAAACTGAATTAGGAAGGGTTAAGGACACTTACAAGAGTCCTAAGCACGACTAGAGATCACTAGGAAGCTTGCTTGATGACCAGAGAGCTCCAGAAGAGAGTCTTGTGAACTTTGCAAATGAATGATCAAAGTGTTACAACAAGGAGCTCTATATATATTGAATTAGGTGCAACAAGATCATGACAAATAACTCTACATGTGTTTCCAGATCAAGACAAGTGCCCCTAGTGCATGAAAAACCATTGGGGCAGCCCCTAGTATGCAAAACAAGAGAGTTAAGTCGGTTAACAGACCTGTACTGGCAGCTGCAGGTGAAAATTGTTGCTGTGCTGCTCACGCGGGCCGCGTAAGCCCATAGGGCACTCTTACGCGGGCCGCCTGGCCTTCCAGAACCAGCCAAACAAGTTTTAAATTTTGCATTTCAGCCACTGGTCCTTTCTAACGTGGTTTTGTTGGTGCAGTCATCTGTCGTCTTCGTCTTAATATCGAGTCTCGGGTTCGATGCGGATCTGAACAAGAATGACATCACATGTGACATCACCTAGGTGACATCACATGTGACATCATGATATATGATTAATTGAAATTGGCCGTTTACATTATCATACACAACATAAATGAAGACAAAGTTGATAAAGGTCCAATGAGAAGTTACTATTTGATGGTCCAATGAAATGATGCCATTTATTGGTCCAATCGTTTGAGATATGCATTTGTAAATATCAACCGTTTGAGTTAAGTTGACCATTTGAATGTATGTAACCGTTTGAACATAGTGGTCGTTTGAAACTAGGTGACCGTTTGAAGGATTTCAAACAGTAGGGACTGTTACTATAAATAGGTTGTCGTCAATGTCATTTGTAACGGTCAGGCAAATTGATACCGAAGTGCTGCCGGTATTTCCTCTCACTGTAAACGCTGTTAAATGAATATACAAGAGGTTTAAGTGTAGTTCAAGCTGTTTTGTAGTTCGTTTCTTAGTTTCCGCCTCTGAAACGCACGAGAGCTCTTCCGATCGACTCCTTCAGTCGAAATCGATCCTACAAGTGGTATCAGGACTCAGGAGAAAGAGTTCTATACAATTCAGCTGCGATTTATGTTTCTACACCTTTCTTTTTCGAAAATTACAAGTTTTCACGGTTGAAATCGGCTGAAACTCTCACAATATGTGTGTAATGGTGTTTTAACAAAGCCTTGAGAATTTCAGCTTAAAATCCGAAGTAAAAGTGGTGAAAATTGATTGAAAATTGGTGTCCGTTTGAACGTAACAGATGCTTTCCGTTTGAAATAACTTCCTGTCGTTTGAAAAATGCTTCCTGACGTTTGAAAAGTGAATCTATCGTTTGAAGCATGTTCGCCGTTTGAGTTGACCGTTTGAATGACCCCTATCGTTTGAAATCATCGTTTGAAACATGATGTACGTTTGAAAGTGTATCCTCCGTTTGAACGACGCACCGTTTGACACTTAAAAGTGCATCAATTTGTGTTGAACATTTATATAGGTGTCAGTTAAATCAGATTGCATGTGAATATACTTACAATTGGTAGCAAATATTGTTTTGGTCCAATAATCAGCTAGTGATAAGAAAATCTTGTATGTGATATAAAGGTGTTGTCAGCCACAAAAAGAATCAAAGAATATTGATAGGCTTTTGCATGTGATCATCAATTAAATGAGTTGTCGGCCACACTCATTTTGAAGGTCCAATAAGGTTACATTCATTGGTCAAAGAAAAAATGGTCAATCAGTTTCTTTAAAAAAATTGATTGTTGTCAGTATAGTGGATGTTGAGGTCCAATTGATCAGTCTTGAAGTTGATATATCGTCCATGAGATCTTAATATCAATTATCATTTTTTAAAAAATTGATCAAATCATATCGATATTAACAACAGTTGTGAGATTCAAAGTTCAAGGCCCAATCATTTGTTGGATCACTTGTGAGTTGTCAGTCTTTTTACAAAGCTTGCATGTGAGTTAGGGCCAAATTGTCATTTGTTTTGAAAATCAATAGTATTCAGCCCACTATACCGAACCCATGTGATTAGAACATTTATGTGTGTCAAGATAGTCATCGGTTTAATCTGATCAAAAGCTTCTCGGCCCAAGTTGCATCTTCATTAACAGCCCAAGCATTATTTGGTTAAATCATTGAGTGTTGTCAGCCCATGTGTTTTTGAACGACCCAAAACAGTTCATTAACCCAATCAAGTGATAAGTGATATCGAGTAACGGCCCAAGTCTCAACATCAAATTCATTTCCAAATCCGAACAGTTTGGAGTTCAAAAGTCTCAAAGGCTCAGTTCATTTAAAAAATCCGTCAGTTTGCACGAAAAAGTGTCAAGTCATCTGTATTTGATCCGGTTCTTAGTTGTTCGCACAGTGTGTCGATTTTCAGTCCGCACCGAATATTCAATAGTTCGAGTACCAGTTTTATTCTGTTAATTGATAAATCTTTAAACTGATTGTTTGTTTGTTTGTCAGGTATTCTTACAAGGTGATACAGCTCATTTAAAATTCGGAAAAATGGACGAGGATTTCTACAACGCATTCGCTACTCCCAGTACCCCAATCGCTGCTGTTCAAACCACAATGCTCGAAAACGAAACAGGGACGATGCAAAAGCCTCCCAAGCTCATGAATATAGAAGAATATAAAGGTTGGGAAGGTCGGTTTGAAAATTGGGTGCAAGCTAATTATCTTGATGCTTGGGAATGCGTGGAGACAAAGTATGTTCGACCTTTGAATGATGATGAAGAGCCTGTTCCGATAAAAGATCTTACTGCTGATGCTAGGAAGAAGTATAAAGATGAGAAAATGATGCTAAGTCTTCTTCAACAAGCAGTGAAAGAAGATATTATGGTGCTTTTACAACACAATGGAACGTCATATTCGATTTGGAAAGCATTACGTTCAAAGTTTCGAGGAAGTGAAGAGATGGTTAAAAGCAAGAAATCGCTTCTAAAGAAAGAATTTGATTTGTTTCGAGGATTAAAGAATGAAAGTACACGAGAGATTATTGAACGTTATTGTAATCTGCTTGCCAACATGAAAAGGTTGAGTATTGAGAAGAGCACTGATGAGTTGATAGAGAAACTTGCTGATGCATTGCCCTATGAGACTTAGGGCACATACCTTATGATGCTCAGAAACAAGAAGGGTTTTAGCAATCTGACGCTCAGTAAGTTCATTGAAAAGATAGAAGCTCAAGAAATGGAACAACGGAAAGTTATCAGAATGAAAGATTTTGATGGTGAACAGGACATCGGGTTGTATTATAAGGCAGGAGTTAATGAAAAGAAATCTTCAAATCTATCTCCAAAGGTTGAGACTGCCTATAGTGCCAAAAATTCAACTGGAAGTCCATCATCTGGGTCCAACAGCAAAACCAGTTTCACGTCGTTTTCATCTTTTGATCCAAACATTTCTGCAACTAAAAACGGGAGAAAATTACAGTGTAACATTGTGTTAAATCTTGAAAATGATCAAGATTATTCTGAGGAAGTTGCCAAAAACCAAATGTCTTTGTTAGGAATGGTTTTGGAATCTTACACTTGTTTTGTTGCAGGTCGTATCGGGAATCCAATGTTAACCAAAGAAGATTACGATCAGATAGATGCTGAAGAAATGGAGCTGATGGACATAAAGTGGTGTCTGGCTAGTGTTTTACGGAGAGCTGAGAAATTCAAACAAATCACGGGGAGAGATGATCCTCGTGATGCGAATGTTTCTACTTTAGGTTTCGACAAATCTAAAGTCACTTGTTTTCGGTGCAGGGAAAAAGGACACTTCAAGAGGGAGTGCACTAACCGTGAAGCAAGTGGAGCTCAAAATCCGTTCAACAACAACAATGATTACTATCGTAAAGCCATCTATCACCAAGTTGGTCAACAATCATCTCAACAACATAAACATCAAGCACAAACTGCACATGGAAGAGATGTGATTGAAGATTCTGAAAAAAGAGCTTGTGTGGGTAATAGTGATAGATTGTATGGAAAAAGAAGGGATGGTAGTGCTTTGATAATTGATCAAGATGATGAGAGATTACCAGAGGGTTTTAGCTGGGCAAATTTTACCTGGGATGATTATATTCCTGATCAAACTACAGCTTACACTGCTTTTACGGCAAAGGTTGTAGATGATAGTGATGATGATACGGAATATTGGGCAAGAAAATATAAAGAAGATATGAAACTGCTTGCTGAAAGTGATAGTGAAGGTGAAAAAGTCAAGAAAAAGAAGAAAAAGATCAAGACACCAGTGAGCAGTGATGATGAAGAGGTTCCGGTGGTGAGAAGACAAAAAGTGAAAGAAGTGCCTAAATTCAAGGTTGAGGAAGAAGTTGATGCGAAAAAGATTCCAGTGAAGTGTGAGAACTGTGAAGCTATAAAGAAGAAGAACAGCACACTGATTTACAACTTAAACAGTTTGAAGGAATCTTACGATGTGCTGAACAAAGCGATGAATCAGTACAATCAAACGAGTAAAGAACAAGCTGTAGCAATGAAGACTCTTCAGGGAGCCTTCATGACGAAGCAGAAAGTTGTAAACAATTACATTGAAAAATGTGCTGCTTTGGAACAAAAGCTTGAGCTGCAAAGAATTGAAACTGAAAGAGTTAATCGTTTGTTAAAAAGTTACTCATGTACTTCCTATGTTATTGACAGGATTTATCCAACAGTTGAAAGCATGAAGGTATGGGAAGACGATGAAGTAACTGAGGAGAAAGCAGCTGGAAAAGGTGCTGATGAAAAGATTGCTGACAAGAAGAAGAATGACAAGAAAAAAGACACTGAAAAGACGCCATCTGGTAAGAAGCAAGGTGTCAGTTATAACAAATGTCCACCCCCGCTGGAAAATGGATATTTGCCAAGATACCCAAACGATGAAAGAGTCAAAAAGGCAACAAATTTACAGTGGGAGTCGTCAGTCAATCTACCAGATAGTATTGATGTTGTGTTTACATCGTCTGACACTGATCAACAGTCTCAATTAATGAAGAAAGTCGTGGATCATGTGTTAGAAAACGATGAAATAGAGGAGTCAAAGTCGGAGTCCGCGTCAGAGTCAAAGTCTGAGTCAAGCACTCCGGGTCAAACAGAAAAACAGGGAAAAATAGTCTATGACAAAGAATTCCTTTTATCAAAATCTAATTTGGATGATGGGTTGTTTAAAGTTGCCTACACTTTGAATAATTCTGACAAATTATATTCTGATGAGGAATTTCCAATAAGAGGTGTCAAAACTGAATTGATAAACAAGGTTTTCAAACTCATAGAAATTAATATTTCTGAAATAAAAGACTTATGTCTTAATGGAAAACCTAAAAAATACACCTCAAGAGTACAACAAAGATTAAACAAGAAAAAGAATTACAGTTCTGGTTCAGGTTTCCAAAAGAAATCAAACCATAACGGTAATTTCAAAAAGAAAGGTTTAGGCTTTATTTCTACAGAAAAACAGAAAAATGAAAAATATGTTCGTGATTTTAAATCCAAAATGTCATTTGTTTCAGGCACATCAACTGATGAAGAAGAAAAGACAAGTTTCTGGAGGTAATCAAATAGTGAGTTCCTTGCGATGAAGCAAGACGAACAGAAGAGAGATACAAGAACCTGTTTCAGATGCAACACTATTGGACATATTGCAAAAGATTGTTCTAATGCAATACAATCAAAACAGGGAGTTTTTCGTAAAGTCAAAGAGAAAGTGCTTGCGTTCGAATCACCAATTGATAGAACAAAATTGTTTCAAGATTCTATATTTGAAATTGGTGAGAGTTCAAACAAGTTTTACAAGAAGAGAGCCAAATCTGACAACCAGAAATGGGTTGTTAAGAAGGTTGGTGAAAGCTCTAGCGATGATTCTGATAAGTCAAAATCAGAGGAGCTATCTTCGGGCGATGAAACTGATTCCACAAAGTCAGTTGAGTCACAAGTTGTTTCAAAATGTGAAGCTGAAGAAAAAAATGAAAAATCAGTTCCGATTGTGAATGATGAGGAGTTTCCATCACTTCGGGCTGAAAATTATAAAAAGAAAATTGGTAAAATTGAAATTTCTAATCAATTTTATAATGATAAACAGGAATTTGATACTGAGAAGGCCTTTAACCCCAAGGTAAAACATATCTTTGGAAAGATGATTGATCGAAAAGTCAAAGGGGTTAAAGAATTTTATGAGAAGAAAACAAAGAAAGAAAAGGTTGAACCATCCCTGGTTTGTGACTAGGATGGTACATATTATGAACAGTAAGTCTCAGGACTTGCCGGAGCTCCCAGGTTGGTAAGCGTGGAGCATGAATCGGCATCTTTCTTGAGTTTTATTCGGTAACGTCAATCATACAAACGGTAAAGAGGTTTGTTTATGTTTGTTGGTTATAATTACAAGTGGTTAGATGATTTGATTGCATATGGTAAATCAAGGACATTAAGTTGTACTTGTATTTTTCTACATCTGGTTGGAAGACAAGATGATGAACCACATCCCCGAACATTTGTTTGAAAAATCTACAAGTAGTAAAATCAATTAAACTTATTTTCCGGAAAAACCATTTTGATTAAAACAAACTTAAGTGTTTTGAAATCTAAATGGGAAAATAGTTTGTTGATAGGGGGACTTCTGATTGTTTATGCCTAGTGAATGGCGAATTGATGTGATTTGATATCGGTTGTCATGTTTTTGTTCAGTTTGTTTTCAATTTTCGTTAATGTGTTTGCATTTTAGGGGGAGTAGAAAATTTCAGAAAATCCAAAAACATTAGAAAATTTGAAAAAGCCAAAAACATGATAAAATCAAAAATGAGTTTTGTTGTGAAAAAGAGGAAATGATAGTACATCAATGGACTATCACAACATGCTAAAGAATTGGAAAGTTTAAAAGTGATAAACAATCTTACTGCGGATGTGTCAGTAGATTTTTGCACATTTAGTAAATTGAAACGAGATATAAACCTAAATCAAACTTGCTTGATTCGTGGGTAACTATTCTTGAATATATGGGTAACCCCCGAAATCTTGTATGAAAGGTCCCGTATTCTGAGATACTAGGTCTTTATACTCAGTGATATCTGGGGTATTATCCCGGGACTTCTGCTGTATGGAAGTACTGACCTAGTCCCCGGATAATGCTTTTCGCAAAATGCTTGAAACATAGCATCGCCCTCAGCAAACTGATGAAACAATAAAATTGATAGTCGCTGCTGTTGTAACCAAAAGATCCTCTAAAGGGGACCTACCTAAAGTCGAAGCCGTCATCTCTCTGCGTATACGGAAGTATCGACCTGAGCTCTCACGGCCCTCGCACA
The DNA here is from genome assembly GCF_002127325.2 of Helianthus annuus. Lineage (NCBI taxonomy): Eukaryota > Viridiplantae > Streptophyta > Magnoliopsida > Asterales > Asteraceae > Helianthus > Helianthus annuus. The sequence continues at coordinate 71,126,015 of NC_035448.2, forward strand.
TAACCCCTTTACAGATATCATCTGTGGTATACTCACCTGTAAGACTGAATATTGGGATCTGGATACAGGAGTATATTCGAGTGGAGTGATACACAATTAAGTTTAAGTTTCTAAAACACTAATATCGTATCTCGAATCGATTGAAATTTGTGTGAAAATTTAAAGTGGACCAATATACTGACAATCTAGGTAAATTGTTTAGAACTGAGTATGTTTAAAGCTTAACGGTGTTAGTGATTTGTCAAAAACTGATATGATCCTCTTACACAAACTCACAAAAATATTGTCTATAAATATTTCGTTTCTGCATTTTCTTTACATTCAAAAATCCAAAAAGATTTTTAGTGTGTTTTAGCATAAATTTTGAAAAATTCAAAAAGATTTTCGACAACTGGTGTTGGAGAGCCAATTTTCAAAATTCCGAGTGCTAAACATGATGAACAGATGGTTTGGGTGAATATGTTGTTTTGAAAAATTAAAATATATCTTCAAAGTGGTTTATCAAAGATTAACATTGTAAAATCATTCTTTGATAGAATTATTCCTGCTAATGGTTCATTAGCTGGTGAGATTGTTTTTACAAGTTATCATCAGAAAATTTATTTTTGGGTAGAGGATGTGCAGGTTTCGAAGTGATAGAGAACCAGGTTTCGATACCTGAAGACTTTGTGATTTCAACATGCCAGACTGTGATCCCAGCATATCGAAACGGGGAGTCTGAAGACATCCGAGTAGAGATTGTTCGTTGGGAGTCTGTTGATGATGATGAAAAGACTGATAAAGACTGAAGTCGTTGAAGACTCGACACTTAAGACTCGTCAACATCTGAGGGGGAGTCTGTTGGTGCAGTCATCTGTCGTCTTCGTCTTAATATCGAGTCTCGGGTTCGATGCGGATCTGAACAAGAATGACATCACATGTGACCTCACCTAGGTGACATCACATGTGACATCATGATATATGATTAATTGAAAATTGGCCGTTTACATCATCATACACAACATAAATGAAGACAAAGTTGATAAAGGTCCAATGAGAAGTTACTATTTGATGGTCCAATGAAATGATGCCATTTATTGGTCCAATCGTTTGAGATATGCATTTGTAAATATCAACCGTTTGAGTTAAGTTGACCATTTGAATGTATGTAACCGTTTGAACATAGTGGTCGTTTGAAACTAGGTGACCGTTTGAAGGATTTCAAACGGTAGGGACTGTTACTATAAATAGGTTGTCGTCAATGTCATTTGTAACGGTCAGATAAATTGATACCGAAGTGCTGCCGGTATTTCCTCTCACTGTAAACGCTGTTAAATGAATATACAAGAGGTTCAAGTGTAGTTCAAGCTGTTTTGTAGTTCGTTTCTTAGTTTCCGCCTCTGAAACGCACGAGAGCTCTTCCGATTGACTCCTTCAGGTCGAAATCGATCCTACAGGTTTTAAGCTTGTTTCTTGCATTTTTGGCCCTCTAACCTTACTTTTAAGGGTCTTAAGACTTAACCAAACTCCGTTAAGTCCTTGGTTAACTTTGTGATCACCCGTAAGGCCTTAGATTTCAACGTTGACGCTTTTAACCCCTTGTATACGAATTTTATCATAACTTTCTCATACGATAACGAAACTTTATGAAATTTTTATCACACATTCTAGCGAACATAATTTACCGTTACAAAGCTTCGGGTTTGCTAAAAGGTCACTCAGAGGTATACTTTAAACATGTTGACACATTTAACCCCTGTAGTTTGTAATCTCTCACTTTCTTTCATATTTAGCTTCGTATGATCCATGATTTATTCATTTAAGGGTATAAAAATCATGTAGGGCTATTGTACGATATATTTATCCATTCTTGACACTTTTGAACCCTTATATTTACATACTTTCTCTATTTGTCATCTTTACTCCCTCTAAAGTATTCTTTCACATGTTCAAAGCTTATGACACGTGTCAACACGTTATTGGACATAAATTTTCGAGGTGTTACATATGTTTACATAGTGATTGTTGCCTGACACCTTAGCAACGATAGTACTATAGTTTGGACTCAGCACCTGTCGTGGACAGGGGTTGTTAAGGGCCTTACTTCACATGTCACAGTGGTGATATGTGTTGCGCATTCTACAACTCGCAGTCACGTCTGTGCATATTTCATTGTAGATAACCTACTAGCTTCACTTTGCTACATGTTACATGCTGGTTATGCGTAAAACGATTTCGCTATCTATTATACTTTTAAACTTGTATGCTCACCTTTACACTATGTGTATTGACCTCTATTTTAACGTATGTGACAGGTGTTTAGGATGTTGTGCTTGCTTGCTATGTGGAATCGAGCTTAAGAGAGTCTAGAAATAAACAATTAATTTTATGAGTTGTCGGAACAACTTTTTGTTTGTCTTTGAGATATTTGGTCTGTAATAATTAATTTGTTGAATATGTTATGGTATAGGACGTAACTTAAAAGTATTTGGTAATATTAGTTGTTATGGATTTCTCCTGGACAATCTGTTTCGCTCAGTGCCTCACCTCGATGTTTCCGCCATCGGTTGGGGTGTAACAGATTGGTATCAGAGCCATAACTATAGGGAATTAGGCAAGACTCGACCTAGTCCGGGTCGATGTCTTAGAGACGACCTAGTCTATAGTCCAAGTACCAACAGACCGCCTTGTGCGAACCAGTAGGGGTTCCGCACGAGCCTATTTCTGTTATTCGATCGACTCGCAACCATACTATACTCTATCTGCCTTTCCTAAGGCTGGAATACTATCACTCTGCCTTTCCTAAGGCAGGCGCACCGCACGCTATTTTCAAAAATGAACAAGTGATTAGATCGAGACTAGGTGTGAAAACGGCAAACTCTCGATTGGATCACTTGTTCGACGCGCATTTTTACTATAAACACAAGAATTTGCGTTGAACCAGGAGTGAAATCCGTACTTCGACGAAATTCTCTCTCGCTATCTCGTGATTCTATCACACAAACAGGAATGTGGTCATTAATTTAAGGGTAAAACCTGAATCTTGATGACCTATTCTGCTCTCTATTTTGGTTTTACAAAACTCTCACCAAAGTCTCGATGGATTCCAATGACTCGAATTACGGAAAGGACCGAAAGGATGCGTGCCATTCACCGCATGTCGGTGATAGAGCACAGTCTGTTAGGCCAAAAGGACTTCGAGTACATCCTTGAGGATAGTCGAAACACTTTGGGTAGTCGGCGTCTATCAAGCCAGGACAATCTATTTTCGATTTCAAATTCACAATCGCTGATTTTATGTGTTTCGATTCTGAGTTCGCAACCGTTGACCCTGTGATTTATCGCTTTTATGTGGAAATTTTATGTGTTTTATGTGGTTTTACATGTCCATGTGTTTTGATTTTGGTAATTTATACGCTTTTCGCTTTTCACTTTGATCGACACGAACAACTCGCACTGCACATCTACCCCGAAAGGTTAGCAAATTGTATGCTATGTTACCCGCTCATGTTATACTACTCGCTATGCTACTCGCTGTGTACTCGCTAATCGCAATCGCTATTCTCGAACGCGCAAAACTTGAATGATAGGTGAATACGTGCAATATATGTAGGTGAATACGTGCAAATATAGTGTAAAACATGGTTTCGGTGTGCCTATGTGCTTATGTGTTTACGTGCTTATGTGCTTCTGTGCTTACGTGTGTGAGTGGACTATGTGCTTATGTGCCCTTGTGATTACGTGATTGATGTGCCCCTGAGCTTTATTTAGTAGTAGTGCGTGTGAGGTGAGATTCGATTATATAGTGTTTGAGTCCTCTGGCGATGTCTGTTGCAGACAATGTCGTCACTTGGATCACGTTACTCCCGCGCTGCTCGTAGAAACCATGAGGACAAACGCATCGCTGCTCTCGTCGCTAAGCAGATGGCGAAATTTATCCCGCAAATCGTCAGTGAGCTTAATGAAAACACTAGTAAGTCCTCTCAGGAATCAAGGACTGACTCGCCTAAGGGTACTTTCAGCTTTAAGCAGTTTAAGGCCTGTGGCCCAAAAGACTTCACGGGCGAAGACGGACCAAGCGCAATGTTTCAATGGTTCGACTCAATCGAAGTCACACTCCGTCAAAGCGGATGTCCCGAACACCTACGAACTGTTAACGCAACTGGCGTCTTCCAGTCCAGGGCTATAGAGTGGTGGACAGCCGAAAGGAAGAGACGTGGGAATGATGCAGCCTTTGGACTCACTTGGGATGAGTTGAAAGAACTCATGATGAAGGAATTCTGACCACCCCACGAGCACCAGAAGCTGGAAGACGAGTTCTGGAACATCAAGCAGGATGGTGGCGATAACACCGATCTGACAGCTCGCTTTAAGCAGTTAAGTATCATTTGCCCAAGCCAGGTGGCAGCACCTGATATGACGATCAAGAAGTATATCCGTGCTTTACCAGATTGTGTTGCTGACTTCGTGCAAGCCGCGAAGACAACAACAATTGAAGAAACCTACCTACTCGCTGCTGAGATAAATGACAAGCGAGTTCTCATTGGGTACTTCAAGAACACTCCGAAGAATCTTCATCAGGCTACTGCCGCTCCCACCGCTTAGACCGCCGCACCGCAAACTTTAAAGTCCTCCCGCCACAATAGAAAGAACAACAACAACAACAGTAGCAAGAACTGTGCAGGTACAGCTGCCGTGCCATTGAATGCCATCTCTGCTCAACCGCAACCCCAGAACCACCAAACAGTGGCACCGGCGATTAATGCACCGCTGGCTAAGCGTGCTTATACTGGTCCACACCCGGCCTGCCATACCTGTAGCTATCATCATCCCGTGGGGATTGCATGCAGGTTTTGTGTTAACGGCAACATGTACGGCCACTTTACTACCAATTGCCGTATTGGTCCACGCCAAGCTCCCGCTCAAGCTCCTACACCACCAGCTCTCCTTCCTGCTCCTCAGGGCCAACAAGAAGCTCTTGCACCCGCTGTTCACGCTAGAGCTTGTTTTGCATGTGGTGTTCCCAACCACTTTGCAAACATGTGCCCCAATAGAGTGGTGAAGCAAGAGCCACAACAGTAGCCGCAACAACATCAACAGCAGCCTCAGCAGTAGCCGCAACAACATCAACAGCAGCCTCAGCAACAGTAGCAGCCAGCAGCCCGCGGACGTGCTTTCAACATCAACGCCCACCAGGCTCAAGCAGATAACAACATGGTTAATGGTACGTTTCTTGTGAATGGTATATATGCTTCGTGTTTATTTGATACTGTTGCCGATAACTCTTTTGTGTCGTTAGAATTCGAAAAGCTCCTTAATCGTAAGCGTGCCCATCTCCCTACGACGTTCGATGTTGAAGTTGCCACTAGAAGAACCATTACCGTTCGTTCTGTTCTACGTGATTGTACACTTGAACTCAACAATCACATCTTCCCTATCGATCTTATCCCGATGCAGCTCGGTAGTTTTGATATCATAGTAGGCATGGATTTTGTTCGCCAAAATCGTGCTGAAGTCGTTTGCTTTGATAAAATGATTCGCTTCTCGCTCGCTAATGGTAATCATATTTGTGTCTATGGTGAAGTCGCATCGAATAATCTCAAACTCATGTCGTGTATCCAAGCGAGCAAGTATCTCCGCAAGGAATACAAAGCTTTCTTGGCACACATCGTAGTAGCGGAGGAAAAGGAAAAGAAGGCAATGAATAAGGTGCCTGTGGTTCGTGATTTTCCTAAAGTCTTTCCTGATGATTTACCTGGTTTACCCCCAAGCCGTGATATTGATTTTTGTATTGACCTCATTCCTGGAGCCAATCCTGTTGCTAAATCTCCATATCGCCTCACTCCGTCTAAAATGCGCGAACTCTCGAGTCAGCTCCAGGAATTACTTGACAAAGGCTTCATTCGCCCTACCACCTCTCCTTGGGGCGCACCAGTTCTCTTTGTCAAAAAGAAGGACGGGTCCTTCCGGATGTGCATCGACTATAGGGAGTTGAATAAGCTGACTATCAAGAATCGCTATCCCCTGCCCCGAATCGACGATTTGTTTGACCAATTGCAAGGCGCAACGTGTTTCTCGAAGATCGATCTACGCTCAGGCTATCACCAGTTACGCATTCAGGAAAAAGATATACCGAAAACCGCTTTCCGAACCTGATACGGCCATTATGAATTCGTCGTAATGCCCTTTGGTTTAACCAATGCACCCACAGTTTTCATGGATTTGATGAATCGTGTGTGTAAACCATTTCTTGACCGCGTCGTCATCGTGTTCATCGACGACATCCTTATCTACTCGAAGTCGAAAACTGAACACGCGCAACATCTACGTTTGGTTCTCGAATTACTCTAAGGGAATCGACTCTATGCCAAGTTCTCCAAGTGTGAATTCTGGCTAGAGGAGGTTCAATTTCTCGGTCACATTGTCAATAGTCAAGGTATACACGTCGACCCCGCAAAGATCGAAGCTGTTAAGAGTTGGGTTACTCCAAAATCACCATCTGATGTTCATTCATTCCTCAGATTGGCGGGCTATTACCATCGATTCATCGCTGACTTTAAAAAATCGTTGTCCCGCTTACTTCTCTGACGCATAAAGACAAGCCTTTTGTTTGGGGAACTGAACAAGAGACTGCCTTTCAAACTCTCAAGCATATGCTCTGCAACGCTCCTATTCTCGCTCTACCCGATGAAAACGATGACTTCGTTGTCTATTGTGATGCCTTGAACCTTGGTCTCGGTTGTGTTCTCATGCAACAGGACAAGGTTATCGCGTACGCCTCTCGATAGCTCAAGATCCACGAGAAGAACTATACAACCCACGACCTCGAGCTAGGCGCAGTTGTTATTGCGTTGAAGATTTGGCGACACTGCCTTTTATGGTACCAAGTGTACAGTCTTTACCGACCATAAGAGCCTACAACACTTCCTCAACCAGAAGGAACTGAATATGCGTCAACGCCGATGGGTTGAACTTCTCAACGATTACGACTGTGAGATTCGTTATCACCCTGGCAAAGCAAATGTTGTGGCCGATGCTCTAAGCAGCCGAAGCTATTTGCATAGCATTCGTAATATTCACGCCCAACACGACCTCGAAGCCTTGATTCGCGATGCCCAGCATGCCTGTTTTGTTGAAGATACCATGCGAGAGGAAATGAAAAAGTGTGGTGCTGAATCGCACTATGTCACCAAGTCGAACGGTATCTACTACTATCTAGATCGCATCTGGATTCCAAGTCGCAATAACCTTCGAGATATATTGTTGACTGAAGCGCACAAGTCCCGATATTCCATTCATCCTGGTGCCGACAAGATGTACCATGACCTTCGCCTACGGTATTAGTGGCCTGGAATGAAGAAGGATATCGCAATCTATGTTTTGAAGTGCCTGACTTGTTCGAAAGTCAAGGCCGAGCAACAAAGACCCTCTAGCTTGCTTGTGCAACCCAAGATCCCGATGTGGAAATGGGAGAGCATAGCCATGGACTTCATAATGAAACTTCCGCGTACACCTGCAGGTCACGATAGCATCTGGGTTATCGTTGACCGTTTGACTAAATCTGCCCATTTTCTTCCGATACGAGAAGACTACAAGGTAGAACGATTAGCACGGATCTACACCGACGAAATCATCTGTCGACACGGAATGCCTCGTGATATCATCTCTGAACACGATGGTTGGTTTACCTCGCGTCTTTGGGAAACGTTTCAATCTGCTTTCGGTACTACTCTAAATCTAAGTACTGCTTTCCATCCCCAAACCGATGGTCAGACTGAAAGAACGATTCGTACCCTTGAAGACGTGCTTCGCTTGTGTGTCATAGATTTTGGTGGTAATTGGGACGTGCACTTACCTTTGGTCGAAGTCTCGTACAATAGCAGTTATCATTCTAGCATTCAAATGGCACCATTTGAGTCCCTATACGGAAGAAAATGTCGATCGCCGATTGTGCGGCATGAGATCGGAGATGCGCAAATAACCGGTCCTGAGCTGCTGCAAGAAACGACTGACAAGATCCTCCAAATTCGAGACAATTTGTTGAAAGCTCAGAGTCGTCAGAAAAGTTACGCTGATAGACGCCGCAAGCCCCTTGAATTTGACGTTGGCGATCACGTACTCCTAAAGGTTTCACCTTGGAAGGGGGTGATCAGATTCGGCAAGAAAGGGAAACGCCCGCCTCGATATGTTGTACCCTTTAAATCCTGGAAAGGATTGGGAAGGTGGCCTATAGACTCGAACTACCGGAGGAACTTAGCAATGTCCACCCGACTTTCCATGTTTCGAGCCTCAAAAAGTGTCTGCCTGAGCAGAATTTACACGTACCACTTGAGGATCTACAAGTGGACGAAACATTACACTTCGTGGAGAAGCCTGTCAAGATCATGGATCGAGAAACCAAGAAGCTCAGACGCTCACGCATTCCCATTGCGAAGGTTCACTGGGAAGGCAAGCGCAGCGCAGAGTTCACCTAGGAACTCGAAAGTGACATGAAGGCGAAGTATCCACGATTGTTTGTTACGCATGCGGCCTAATTTCGGGATGAAATTCCCTAAACTAGGGGAGGCTGTAACAACCCCCCGTCTTTGAAGTCAACGTACAAGTCAAAGTCAAAGTCAAAGGAAGAAAATATTGCTAAATGCGATTTGTCACTCCTTGCTTAATTATTGATTGTACTGCTTGACTTGTAATTGAATCCCTTAATTTATGTACTTTTGTTGTTTTATGTGGAGTATCTATAATAATCGCAGTTTAATCGAGGTTTATCGCTAATCTATTTAACGCTAATCGCATTGCAGTCGCATCGCAACTTTAATTGTAGGTTCTGAATATTGTTTTACATGTGTGTGTTGTTTATGTATTACTTGTGCATGCTTATATTATGTTTGTGGTGATTAATCGAAAACGCAGTCGCAACTCTATCGCAACGTAATCACATCGCGAACAGGAAACGCAAGTTTATCTATGTTGTTATAGGTTGGTTATATTATTTATGTGACTATTAATTAAATCTATCGCATCGCTTAATTGACACTCGCTTAAACACATCGCAACGCTCAACGCACGAAACGGAACATCAAAACTCAACTCGCCGGATACGTTCGATCGAATGGTCATCCGTACGGATGACCATCCGATCGGATGGCTGTCCGATCAGACTGCCCTCCGATCGCACACCTGCACCGCCTTTCCTCTTTTGTTACCTATAAATAGCACCTATCACATTATGAAAAGTGATGTGACGGCTCTCCTTCGACCCTTCGACTTCTCTGGCTATTTTCTCTCGATTTCTTGCGATTCTTGTAAGTTTTTAACTCAAATCTTGTACATCTATCATCTACACACACATCTTCATCATTTTCACCATCAAATCTTCATTTTTCACCATGAAATCGGCTGGTTTGAGGTGTTCTAGGATGATGTCATCATGGGGTTCTTATGAACTTCAAGATTTGACCTCATTCCACCAAGAACAACTCAGATCTAATAGATTTCAACATGTTTAAACAGTATTTCACCTAAATCTAAACATTTTCAAGATTAAAAGAATTGAAAGATGTTTTCATAACTTTCTTTCAACTCTTTTACACTCTTGCACTCAAAACCGATAGAATCGGAGTCCATTCAGGCCTCCTACTCATTCTTTAGTGAAGTGTCGGTCTGGGAACTGATTCCTATCAAAGAGACAACCGATTCACGGGTTGAACATGAACAACCATCAGGAACCGTTAACTGGTCGGACTGGGGTGATTCCCACTTCGATCGGATGACTCGGACTTGATGGGTTTCCCTTGTTTAACACGTTGTCATACGTCTCGGTCAAACCGCAAACTTTTCAAACGTAGCAAAATATTCCAAGTTTCAAAACGAGCAGTCACCAAAGGGGCTGCCGTCTGATCGTATTACCATCCGATCGAACGACAATCCGATCGGATGACTTGTGGTCTCAACACTTAAACGTTTTATAAATTTTCAGTACATAACAGTAAACAAACGAATGGTCATCCGAACGGACGACCATCCGATCGAATGACTATCCTGCTACGGACTTGTTCTCTATGAAATGTCTCACTTGGAATGGATCGCCATCCGAGCGAACGGCTATCGGACCGGACGACAGTTCGATCGAACGACCTAAAAGGTAGAGATACTTCTCTGATTTTAAAATGCTACAACGAAAACTTCAAAGCCATCATACACAAAAACATCCATCCCAAACGAATGACAATCCGACCTAATGGCCATCCGACCGGATGACCATCCGTTCGGATTGTCATCCGATCGAATGACCATCCGTCATTCAGCACACTCGTCTCCATTTAACGCACTGTTCATCGCTTATGATATCGTTCTGCAATCAGACTAACTTTCCAGCGCTCCCTTCAATCCAATCCATGGCTGTGTTATTCATTTAACACAATCTGTGAGTATACTCGAACCCTTTTTGCTTTATGCACTTTTGGGTGTTACATACGTTACTTATTCAAATCACAATCGACACACAACGCAAACACTTTAATACGCTGACCTGTACTGCATGTTATACGTGTTATTCGATGAATACTTGTATGTTATGTTTACAAAGTGATATTTGCCTGACACCTTAGCAACGATAGTACTATAGTTTGGACTCGGCACCTATCGTGGACAGGGGTTGTTAAGGGCCTTACTTCACATGTCACAGTGGTGATATGTGTTGCGTATTCTATAACTCGCAGTCACGTCTGTGCATATTTCATTGTCGATAACCTACTAACTTCACTTTACTACATGTTACATGTTGGTTATGCATAAAACGATTTCGCTATCTATTATACTGTTAAACTTGTATGCTCACCTTTACACTATATGTATTGACCTCTATTTTAACGTATGTGACAGGTGTTTAGGATGTTGTGGTTGCTTGCTATGTGGAATCGAGCTTAGGAGAGTCTAGAAACAAACAATTAATTTTATGAGTTGTCGGAACAACTTTTTATTTGTCTTTGAGATATTTGGTCTGTAATAGTTAATTTGCTAAATATGTTATGGTATGGGATGTAACTTAAAAGTATTTGGTAATACTAGTTGTTATGGATTTCTCCTGGACAATCTGTTTCGCTCAATGCCTCACCCCGATGTTTCCGCCATCGGTTGGGGTGTGACAATATTGATCATTGGAAACAACATCCCCATGCTTAAAGAAGTTAAACATTGGTTGGGATCTTGCTTCGCAATGAAGGATCTTGGAGAAGTCACTTTCATTCTAGGAATCAAGATCTATAGGAATAGATCTAAGCGACTTCTTGGGCTAACTCAGAGCACATACATAGATCAAGTATTGAGACGCATCAAGATGGAAAACTCCAAGAAAGGAGGTGTTCCAATGACTAAAGGAACCGTCTTGGACAAATCTTGAGGACCATGAGAAAAGGCAAATGGAAGCAGTTCCATATGCTTCAGCGATTGGTTCTATCATATATGCTATGGTATGTATGTCACACCCCCAAAATTCACATGCGGGGTACCACCGCTCAGCCACCAATCATACTGAGCAATTTAATTAATAACATAAGTAATACTCACCAACTGCAAGGTTAGCAAAATATCATAGTCAAAGTTCAAAAGTTTTAAGTTTAAGTAATAGTTCAGATAAGTAGCGGAAGCGTAGACAAAATAGTTTAAAACAAGATTCTTAGTTCAAGTTGTTGTGCCCCGAGTCAATGTCTATCGTCATTGACCAAGATGCGAGGTCAGCTAGTTCACGCCCGATCCCCCCGGTCACGGTGTGAGGTTGTAAAACCTAATAGCGCTATCAACTAATAACCCGTTCGCCCCCGGCGATTAATCGGTACTGTAAGCAGGGACTTAAGGTGATAGAGTTTCGTTTAGCTTGGCTAGTTGTGATTTATAAATAATATCCAAACGTATCTCCCCCGGAGATAGTAAGTACACATTCGGATTTCCCCCGGAAATGTTAGTTCAAAACTATTTTTCCCAAAGTTGGCAGTTTGTCCGTGTCCCTCTCTGGGACGCATGCTTTTAGTGTGTGAACTCACCTTGGGTTGCTCAGCAGATTAGGTTACTTGTCAAGCACGCTGGTCACCACGTCCTAACATGGTTACCAGTATAGGTCAGGTTTGGGTACAGAGAATGTCACGTATATTTTACACATAATCTTACACATAGCATGCATACAGTTACATGTTGAGTTATTGGGCCTGCTCTACTATTGGATCAGTCAACAGTAACAACTAACACATAGTTCAGTTAAACAGGCAGCCCAAACAAATCACGTTGTGGCCCAATAACTAAAGTGAGCAGCCCAGTCGAGACAAGGTGGTCTCGACTCGAGAACATGCGGTCTCGAGTCGCAACCAGGAGGTCTTGAGTTGTAATGGCTGGTCTCGAGTGGTGCAGGCATGACTCGCAGCCTCAGAGGTTTCGAGTCCCGTCTCGAGTTGTCACGATGTGGTCTCGAGTCGAGACCTTGATGGTCTCAAGTCCCTGAAGTCTGTTTTGAGTTGCTTGGTCTAGGTCTAGAGTCGCAATCGTTGCGGTCTCGAGTTGTAGCTTCATGGTCTCGAGTCGAAACCAGTGGTCTCGACTCGTTTGCCTGCTGAATTCTGATACATCTGCCTGAATTGTACTATCCAACAGAATTTGTTTCCATGATTTTCGTGTACTAACCAATGAAATCACACCAACATGTTTTCTTGTCTAAAACCTTAATCAAATGGATCAAACATAACAATTCAAATCTTCATATCATATTCATATCACATTCATACGGTTCATCCTTTAGGGTTTCTATATTATCAAACATGTTCATCCTACATAACCATGCATTCTATGAACAAAAATAACCTAGATATCAAAATCATCTTGCAAGAAACAAAAGAAACATTTATTTTATAACATTTAACATAATCCGGATGGTCATAAACACTCTTAAACTATCATTCTTTTGCCACTTGAACATCTTAGCAAAACATTATCATATAATAGTTCACACACATTATCAAACTCACTAATCATACAAAAATCATGCAAAAGACCTCTAAACTAGTCATGTTTCTTATTCATTTAACACACATAACTCTTAACACACATTTAACACTAACCGGTTGATGAAAAGGTACCGAGTCAAGGAAGAAGGTGAGAAAATGAAGTGTCCGAGTGATGATGATGAGCTTGACCGAGGTTCCTTGTTGTTGCCGATTGAATCCGAGAGAGGGAGAAGGAGGTGAGCTTGATTGTTAGGGTTATAGTGAGAGAGAGTGAAGGAGTGTGTGTGTGGGAGTGAGTGTGGAAGAATGATGGAAGTGAGGAATGGTTAGCTTGGGCATGGATTTTATACTCGGTTTGGGTGGTGCACCCTACAACGGTTCCGAGTGTGCTCAAGAGAGGGGTGCGGCCCAAGTGTTCACTCGAGACCAAGCGGTCTCGAGTCGGGTCCTTGTGTCTCGGCTCACGCATATACACGCACAAATAATTTATACATACATACAACACATAGCATAACAAGATAATCACAACTTTTCATTTAATAATTCGTACATACACATTGCTAATACAAGAGGGTTACTCGGGAAAACCTAGAGTGTCACATTATCCCCAAGTTTTAAGAACTTTCGTCCTGAAAGTTAAGGTAGTCACTGTCAAGCTAGTATGAGTTTGAACTTTTCAACGGGGTGTCACATCATCCCCCCGTTAGTTTGGAATTTCGTCCCGAAATTCGGTTGTAGCTTTAGTGCTGGGGGTTTCGTTTGGGAATAACTGGGGATACTTGCACTTCATCTGGTCTTCCCGCTCCCATGTAAACTCTGGGCACGTCGCGAGTTCCAACGAACTCGCACGAGAGGTATCTGGCTACGTTTGAGGGTTTTGATTTCTCGATCCGTGATCTCAATCGGTTCCTCAGTAAAGTGTAGCTGTTCGTCAATAGTGAGTTCCTTGAAGGGAATGATGAGTATTTCATCTGATAAACACTTATTCAGATTAGACACGTGAAAAACATTGTGCACCGCACTCAGCTCTTCAGGCAGATTCAATCTATAAGAAACCTTACCGATTCTCTCGGTAATTTCGAATGGTCCAACATATCGCGGATTCAGCTTGCCCCGTTTACCAAAACGAACCACACCCTTCCAGGGTGAGACTTTAAGTAGAACCCGGTCCCCGACCTGGAATTCTAGCGGTTTCCTACGCTTATCAGCGTAGCTTTTCTGACGGTCACGAGCTGCCGCCATGCGTTGTTTGATCTGGGCAATCTTCTCCGTTGTGTCTACCACCAGTTCTGGGCCTGTGACTTGGCTGTCACCAACTTTCGCCCAGCAAAGAGGTGATCGACATTTACGACCGTACAATGCCTCGAAGGGTGCTGCCTGAATGCTGGTGTGGTAGCTGTTATTGTAGGAGAATTCCACTAGCGGTAGATGATTCTCCCAATTCTTTCCAAAGTCGATCACACACGCTCTAAGCATGTCTTCCAGGGTTTGGATGGTGTGTTCAGACTGCCCATCCGTTTGTGGGTGATAAGCGGTGCTCATGTCCAAACGTGAGCCAAAGGATTTGTGCATAGCTTGCCACAACTCCGAAGTAAAACGAGCGTCTCGGTCAGAAATAATGGAGGTTGGCACCCCATGCCTCGAGACTACTTCCTTTAAGTAAACCTCTGCCAAGGTAGAAAACTTGTCTGTTTCCTTAATTGCCAAAAAGTGTGCAGACTTGGTCAATCGATCTACTATCACCCAAATAGTATCATTCCCGCGTTGGGATCTAGGTAGGCCAGTGACGAAATCCATGGAAATTTGCTCCCATTTCCATTTCGGGATTTCTGGTTGTTGGAGTAGGCCCGCTGGTTTCTGATACTCAGTCTTGACTCTTGCGCAGGTCAAACATTTGCTGACATATGTTGCTATGTGGGCTTTCATGCCAGGCCACCAATATGTAGTCCTTAAGTCGTGGTACATCTTATCTGAACCAGGATGTATTGAGTAACGGGACTTATGGGCTTCGTCCATCACAAGTTCACGTAGATCTCCGTAGAGTGGGACCCAAATGCGCCCTGTCACATAGTAAGCGCCATCTTCTTTTTGTTCTAATCGCTGTCTCGATCCTCGCAGGGACTCAGCCCTGATGTTCTCCGGTTTTAGAGCTTCAACCTGAGCATTTCGAATCTGAGTAGGGAGGTTAGACTGGATGGTGAGTTGTAGCGCTCTCACGCGCTTGGGCGTAGTGTCCTTTCGGCTGAGGGCGTCTGCCACGACATTGGCCTTGCCCGGATGGTACTTGATTGCGCATTCATAATCATTCAAGAGTTCGACCCATCGACGTTGTCGCATGTTTAATTCCTTTTGCTTGAAGATATGCTCGAGACTCCTGTGATCGGTGGAAATAGTGCACTTGGTACCGTACAGGTAATGTCTCCATATCTTAAGAGCAAAAACCACTGCTCCCAGTTCCAAGTCGTGCGTAGTGTAGTTCCTTTCGTGAGTCTTAAGTTGTCGAGAGGCGTAGGCTATAACTTTCTCGCGTTGCATTAACACGCAACCGAGCCCGTGAATAGACGCATCGCAGTAAACCACAAAGTCGTCGATACCTTCAGGTAACGAGAGAATAGGAGCACTACAGAGGTTATCCTTTAGCTTTTGAAATGCGGATTCCTGAGCTTCATTCCATTTGTAAGCAATACCCTTCTGAGTGAGAGCCATGAGAGGCTGAGCAATCTTCGAGAATCCCTTGATAAATCTACGATAGTATCCTGCCAATCCCAAGAATTGGCGAACTTCGGTCGGAGTTTTGGGCGTAGGCCAATTCTTTATAGAGTCGATCTTAGCTGGGTCGACGTGAATCCCGTCCTTATTGACCACGTGCCCAAGGAAATGGACTTCTCGAAGCCAGAAGTCACATTTCGAGAACTTGGCGTACGGTTGCTCATTGCGAAGGAGTTCGAGAGTGAGACGCAGGTGTTGTTCTTGCTCCTCTTGAATTTTCGAGTAGATCAGGATATCTTCGATAAACACAATCACGAATTTGTCGAGGTAAGGCTTGCACACTCGGTTCATGAGGTCCATGAAAACCGCAGGCGCGTTATGTGATACCTGTGTCACCACGACCATCAAACAAATGCCAAACCAATAAAATATTGTATTTCATACTTGGGATTTGTGTAAATATGTGTATCGTTTGCACATATTGATTCTTGTTCCATTTCGGGCCTTAAATCGCTTTCTGGAAGGTTATACGCGATCTGATGCGTAAATATAACCAGTTTAATGCAACAAACACTCTGGAATAGTGAAATAGGCTTAACATACCTTAAATAACCCTTACATAACTTAGAAATAAGTTTTGGATGGTTTGGTATGCCGGAATCAAGTTTATTCGCTTACAGGGACTAAATTCGACAAAATGCGAAAGTATGTCAATTTGAACTGTAATGAACATTCCGGAACATGGCCATAAGTTAAACACACCCAAAATATCCTTTACATAGCTTAGAAATAGGCTTTGAGGTGTTCGGTGTGCTAAAATAAACTTTATGCTCATTCAGGGACTAAAAGCGTCAAAAAGTGCATAAGTTTGCATTTTCGCGCATATTTTACGTTCTGAATACTTCCGGATTTCCAAAAATTTATGTAAGCATTAAAATATTATGTTTTAGTGTTTGGCTTGTCAAAAATCCTTTCGTCGTGCAATTTGGACCGTTTTTGCGTTCGTTACGACTTCCGTCGTAATTAACCGAACAACGCAATCATACGGCCAAACGAACCGACATCCGGCATATTTTTGAGCATGTTTTATGTTCCCTATATTTTAACTTCATTTTAGAGCATTAAAATGGGATTAACGGGGCTTAAACATGCCAAAACGCATTAAAAACCAAGTTCGGAGTCACAGGGGCCTGTTCTACCATTTTGTGAAAGTTTCTGCCAGCACCAGAGGTCCTTACGGACTGTAAGGGACCTCATACGGTCCGTAAGCCACCTTCAGACCAGCAGAATGCAGAAACATTGAACCTGGTCCTTTCCACTAGTTCCCATGGTTTTTAACCCCTGATTTTCATTCTATGGACTGGTATTTCATTACCCATTGTATTCAAAACCTTGTGCCCACTTGTATGGCCAAGATTTGTGCCCTCTTTTCCAAGAAATGATCCTAACGGTTCTTGTTTATCTATAAATACCCACCTTATCTTGCTCATTTCCCTCACATTTGATCTGAGTTTTTCTCTAAGTGGTTATGTTTTACACTTCCTACCTGAGATTACTTGGAATCAAACCTTGCGGGGACCTTCTGTAAGTATTCTTTCGCGTTTTTCGTTCGTTTTAGCGTTTAAGTCAAACTATGTTTGACTTTCTGCATTGACCAGTTTATGGTCAACGCGAAGTTCGTTTGAACTTCATAACGTGAGCGTAATCAGGATGGTTATAGTCCCTAGTGACTATACCTACTGATTACCACGTTATCTAGGCTCAGTGACGAGTCGTAACTTAAATTTTGACATCTACACTGATTTAGCAACAATATTAAACATGTTAAGGCATATTTTACTTGTCATAGGACTAGTTAGGCATTCCAAACGCGTTTTACGCAAACGACGCGTTAAAGTGGCGTAAGCTACCTAAACGGGTCGTAATGGGTCAAAAGCACTTAGGATAGGTTTCGTTTTAGTACGTAGGCTTTGTTAAACCATATTACATAAGTTCCCATACTTATTTGGTTTACGAACCCTTGTACTACCCGATCCTCCGATAGGTCCGTTTATTAATGTAGATACCTATATAGGTGTCGTTTGATTCCGTGATCTTCTAGCTTTGCTTAGTGGTTATCCTAAGACTTCTAAGCACCCTCAAGTGAGTACATAGACCCCTCTTTTACTGTTTTTCAAACGTTTTGGGGTGAAACACATGTGCCTACTTGTTACTTTCATGCTTTTCATGTTTTCGCATTATATACTTGCTATGTTCATTAGTACATTATTAGTACATGATTTCATTATGTTTTTGCTATGTATGTCCATTGTGTGCATACTTAGTACATCGTTTTACATGACATTTTCATGCTATATATGGTCATCATACTTAGTACATTTTACATCACATGCTATGTATGCCCGTTGTGTGCATACTTAGTACATCGTTTTACAAGACATCTTATACTTGGTATCATGCTATGTATGTCCATCCGTCGCATACTTAGTACATTGTTTGTGCATTCTTACCTATGGTTTGGTTGTTACATATTTCACTTGCCATACATGACATTTTGTTTACACATTACTTAATTGACGTTTGACAACGGTTTAGACATGGGCAATTTACATTGGTGGTTTATGTGGGTAAGTGATTTGAGTAACGAGACGTGTGTAATGTGATACAAGCATGGTGGATACGCCGCTGGTACTTCCTATATATAAGTGCTTGTATTATATTACATGGCGTAGCGTTATTTAAATCATTCATTTGGATTTATACATTTTTACACAAATAACATATTTTTCACAAGACATTGTTTTACAAAACAGTTTGTTTTATACAAACTCATTTTTACTTTGTTATTCATTTAACCTTACATCATTCTTTTTAACTATACATATCTATCATCGATTTTCAAACATTTTATAAAAGCAAACACTTAAACTGGATTCATGACAAGTTTTTGTTAAACATTTTCTAAAACCTAGGTCATGAATCCTATTTTTCATAAAACCTATGTACTCGCCGGTATTTTTATGCTGATGTATTTTCACATGTGTTTCAGGTACAATAGTTGATGATATTTTATGATGATATTGATGCATGCTCACATAGGATTGGACGAGGCCTTAGTGACATTAAAAGATGCAAGACTAGTTAATTTTGGTTATGTTTCTTTATTGTTAAGACATTGTAACTCATTTAATTCAATAAAACGAAATTTGTTTAATCCATGGTTGTGAAACAATGATTCTGTTACAACACTCCCCGACGTTTCCGCCACGTTTTGTTGTTTTACGTGGTCATGGTGTGACACGTTAGTCATTCCAAAGGGCATGACAAGGAATTCGTAATGACCATAGCGAGTTCTGAATGCAGTTTTGGAGATGTCTTCATTACGGACTCTTAGCTGATGATAGCCCGATCGTAGGTCGATCTTGGAGTAGTAGCTCGATCCCTGCAACTGATCGAATAGATCGTCGATACGCGGGAGAGGGTAGCGATTCTTGATGGTAACCTTGTTCAGCTCACGATAGTCGATGCACATTCGGAATGTGCCATCCTTCTTCTTAACAAAGAGTACTGGTGCTCCCCAGGGTGATGAACTAGGGCGGATAAATCCTTTATCCAGTAGTTCCTGTAGTTGCGTAGAGAGTTCCTTTAGTTCTGTGGGGGCTAGTCGATAAGGCGCACGAGCTATAGGCGCTGCTCCGGGAGCTAGCTCGATTTGGAATTCGACCTGACGGTGGGGAGGGAGTCCAGGTAGTTCTTCAGGGAACACCTCGGGGTAGTCGCGTACCACTGGAAAATCTTCAATCCACTTTTCCTTTTCCTGTGTGTTGGTGACAAGTGCTAAGATAGCGGTGTGCCCCTTTTGTAAACACTTATGGGCCTTTAAGAACGAGATGATGCCTGTGACTTCTCCGCCTTTGTCACCTTGTATGATGAGGGGTTTGCCAGAACGGCGGGGAATGCGAACCATTTTCTCTTGACAGAGGATTTCCGCGCGATGTTTGGATAACCAATCCATACCAATAACGACGTCGAAGCTTCCAAGAACGATAGGGAAAAGATCGATGCTATAAGTCTGACCAGACAGTACTAGTTTGCAGTCGTTGATAACATGTGAGGCCTCGATGTTTCTACCATTAGCTAACTCGACGATATGTTTAGAACTTAGTAACGAAGGCGGGTGCTTAAGCTTCTTACTAATACGTAGGGACACATAACTAGCGTCGGCTCCGGAATCAAATAATACAGAAACATAACGATCATCGAGTAGGAACTTACCCGCCACGACGTTGGGGTCATTCCTCGCTTCTCCAGCTCCAATCACAAAAGCTCTTCCTCTTGCACCATTCCCAGCATTGTTGTTGTTTTGATCGTGGTTTCCAGCTCCCTGAGTGTTGTTGCGGTTCTGGTTCAGTTCAGGGCAATTCTTCTTAATGTGCCCCTCAGCTCCACACTGGAAACAACCCTTGACGTTCCCATGATGTTGCTGCTGCTGCTGGTTCTGCCCCGCGGGACGTGGACTCCTACAGTCCTTGGCCTCATGCCCCATCTTGTTACATCGCTGACACTGACTTTTGCCACAAGGCCCGCTGTGGTGTCGGTTGCACTTGTTGCACTTGGGGTGGTTCCCGCGATAGCCACCCTGTTGTTAAGGGCCCTTGTTGTTGTCAGTTTTCCTTTGCTGGGTTGGGGCCTGAGTGGGATTAGCATCCTTGCTTTGATTTCCTTCCCACTTACGCTTGTTGTCACTAGGAGTTCCAGCAGTAACACTGATCCTTTTGGGCAGCTTGCCCTGTTCCACAGGCTGATTAGTGAGTTTGTGAGCAAGACGGACGACCGGCTGAATGGTATTGAGGTTGGCTGCAGTCACATGGCTTCGGATTTCTGGAGCCAAACCCTTAATATACAATTCGATTCTTCGATACATAGGTCGAGACATGTTTGGGCAAAGAGCAGCGTAGTCATTGGACTGTTTGGTGTATGCCTCGATCTTTGATCCAACCATCTTGAGCTCAAAGTACTCATTTTCGAGCTTGTGGATGTCATCCCTGTGACAATACTCCTCCTTAATCATGTCCTTGAAATCCTCCCACGCAGTAGCATTAGCAGTTTCCAAACCAAACATCTGAATTTGTGCCTTCCACCAGGAAAGCGCGTTTCCTTCGAGCGTACCAGTAGCAAACTTCACCCAATTCGCAGGGGGACACTCACAGACAGCAAAGACGGCTTCGACTTTCTCAATCCAGTGTAGGAGACCTATGGCACCCTCAGTGCCATTGAAAGGGAGAGGCTTGCAATCCATGAAAGTTTTGAAAGTACACAAGTGTGGTTGCGCAGGTGCATGCTGACCTGTTGTGAGAATCGAAGCGAATAGGTTTAGGGGTGAAAAGACAATGCGGCGGTAGGATCTAAACATCCTAAGATAGCGAGTTTACCTCCAGGGTGAGCTGCAAAAGCTGCCGCCACCGTGTTAAGCAGGTTAGTGAATTGAGCCTGAGTCATGTTAATGTTTCCTCTTCCACGTCCACTCATTGTCTTCATAATCAGAAAACATAGTATGAGTGTGATGTCGTAATGTAGCGAGAATGAGATAGAAGAGGGAGGTGTATCTATCTAACTAGGCACACTAATACGTATAGCAAAACAGAAAACATAAGGCAAGTAAGCAAGTAAACACTAGTCCGAGCTATGAGGTCTAATGTGTTGAGTCTTGCACTTGGAGTGTAGTGTCGTCACGAGTCACGGGTTATAGTATGGTTTTTCTCAAATAGATCTCCCCTTTTTAAAACCAAGTTCACTATAACCAATGGCTCTGATACCAATCTGTCCCACCCCCAAAATCCACATGCGGGGTACCACCGCTTGGAGGCGTGACTGACCAGGATCCAGCCACCAATCATACTGAGCAATTTAATTAATAACATAAGTAATACTCATCAACCGCAAGGTTAGCAAAATATCATAGTCAAAGTTCAAAAGTTTTAAGTTTAAGTAATAGTTCAGATAAGTAGCGGAAGCGTAGACAAAATAGTTTAAAACAAGATTCTTAGTTCAAGTTTGTTTAGAACCCAACACACGGGTTAGACGACCACTACACATCCGCAAGCTGCAAGCTCCTGAATCACTGGGTACCTGCAAAGCATGCAGTAGGGTATCAACATAATGTTGGCGAGTCCACGAGGTGTCAAGTTTTAGTTTTCGAAAACATAAGTTGTTTAGATAAAGCATTTATAATCACGTTATGGGGAGCTACCCCATCTGTAAGCTCACTAAACTGTAGATACCGAAACTGTTGACGGAAAGTTGTTGCGCCCCGAGTCAATGTCTATCGTCATTGACCAAGATGCGAGGTCTACTAGTTCATGCCCGATCCCCCCGGTCACGGTGTGAGGTTGTCAAACCTAATAGCGCTATCAACTAATAACCCGTTCGCCCCCGGCGATTAATAGGTACTGTAAGCAGGGACTTAAGGTGATAGAGTTTCGTTTAGCTTAGCTAGTTGTGATTTATAAATAATATCCAAACGTATCTCCCCTGGAGATAGTAAGTACCCATTCGGATTTCCCCCGGAAATGTTAGTTCAAAACTATTTTTCCCAAAGTTGGCAGTTTGTCCGTGTCCCTCCCTGGGACGCACGCTTTTAGTGTGTGAACTCACCTTGGGTTGCTCGGCAGATTAGGTTACTTGTCAAGCACGCTGGTCACCACGTCCTAACATGGTTACCAGTATAGGTCAGGTTTGGGTACAGAGAATCTCACGTATATTTTACACATAATATAACACATAGCATGCATACAGTTACATGTTGAGTTATTGGGCCTGCTCTACTATTGGATCAGTCAACAGTAACAACTAACACATAGTTCAGTTAAACAGGCAGCCCAAACAAATCACGTTGTGGCCCAATAACTAAAGTGAGCAGCCCAGTCGAGACAAGGTGGTCTCGACTCGAGAACATGCGGTCTCGAGTCGCAACCAGGAGGTCTTGAGTTGTAATGGCTGGTCTCGAGTGGTGCAGGCATGACTCGCAACCTCAGAGGTTTCGAGTCCCGTCTCGAGTTGTCACGATGTGGTCTCGAGTCGAGACCTTGATGGTCTCGAGTCCCTGAAGTCTGTTTTGAGTTGCTTGGTCTAGGTCTCGAGTCGCAACCGTTGCGGTCTCGAGTTGTAGCTTCATGGTCTCGAGTCGAAACCAGTGGTCTCGACTCGTTTGCCTGCTGGATTCTAATACATCTGCCCGAATTGTACTATCCAACAGAATTTGTTTCCATGATTTTCGTGTACTAACCAATGAAATCACACCAACATGTTTTCTTGTCTAAAACCTTAATCAAATGGATCAAACATAACAATTCAAATCTTCATATCATATTCATATCACATTCATACGGTTCATCCTTTAGGGTTTCTATATTATCAAACATGTTCATCATACATAACCATGCATTCTATGAACAAAAATAACCTAGATATCAAAATCATCTTGCAAGAAACAAAAGAAACCTTTATTTTATAACATTTAACATAATCCGGATGGTCATAAACACTCTTAAACTATCATTCTTTTGCCATTTGAACATCTTAGCAAAACATTATCATATAATAGTTCACACACATTATCAAACTCACTAATCATACAAAAATCATGCAAAAGACCTCTAAACTAGTCATGTTTCTTATTCATTAAACATACATAACTCTTAACACAAATTTAACACTAACCGGTTGATGAAAAGGTACCGAGTCAAGGAAGAAGGTGAGAAAATGAAGTGTCCGAGTGATGATGATGAGCTTGACCGAGGTTCCTTATTGTTGCCGATTGAATCCGAGAGAGGGAGAAGGAGGTGAGCTTGATTGTTAGGGTTTTAGTGAGAGAGAGTGAAGGAGTGTGTGTGTGGGAGTGAGTGTGGAAGAATGATGGAAGTGAGGAATGGTTAGCTTGGGCATGGATTTTATACTCGGTTTGGGTGGTGCACCCTACAACGGTTCCGAGTGGGCTCAAGAGAGGGGTGCGGCCCAACTGTTCACTCGAGACCAAGCGGTCTCGAGTCGGGTCCTTGTGTCTCGGCTCATGCATATACACGCACATATAATTTATACATACATACATACAACACATAGCATAACAAGATAATCACAACTTTTCATTTAATAATTCGTACATACACATTGCTAATACAAGAGGGTTACTCGGGAAAACCTAGAGTGTCACAATGTACTCGACCAGACGTCTCGTATGCTTTAATCATGACCAACCGTTACCAGCAGAGCCCTGGCATTGCCCACTGGACTGCAGTAAGAACATCCGTAAGTACTTGAGAAAGACAAAAGATATGTTCTTGATATTTGGAGAAGTCAATGAGGAGCTCACTGTAAAATGTTACACTGATGCTAGTTTCAAACTGATCGAGATACCTCTTGCTCACAAACGGGTTTCGTGTTCACTCTCAACGAAGGAGCTACATACGTGAGATTGTGGAACGTGGAGACATCGTTATAAGCAAAATTTACACAGATCAAAACCTAGCTGACCTGTTTACTAAGCCAATGACTCAAGAAAGACATGACCGTCACATGGACGCTATTGGGCTTAGATTAGCTATTGATATGTTTTGATTTAGTATTTGCATGTACGAATATCAAATAGTTGTACTCTTGCATTCATTTTGATTTACTAGTTAAATGCAATTCTTAAATCCTACAGCTATGTTCGAATTTGATACGTTTAATCCATGAATCTTGTATTCTAAATTATTAGTGGTCGGTCAGACTCGTCGAAACGATTCTGAATTAAGACTATTTTGACTTTGGATTCAAGTAGTTGACTTCCAAATTCATAGACCTCATTGTGAATGACGTTGGATGTAACTCGCATCAAATCATCTTCATGGATCTTAGTCATAAGATGTATTTGATTAAGGTATACTCATTATGTATCCTCTGACCTGAGATACATACTAGAACTTTCGTTTACTAAAGACTGTTCTTTGATCAGTGTCAACCGCTGTCGCGTAACTGCCAGTAATAAAGGCATTGGTTGGGAGTAGTTCTGAAGTTCAGTAGGAGTTGTATGTAGTCAAGAGGGGATTATGTACTCTTACATTATATGTAACAGTTAGACATCGGGGCACCCTCGTTGATTCAAACTGGTGAAGTGTAAGGCCTTACCCAAACTTACTGTGTGTTTGATTGGACCACTTTGATTCTTGAACGAGAACAATAATGATTGAACGCCATATGAGATTGAATCTGATCCATGTCTCATTGTTCAATTGATGTCTTTTACAAAAAGGATAGATGAAAACGATTGCCAAAAGTCTATTGTCTTCAAGTAGCAAGTCGTTGCTAAAGGGAAGATACCTTGGTTAGTGACTTTAAAGTGTCATGACCTGTTGGGGGCAGCTATGTGTAGCTAGAGCACCGTTGGCTGTCTGCGTTGAGATCTTATCAGAGACTGTCCAAGTGGAAGCTGTTGGATATTTATGTCTGGTTTGATAAGTCAACGCTGCCGACCCGGTCTTGACCCGTAAGAGTTACACCGTGGGCAACGAACTAAAATCCACTTAACTAATTTAACTGGTAATTACGAACGATACGCGGGTATTAAACCGAGAGGTGGGTACATGGACCGGGTGAGACAGGAGCACTCTTCTACGCCACTTGTCGTGCATGCACTCTTGCATGGCCGCTTGTCGCGCACCTAGATCTCGGCCAATGGCATTACATGCACTATGCAAGGAACCTCCACCACTTGGCCTACATGCAAAGAACCTCCAACACTTAGCATGCATGCAAGGATCTCCAAATCTTATATAATAGAGTATTGGGTCTTGCATTTTGGGGTTGGAAAAACAAGCAAAGTTCTCATAACACACACACACACACACCGCCGGCCAGAACCGCCGCCGGCCAAAACCGCCGGGTGTCGCCGCCGCCAGAACCGCCGGCCACCTCCGCCGCTAGCCGACCCATTCCTGCGTTTCGATAGTTC
The DNA here is from genome assembly GCF_002127325.2 of Helianthus annuus. Taxonomy (NCBI): domain Eukaryota; kingdom Viridiplantae; phylum Streptophyta; class Magnoliopsida; order Asterales; family Asteraceae; genus Helianthus; species Helianthus annuus. Next base: position 71,151,680 of record NC_035448.2, read on the forward strand.
TTATAACTAGCACTTGTTCGTTGAACCTCTGTGTCTCAGCTGGTTTATTACTAACCTATGGTTTGAGTTTTTATTTTGTGTTTGAATGTCGGTGTCCTTGTTCCATTGCGAGTGTTCTTTGGTAAAAAAGTGGTCATGTTATTTTGCTACATACGCTTCCGTTGCTTAAAAATATATATATAATTTTAACTAGTTAAAGTTTATTTTGAATAACATATATATACTTGTACTCTTACTTGTCAAAAGTGTTTTGACTAATCTTTGTAACAAATAAACACATACATATATGAACCAGGTTCATAAAATAAAAGTAAAATTATACCATGGATTCTCTTCATTATTTGTCTAACATCCGGTTTCTCGTACCACCTATATTGTTTGTTTTGCCTGTGAAAAGCTAAAAAATTTGTGTTTGGTTGTGTTAGTGGAGACTTCCCAGTAAGTTACCCATCTATTACTACCCTTAACTAGGCACACTTAAATATAAATTATTCATCTTCTTCATAGCCATTGCCCCCAATACACAATGACGATTTTTGAGGTGGGGCATTTCTTATGGTCTGGTATCTCTCCCGGGATACAGTTTGTGAAAAAGAAGGCTTATAAATCTGTGACGAATTTTACTGTGTTAAATGTATAAATAATAAAATAAAAAATGTGGTAAATTCTTGATTGCTTCCGACCCAACCATGACTACCGTTTGTGCAAGTCTCCATCATCCAGCCTCCATCATCCAGCCCAAACCCAACAACTGTTATTGAATTTAGTTCTGGCCCAGGAGAAAATGGGACAACAAAGAATAACATAAGACATTTGTTACTCTTAATGTCTTACAAGTAACTAACGATCCAACAAAATAATTCAACACTTACATTAAATTCTCCAAACAAACAAACTGTGATTTGTCTTGAATCTGACCAGTTCTGATTGAAAACCCGGTTTGTTAAGCAGTAGCCCGTAAATAGACACCGATACTATCTATATAATAGCTGGCAGTGCCATAAAATCCAGCAAACGAACCTTTGCTCCATGGCACAGAGAAACTAGTCCTTGTTACACGACCAAAAGGTCCATGGCTTCTTTTGTTTGTTATAAAACACAAAGATGAAATTGTCTTCCCACCACATGTACCCGATGAGACCCCAAATGTACCATTCATTCCAATAATTTCCTCATCCCAAGCAAGGCTAACCTGAGAAATAAAAAAATTCTACCCATCAGGTACAAGTACAACTAAACGGGTTTATTGATCTTGCTAGATTTTGAATCATACCTCGGATACTGCTGTTCCATCCTTATAACCACCAGCCTTGTTGGAAACATGCGCAGAACCCATACAATCTTCACTAGTAAACGTAAGGGATGATATCATATCTCCATGATCTATAGTTATCTTCGTCAACTTAAAATTTTCCTCGAGACAAAATGACCATCTATATTGTGGGCCCGTGTGAAACTCTGTTCCCCATAATCCAACCCGTGCGGTTTCTTGAGAAGCCTTCAAATAAACACCGATGCCATCAATATAATAACCAGCAAGACCATAAAATCCACCAAATGAACCTTTGTTCCATGGTACATCAAAAGGAGTCCCAATTGTTTGGCCAAAAGGCCCGTGAGTCGTTTTGTTCGTTATGAAAGACAACGATGATATTATTGTGTAACCAGCATATGTCCCGGTTGATACCCCGACTGTTCCATTTATACCAATTATCTCCTCATCAAAATCAAGTGTAACCTAAGCAACCACAGGAGATAAAGAGAATTAATTTATATAAACTAAGAAACTTTGACAGGAACACTTCATTTTCTATAACCATTAATGATCATATAAAATTTTACCTCAGATTCTTCATTTCCACCATTCCAACCACCAAATTTTTTGGAATCATTAAAAGTTCCCCTATCATCTTCAGTAGTAAACATAAGGGAAAATATTAGATCACCGTGATCTATGGTTATCTTCTTGAGCTTATGATTATTCTCGAGTCGAAAAGACCAATGATTATGTGGAGATCCTTTTGATTTTGTTCCCCATATTCCCACTTGTGCTACTTCTTTACCAATCTTGCAGAAAATATAAATATACAAGTTCAAATATATACAAGTAAAATAGTTACGAAAAAATGAAGTCAATGCGGAGCTAAGACCATAAAACCAAAGCCCCACCCACACTTTCATTCTAATCAAGTGAATTTCTATTTATACCTGTTTCCCAACACTGAAATCACACATATGGAGGATAATATTGTGTGTGCTTGTTTTGAAGTAAGGGATCAAGCTTAAATTCAAAACTTAAACAAACAAGAACCTAGTTATAATTTAAATCGAAAACTGAAGCAAAAGGTGAATCGGGTAGAAAAACCTGAAATATTTGGGACGGGTAAGGGGGGTATCTAGATATCAGATTTTTTTAAACATTACAGGTTTTATACTGAAATCAAATATATCAATATACCATATACTCATAAAAATATATAAACAAGATTTTGAGTTATTAGAAACTTACATTTATTGAAATATAGATTTGTTAGAAACCCAATTGATGGTGTAAGGTCAGGGTTCAGTTTCCCAACCGGTAACTTTTAACCATGTAAGATTATAAACGGATTTACCTAATACCTACCGGAAACCTATGAACCCGACGGGTAGCAGGCAACAAGTATCCGACATGTATGACATACAGTTTTACAATTAAGTACGAGACTGAGGTTACCAAAACACATCTGAGTCATAGACATACCTGAAGATGGTCGGCGTTGTATCCCTTCATAATTCCATTGCAGATTATGTGTTGGGTTGCTTTATCTCGTGTCACCGATAAGTTATTGGTACACTTGACACACGGACATTTTATCTCTCCAGCACCATTTGCATTTTTCTTACATTCAACATCAAGAAATTCACCTAGTCCCTTCAAAAATGCTGTGCTTGATCTAGGCTCACTCATCCAACTTGTATCCATAATAACTGCTAAGACAATTGCAGCATTAAGGCTGTGAGAATTGGGTTTTCACATTTGATTATAACGGATCAGAAGCAAATTCAACTGACCTTCAATTGCTGAATAAATCGATTACGAAATCTGATCGACTTCAACTGTTGAAAAATCGATTTGAGATGGTGCCGACAGCTTAGTCAATGTATAGCCTATCAAAAATCCACGCGGTATTTGATGAGATTAACTACCCCAGAATTTCTGCCAAGTTGTAAAGAATTGGAAAAGATATGGTAGTTGATTGATTGTTTTATATTTAATTGTTATTAAGTCAACTTAAAACAATCGCAAGCCCACATGGTGGAAGATGATATCATGACATACATTATTGTAAAAGAAATCATAAGGCGGCCAAGGGCCGGCTAGAACACCGCCTCCCTTGGCCCGTCCTCGTCGTCTCCGTCCGCTCTCAGACGAACTCGTCGTCCCACCTCCTTCACACACATACTCATACATACATACATACATGCATGCATGCATGCATGCATACATACATACATACATACATAAATACATACATACATACATACATACATACATACATACATACATACATACATACATACATACATACATACATACATACATACATACATACATACATAGGGGAAGGTTCATTTGAGAAGAAATTTAATGTGAGAAGAAAAAAAAAAGAGCATATTAGTAAAATACTACCTCCTTTATAAGTCATATCATTAATTTTTCTCTCTTTAATTAATTAGTCAACTAATCATTAATTATCCTACATATGATCTACAAAACCTACACATATCAAAATTTTCTTACATATAACCTACACATTATAGAATTTTATCCTACACAGTCGAAATTTATCCTACACGCCTCGAAATATATCCAACACAACTCGTGACTTATCCTACACAACTAGTAATTTATTCCACACTTTAAATTAAGTTGTTTTTTTAATTTGGAAAAAGTATATATATTTTGAAAAGGAGTTACAAATTTAATTTTGTTAGTTATTAAAGGGGAAGAATACAAATTAATTATTTATGTAAGTTTACCAATATACCCTTATATTAAAATTAAATGCAAATATTAAATGAAGTAAAATGAAGCATTATTATTGGTTGAATCTTCTTCTTTTTTCTTCTTACAAAAAAATTCTTCTTATTTGAACCCTCCTCTATATATATATATATATATATATATATAGCCCCATCCTCCACCCCCTTGATCCATCCCCTTTAGGCCCATCCTCACTCCCGGTGACGTGGCGGGTGACATGGCGGCCCATCCTCCCCACACCATACCTTCCAGCCTAAGGAAACAACAATATTGCCAATTATTATCGGCTGATCTCAGAACAAATTTATTGTATTATGATCGGCAGTTAAGGTGGCTCGGATTGGCCATTAGGTTTTATTTTCGTGAACTTTTCGGCAGAAAGTTCGTTTATGTTCGTTCGAACAAAAAAATCTATTCATTAAGTTGAACGAACGAACATGAAAAGGGTTGCGTTCGTTCATTTATGTCCGTGAACGTTGGTAATGTTTTTATTTATGTTTGCTCGTTTATATTTATTTGTGATCGTTCATTTGAAGGTTTTTATATGTTATATCTTTGTTTTATTGTTTCAATTTTTAAAAAATTGGAAACCCTAGTCATACTATATGCCTCCCACAAAATCCTCATTCAACTATTTCAATCGTGTTAGTGTTAAAACTTGACAAACACTTAATTTTTTGTAAATTATGATTTTGATAATTATCTCAATCGTGTTCAGATAATTATGTGAAGTGTTTATTTAATTTTGGGTTGACTTTGTAAAGAATAGTAATCAAGTTTTAAAAGTGTTTCAATTAGGTCATTTAAGTTTCAAAAGTATTCCAATCAGGTCACTTAACATTCATTTTTCATTAAAATTAAGGGTTTTTCATCCATTTCATAGGTAACCGTGGTGATGTAAATTTTTTTTTTGTTCCCCTTTTATTTGATGTTAACGTCAAGTGATGACGTGGATTGTAACTTGTTTTTTTATTTTTAATGTAATTAAAGTGTTTTTATTTTTAATAAATATAATTTCATATATTAAAATAATTCGACCCCAGCATCTTATGCTTCGTTTTTTTTTTTTTCTTGACACATGGAAAAAATGACATGACTTGATTTGAATGTTAAGTTATATAATTAAGACAAAAACGAAACGAGTGACCTAATTAGAACATTTTTAAAACTTGGTTACTATTCTGTGATATTTTCCCTTTAATTTTTGGTGGATTTTTCGTAATCTTTGTGATAAAAATGCAGCTTTTATTCTAAAATATATATTATATTCATTTTTGTTCATAAGCATTGTTTGTGTACATATATGTTCATGAACTTTTGCTATAGTTCATTTGTATTTGGTAAGTATTCGTGAACAGTTCATGAACACCTTTATTTCCTTAATGAACGAACACAAAATCTGGTTCGATAATTGTTCGTGAACAGTTCATGAAGAAGCTCGTTCCTTAATTAACAAACACGAACAAGGCCTTATTCGTGTTCGTTCAGTTCGTTTACTACCCTACATTGTTTTAAGAATCGGACCGGCCGGTTTAACCGGAGATCGGCGGCATCGGCGGTCCGGCCATGCCTTTTGAATCGTTTGCGCAATAACCGGCCGGCCAAACCGGTGGCCGGCGGTCGAAACAGGAACCGGGTGGTCAAACATTTGAACCGGATTCAAAGAAAATCAAATCAAAAGCAAGATTAAATATTATAAAAACATTTATCACCAGATTCAAATCCACCATTAACATCATGTGTAACACAACTCTACCATATGATTTCTTGTTTTTAGAGGTGGACCTACTTTTCCACAGCCATATCTAAAAAAATATAAAAAAGTTCAAGAGCCTTGAGCGAGATTAAAATAAATGTTCAAAAGCTCTGAGCAAGGTTAAAAAATAGACCTCTAAAATATCAAAAAGTTCTAAAACCTTTAGCAAAGTTAAAAAAAAAAAATAAGCCTAAAACCACAAAGAAATATAAAAATAAGAAGTGTAAGAATTCACTATAGAGTGACAAGTGTCCCAAAAGAAATCAAATGGATAGAGTAATTTTATCAAAAAGAATAAAAAGATGATGCATATGCAAGTCACATGTTATTCTCCCCGTATTTTTTAAACGTTCATAACTTTTTATACGTTATTTGTTTTAAAAAAAAATATACCATAAAATGGAACGTCTTTTTATTTTTAATATGAGTAGCATATTGTTATATTTGAAAATAAAAAATCGAAAACCCAGTTGCGTATTACACAATGGAAATAACGTAAAACACAATGAGAAAACTCAGTTACATATTACACAATGGACATAACATAAAACACAATGAGTATCAAACTAAAAACACAATGGAAAATAGACTAAAAACACAATCGATGACAACAGATAAAAGACACAATGGACATAACGTAAAACACAAAGACTATTAAACTAAAAACACAATGGAAAGTAGACCAAAAACACAATCGATGACAACAGATAAAAGACACAATGGACATAACGTAAAACACAATGAATATCAAACTAAAAACACAATGGAAAGTATACTAAAAACACAATTGATGACGACATAAAAGACACAATAAGTGAGATCAAATAAAAGACATAATGGACAACAAACTAAAACCCAATGAGTATCAAACTAAAACACAATGGAAAGTAGATTGAAACACAATTGATGACGACAGATAAAAGACACAATAAGTGAGATCAAATAAAAGACAAAATTGACAACAAACTAAAACACAATAGACAACAGACTATTATACAATGAACAACATAAAACACAATGGCTAGGATTATAAACACAATGACCAGAAACTATAACACAATATATAGAGTACCCAAATATAACACAATATTTACTGTGTTATAAGTTTTGATAAAAACGCAGTGGCCTGAACCCAAATTAACATTGTGTTATAAGTTTTGATAATAACACAATGTATAGAAGTCCTAGTAAAAACGTAATGAACAAAACCCAATTAAAAGACACAATGCTTTGAATCTTTAACACAATGCAAAAAAAAACCTAGTAAAAATAAAATTTTTTATTTTATTTTTATATAGCAATACTATACTCATATCAAAATAAAAAAACGTTTGTTATTGTGGTGATTTTTTTAAAATGTCATATGAAAAAGTTATGGACGTTTTAAATTGATGGGGGACTTGACATGTGACTTGCATGTGTATAGAGAAAGTAAATAAATGTAGAATTCGATTTATACCCTTCCATTATCTTCTTTTCTTTAAAACTAATCTCAACCCTCCAGATCTTAGATCAATGGACTAAAATTCTTCTTACCCTTCTTGTTTATTTTTCCTTTGTATTTGATCCTAATCCTAATAGAGATTTATAAAAGAAGTCATATAATATTATGTGTATTGTAATTTAGTAACTCAAAAGAATACAATTATATCTTTTATCCACTAATGATTTTGTTCACTTCACGTTTGAAATGGGTTTGTTTTATTATTATAGTACTACATAGCAATTTATGGTTTTGAACCGTCAAAATAGGAGAATTGAACCGAAAACGCTAAAACCGAACCGTATTGTTGTATATTGTATCCAGTTCCGGTTCTTCAATTTGAGAGAAAACTGTTCTCGGTTTGGTTCCTGTTATAACCGACGGGTCCATTTAAAGACTTATACGCAATCCCAAGTGAGTACATAGTTCCACTATTTTACTTTTGCAAATATTTTGGGGTGAAGCATAGGTGCCTATCGTTACTTTCTTGTTTTCATGACATTACACATGCTTTGATCATCTAGTACATATAGTACATGGTTTTCAAATACATTTTGCTTCTTATGTTTACCTAGCATACCTAGCACATTATTTCAAAGACACTTTGCTTCGTATGTTTACCTAGCATACCTAGCACATTATTTCAAAGACATTTTGCTTCGTATGTTTACCTAGCATACCTAGCACATTATTTCAAAGACATTTTGCTTCATATGTTTACCTAGCATACCTATCACATGGTTTCAAAACATTTTCATGACACGCTTACATTGTTCATGACATATTGGTGCATTGAATAAACAATGATACATTCATTAACATTGATCACCCCGACCGATACTATGTAATGGTACCATAGGATTGACAATCACGTTCCCGCTTCCTAGGTTTGTTTGGAAGTGAACCCTAGGGAACGACAGAATCCTATAAACACTGATAGACCTGCGTCTTTATAAGGGTCTATCCGAAAGTCAACAAGGCTTGAATGTATTTGCCAACAATCCTAATATATGTTTTACAATAAAAGCAAATGGTTTATAAGATATAACTTTTGATTTAAACAAAACCTTTGTTTATTCAAAGACATTTTTATATAAGACATTTGTTACACCCCGAAATTATCAGAGCATGGCGTGACTGGACTGGTATCTTCATTGCACAGCGGAAGCAAATAAGCTAAGACTTCTAGAAATTTAACGCCACTAAGTACTCGTCTCCACATGGTTCTCCTATTCCAACCGTGCCTTGTCTTAGAAATGCAACCTGAGAAAGAAACATGCGAAAAATCAACATAAAGTTGAGCGAGTTCATAGTTTGTTTGTAAAAGATTTGAAGTAATCTTTTTGAATAACCGGTTTTTGAAGTATTGTTGAGAAAACGAATTTAAAATCATTTTCTTGTCATGTTGTATGGATACTTTGTATTTGTAACGCTTTATGTTCGTAAAATCAAGTATTCTTGTATGTATCCTGTATTCTTGTATAAATCAAATATCTTTGTGTATCAAGTATTTCTGTATGTATCTTGTTGTTAATGGGTTGCAAGGCCATTAACATGTGACACGACATAGGAAGTCACCAAACCATAGGCATTTTTCTGTAGTCGATTCACGACTGACACACAAAAACACTACTTGGTTCTAGTTGTCACCAAGAGTGGGGCTGCCCTACACCCGTTAGATCTAACCTTTTGTTCTGCAGTCTTAGTATGTACATGATTAATGGTGCTTATGTTATCCTATTCGTGACACGATTTCTCGTATCATTCCTCAATTCTTGTATCATTTCTCAATTCTTGCATTTTCTCGTAGTTTAGAAAACTAGATTGCGTGTGTATGCATATTTCGAAAAATATGCTTGTTTTGAAAAACCGGTGTAAAACATAAGCTTTTCGTAAACCATTTGTGTCAGTTAAAACTTGTTTGTAAAATGGTTTAGAAATATGTAGTTCTTGTATGCTTTGCAAAAAGTACATGTCTTTCCACCCCGAAAACATTTAGAAAAATGTAAAACTGTAAAAAGGTGGGGTTATGAACTCACCTGAATATTCCTGTGCAAAGCTAGCTATATACGACTTCGTGATGTCGTTTCCAAGACGAGACTCGCTAGCGTGCATTCTACAATATTCCTAACACGGAATATCTAATAAGTTTCTAACCAAAATGGTAACTACGTGTTACCGAGCTCTACCGAATCGTTAATCAAACGATTCGTTGGTACGTTGTTAACTTAAAAGAAGCGAATAAGTTATACTTGTTAACTTGATTTGAGAAGTCGTGTGTTGATATATAGGAATATTCGTATGAAAGTAATATATAATAAACTTGTATTATATATCGCGTTTTGTATGAAAATTATCAAAATATGTGTATATGTAGGCGCCGTTTAGGCGTTTGAAATAAATATAAAAGTTGACTCGGGTTGACTGAGTTTGACCGAGTTGACCCAACTGAGCCGTTCGACTAAGTTGACTCGAACCGCACCCGAATCCAGAACTGAGTCGAACCGAACTGTCTGTTGACAGAACTTGTCTGTCTTTGACCAGCTTTGACCCGAGACGAGACTGACCGTTTGACCAAGGTTGACCAAAAACCTGAATCTTGACCCGAACGATAAAACATAACCTGATCTACGACATCAATAACAACAACAGTAGCAACACTTATCAACACCACCAGCCACATCGTCATCATCTCGACGGAGCCACCGGAAGAACTGTCGGAAGTTATGTAGAGCTTTAGAGATCTTGTAACAACGAAAATAAGAGAAGGAGATTGATTCCAGGTCTTACCGGTGAAATCTTGACGAAACATAAACACCACCGCCGTGAGCGGCGGCGCCGCTCCACCCTAGCCGTTCCTTCTCTCTCTCTCTCTCTCTCATCTCGATCTCTTCTCTCTTTCTGTCTCTCTCTCTCCTGTTCATGGCCGCCGCACCACCACCGGTTAGTGGTGGTGGTGGTTCGTTTCAGAATCAGAAAGGGGGTGGGGGTATAGATCGGAGGGACACAGAAGGTGAGGGGGGTTTACCGGTGTGGGTGTGGCTCGCCGCCGGAAAAAGCACCGGAGAGGGAGAGGAGACCAAGAGTGTTTGGCAGTGGATTCATGTGAGGAGTTTGCCTTCTATGTGTTTGTATAATAGAGGGTTGAAGGGTTTTTATCTATGTGTGTGTGTTTTGTTTTTGTATGAAGGTCAAGAGAGGGGAAAGAGAGACAGTCTAGTGTTTGTGTGTGTATCTGATGTATAAACAGATAGAAGGAAAGGGGTATTTATGGTGGGAAGTGTGGATATTGTCTAATGTTTTTCCCTTTAGTTCTGCGTATATAAATCTATAGAAATTTCAGAGAAAATCTTGTTGAGATTTTGAAGATTTTTTGAAAGATTTTATACGATTTAGCAAGATATTGTTAGGATTCTAATATATTATATGCAGGTTTAGGCTAGTGGGTTTTGGGCTTGGGCCCAGGGCCCACAAGCCCATCTCATGTGTAAGTGGCCCGTAATTCCCACGTGACCCGATTTCGCAATCCAAACTCCATATGCATAAAAATATTCGTGTAACATCCATAATTGTCGGTGTCGTCAGTGTTTCGTACGGTTTCAGTTCGTTGTCGCGTATTATTTAGTAGATTCCTCTGTAACCACCGTTCGCACACTGTAAAGTTGTGTAAGCGTTCATAGGCACTACAAAGGCCTAATTAAGTTTAATTTGCGTCGTAAACGCTATTTATTATCGGTTTAATAACCGGTTAATCACGTAATTAAGGGCGTAAATTTACCGGTTGTCACAACATTTTGGTTATTCAAGACATTATTTTTGGTTTAAACAAGACTTTTGTTTACCATACAAGACATTGGTTTATACATGGTTCATATGAGACATTTGGTTTATACATGACAATTGTTACACAAGACAATGTTTACACATAACATTTGTTCATACAAGACATTGGTTTTAGTAAGTGACTTAGATAACGAGGCGCGTGTAATATGATAAAAGCATGGTGGATACACCAATGGTACTTCCTATATATAAGTGTTTTTATTATATTACATATCGTAGCGTTATCTAAGCCACTTCGGAAAAATTACAAGACATGACATTTTTCTACAAGACACAACATATTTTATACAAGTCTTTTTCATTTGGTTATCTACTTAACCATACATCAATTCTTTTAAATCATTTGATTTTCGTATGATTTCATAAATGAAAACACTTTTGTAAAGGTTCATGGCTACTTTTTAGTTAAACATTTCTTTTAACATTCAGAGCCATGAAACTTCGTCACAAAACCTAAGTTACTCACAGGCATTTTTATTCTGACGTTTCTATTTTCACATATGTTTCAGGAGCAAATGTTTGATGTTGAGCTTGCTTCACATAGGGCAGACTTAGGCCTTAGTGACTTAAAAACATGAAAGACAATTTAATTTATGTTATGTTTCCGTTTAATCCAAGACAATGTAAACATTTCATTTAATAATACCAAACTTTAAATACCATGTGTTATGAAACAATAATTCTGTGACATGACTTCCCGACGTTTCCGCCGCGGTTTGTTGTTTTACGCGGTCAGGGTGTTACACAACAATTTTACAAGTTGTCTTTGTAAAAAAAGAGTCATAGCCTTTGTCACTCATTTATGAAACACTGAGTAAATTAAATTTTAAGTTGTCTATTAGATTGACATTTTCAAATTTTTTCTTTCCATCTTAGACAGTCCCTGACCCCAACACCTTTCCTTTAGAAGTATTTCCAAAAGAAATATCACCATCTCCATAAGTATGGAAGTTTGTCAGTAGAGCTTTACATCCAGTCATATGTCTGGATCCTCCACTATCTACATACCATAGGCTATCCCATAGGCTATCCAGGCATGTAGATACTCCCAATTTGGTGGCCATAAATGCGCAAACACAATTATTATCATCTTTCAGTTGTATTCCAATGATCATTGTTTTTTACAACTTTATCACTGCCCTTTTCACAAACTGTTGTTCGTACTGGGTTAGATATACCTTTAACATTTTGAATGTTGGAGGTTTTCTGGACTTTTTAACAAGTTCTTTGGTTAAACTAAATTTCTTTTTCAACTCATCCCATATCTCTTTTGCACTATTACAGTGTAATAGCTCTGCATAGATCTCGTTTGGTATAGCCTTGGAAATTATAATGAGTGCATTGGCATCTATCTTAAACTTTTTGAAATCAAGCATAGAGTAATCTTCCAGATTCTTAGGCTCATTTACACAAGGATTTTTTACACTCGGTGTTGATGTGTGTAAAATGCAACATATAAATTACATAAAATGAGGCATAAAACTAACCCTTTTTAAGTACTAATGTTGGAAAAAGTGTATTTTTGTCTTCCTTTTGTATTTTCGGGATTAAATGAGCTCAAATTAACAAAAGAAGAAAAAAGACAGCTAAATCTAACATAAATACAAGAAAGGGAACAAAAGTGGACTGCCCGACCCCTCGACAGCATCCTCCCAAGCAAAACAGAGAAGACAGAAGACTGAACACGCCCCGTGCTCAGCGAGCACGGGGCCGTGCCCAAGAAGCAGCAGAAAAGACAAACCTGTAGAAGCTTCTATTGCTCACCACGGGGTCGTGCCCAGTGAACACAGGGGCGTGCCCAAAGTACTGCAGGCGCATTAATTGTAATTGCGAATTACAATTAATGAGGAGAGATAGTGTCAGACGGGCACGGGGCCGTGCCCAGCGGACACGGGGCCGTGCCCAGGCTTCTGTTCAGCCTATAAATAGGAGTGCTTGGATACATTGCAACTCATCCATTGGCACACCACCTCTCTCACACTTCATCCACCACCCACCCCCATCACAACACCATCATCCACCACCATCATCATTGTCCATCATAGAGTGTGTGAGTCGTCTCGGGATCCAAGATTGATCGTAAGAGTTCTTGACAATCAAGGCCATGTTTACCTAAGTCTCTTACATCACTTGATGAAGACAAGTGTTTAGTATAATACTTTTTATTTTTAATCTTTTGCACTTCTTAATTGGTTTTGTATTAATGACGTTAATAACTAGTTTCTTATGTTGAAGGTGATTCTTCCTTATCGTTTGTCCGTGGTGTCTTGGCATTATTTTACTGTCTATATAAAATAAAAGATTTTCACCATTCATATCTCCACGGTCTATATGGAGGTATGTTGGCTACCTGGTCGGGGGTTAAGGGAACGGTTTGCTAAGGGTCTTGCCCTTGTTCAGCGTTTAGAGGTCCTGCAAGGGACCTGGGTTAAATTTAGTAGGACCTCCTTCAATACCCAAAGGTAATGGATGGCGGGGGTCCAAACTCTTTGATCCCCTCATAAGTTAACTACTATTAATACTATAACCCGGCTATTTAGGACTGTATCCCTGCTGACTCAGACTACTTAGTCGAGGGTAACGTCACCTCCAAAAGAGGGGCCTACCATAGTTTGCATTAATAACTTAATTAATTATCTTTCAATAATCCGACCCTTTAGGATTGTATCCTTGCTGACTCAAACTACTGGGTTGAGGTTAACGTCGCCTCCAAAAGAGGGGCCTACTACAATAACTAAGATAATCTCTTAAACAAGTGAAAAAGTGCGAAAATAATCAAAGGTTATACTAACACACGAGTCGGATCCAAGTGATTCATCTTGTCTATCTGTTTTTATTTTTATTTTACTTTTCAGCATTTAGTTAGTTTTATTTTCTTAGTTTAAAAATCTTTTTCTAACATTTTGATTTGATTAGACGTTGAGGATAAACCGGTACTAAAAGCTCTTGTGTCCTTGGACGACCTCGGTATCTTACCAACACTATACTACGTCCACGATGGGTGCACTTGCCCATATGTGTGTTTAGTGTTAGTAAATATCGTGTTTTATAAATTTAAAACTTGGCTAAAGTGTAAAAAGGGCTTAAAATATATACCTAAAACATATACACACTAGCACGCATCAAGTTTTTGGCGCCGTTGCCGGGGACACAAGGATTTTAAGAAAGTTAGGAATCAACGACCTAATCATTTTTTTTATTTTCTTTTTATTTTTTTAGGATTTCCTTAAATTTTCTGCTTCTGCAGAGCTCAGCACGGGTCGTGCCCGCTGAACACGCCCTGTGCCCAATCATTGGAACTGGGAATCTTGTTTTAAGTCAGACAGTAAGCTGAACACGGGGTCGTGCTCACTCAACATGCCCCCGTGCCCAAGATTCAGTTACTGAAAACAGAACCGTAAGATCCCGACGGTTGGTAATTTCTGACACAAAAATGAGTGATAATGATTTTTTTTACTTTCGGCACTCTTATGGTACGTGGTGTCAATTATGTGGAGGCAAACATAAAGAATTAGAATGTTATTTTCTAAATTATAAGCCCCGCTATATCGACCCACCGTCTCCCTATAACCTTAAGAGGGGCGAAAGTAAAAATAATCACCATCTCTCCTTCGAATGCGCCCAACAAGATATTCTAGAAGAAATGCTCCTTGACGAGTTATTTCAACTAGAAAATCTAGTTCTAAATTGGTTAAGAGAGCTTAGGAAGGATTTCATTGATCCATCCCAAGACGATGACCAAGAAGAAATGTTGGGGCCGCATGAAAACAACCTCGTTGTTCCCAATCCTACCTTCGTACCTAGCAAAGACATGGACGATAGTCGTCCCTATGCCGATTGTGTCGTGAAGGACTCCATCGACTTCGTTCGGTGCATACATAGACCTGAGCGATTCGGCATATACCTTCTTTAACGAGAGCCCGGAAAAGGGTTGGACTTGTCCACCTACACATAGCATAGGAATCACCCTCACCGGCAAACTCTTGCGTTCTCGTCTTAGTCTAGGACAATTAAGGTATCTTAGACACTTTGGGGTTGTTCCATCCAGTAATGAACCGCCCGATCCGGTTAGATTCCTTAGAAATAGACTAACTTCTTAATCAGCCCCTCGACACGGGGCCGTGTCCAGCCAACACGCCCCGTGTCCACCATAAGATTCCCTTCTGACTTTTACGTCAGAATACGGACAAATTGTGTCAGGATTCTATCTGCACACGGGGCCGTGTCCAGCCGACACGGGGCCGTGTCCAGCATGCTGTCGTTTTCTATAAATGAAGCCAAGAATCCTGCACATTTGGACCATCTAGGAACAAAGATTTGAAGGAATCTTCTCTCAACTATCCTAGGTATGTTCTAAAAGAAGTTTCCAACAACCCTCTTGTCCTTTCCTCTTTTATCCATTTCCTCTTCTTCATCTTTCTCCAAAAACCTTCATTAAAGCTTGAGAATTCAAGCTTTATGGCAAGAAATATTGAGTTTTGTTCAAGGAATCTTGTTAAAAATAAGTTGTATAACATTGTTTTAAGTTACTATTGATCAAAAAGGCTTCACAAGTTAGAAAAATAACTTAAAACTTCAAGATTCCTTGTTTCAAAATTCTGCAGAAAGATGAACACGGGGCCGTGCTCACTAAGCACGGGGCCGTGTCCAAGATACTATTTCATTAAAATAAGCTGTTTTCGGTTTATTTTCACAGAATGTCAAGTGAAAACAGTGAAGAATCGTCAGTGCATTCAAGAAATAGTAGAAGTGGAAGAAGGCCTTCCATTGAAGCTACCCTTGTACACTATGTGACACCCCGTTGAAACGCTTTCACTTACACTAGCTTGACAGTGGCTGCCTTAACTTTCGGGACGAAAGTTCCTAAAACTTGGGGATAATGTGACACTTCGGAATTTCCCGGACAATCTTTCGATGTAACATGTGTGTACGTATACTAGTAAATGAAAAAGTTGTGTATTGTTTTAATGTTCTATGTGATCCTTGCTTTATGTGTATGTATTATATATATATATATATATATATAAATAGATATAAGAGAGTGTGTGTGTATGTGAGATGAACCGGAACCCGAAACCACAACCAAACCCGAGACCCGGCTCGAGACTTAGGCCGGTTTGGGCCTTGTGACCGGGAACCCAACCCGGAACCCCCCTAGCCCAACTCGGTACATTATATAAACCAACCCTCCCCTCCCTTAACCATTTTTACAACACTCATCACACTCTCCCTCATTCACTCTCTCCTTCACAAAAACCCCAAAAACCCTAAGGTTCTAACATCACCCTCTCTTCCTCTCCTTCTCGGATCCAACCGGCTGCAAGAACACTTTCGGAATCGGCTCAAATTCATCACCCGGGACTCCACCTCATTGTTTTCTTGAACACCCTTTGGGTATACTATAACCGGTTAGTGGTTTTAGCTCTTTCTAGATGTTCATGTGTTAATAAGGTCACTAGGATAAATATATTATGTGTTACTATGATTCTTGTGTATGGATGATGTTTGTTCACCATGTTTGTGTGGATCAAAATGTGTTAAATAGATAACCGGTTAACATGTTTATGTTCGGAATGTTTAAATAGGATGGTTAGTCATGATTGTGGTTGATTAAATATAAGGTGTCTCGAATTGATTTGCTTACATGTCACATGATTATTGAGGCTTGTTATTCGGATGATGTTACGTGAAGAAATGAAGGGTTTTATGCATAATCTCGGGGTTGGTTTGATGATAAATGGGGTTGTTTGTTCATAAGAAATTCTTGAATGTGTTTGAATATGGTAAGAACACTTTGAATGTCACTTAAATATTTTGAATATGCCTTGTTTGATCTGATTTAGACACAAAATAGACAAACAAACATGTTTAGTGGGTATGGTACATAATTCTCATGAAAATGAAATCCTATTGGCTAGTACTGTTTTGCAGATTCTAGAAACTGTTTCATGTGCACGTAATCACGGTTGCGAGTCGCAACCTTTGGTTGCTACTCGAAACCACAGCAGGATTTGTCGAGACCTCCTGGTTGCGAGTCGTAATCAACGCGTATCGATCCGATTGCGAGTCGTAACCACAACTGCTTGTCGGAACCGCCGGTTGCGAGTCGGAATCTCTGATTGCGAGTCGCAACCAAAGCATGACGAACCGAGACCCCGGTTGCGAGTCGCAACCTTGGTTGCGAGTCACCTCTGTCTCGACTGGACTGTTATTGGGCCAATGTACTTGTTGGAGTGTCTGTTAACTGGACTGCTTGTGTAACTGTTACTGTTTAGGCCCAATACCCCACTGTTTGTATATTGCATGTTATACGTGACTGCTTTGTGTATGCCATAAGTGTTCGATGTGTGTTTACTTGTACCCGACTTGACCCATATTTGGTAACCATGTTAGGACGTGGTGACCAACATACTTAACCAAGTAACGTATCATACCGAGCAACCCAAGGTGAGTTCACAACTTAAAAGCATGCGTCCCGGTGGTTTGGGACACGAGACTAAAACAACCCTATCCCCTTGTAAAGGGGATACCGTCTACATTCCCTCCCTAGTTATTGGGAACAAACTTACTTTCTCTTCCCTTGTATTGGGAAACCTTTTTAGTTAATTACTGTTTATACGGAATGCAACCAAACGGCACTAAACGCAACTCTATCACTCAAGTCCCTACTACATAATACCGATTAGTCGTCGGTGCCAGGCGAACGGGTTATTAGTTGATAGCGCTATTTAGGTCTTACCAGCCTCACACCGTGCCATGGTATGGGATCGGTCGTGAACTAATGTACTCAGGCATCCGTCAATGATGATAGAACATTGACATCGGGGCATCCTGCGGAAACGCATTCGGTTACCTAGTGTTCGGTATTAGAAAACAGTTTAGTCGCTAACTTTTGGGGTAGCTCCCCATGGCATGTATAAACGGATAAATTAACTGGTGAAACAAGTTTTTGGTAATTAAAACTGGACAACTAGTGAACTCACTCAGCATTATTGTTGACCCCTTACTGCATGCTTTGCAGGTGGCCAGTGACTGGAGCAGCTGCTTGGGATGTGTAGTGGTCGTCTGCCCGTGTGTTGGGCATTTATTATGTTTACCTTGCGAACAATGTTTAAAACTGTTAATTATGCTTCCGCTACATTTACTCTGAACTTAAAACTCTGAACTTGATATTTGCTAACCTTATGGTTAGTAAGTATTACCTTAATATTAACCAATGCTTAGTATAATTGGTGGCTGGATCCTGGTCAGTCACGCCCTCGAAGCGGGTGTTATCCGCAGGTGGATTTTGGGGGTGTGACAGATTGGTATCAGAGCCATTGGTTATAGTGAACTTGGTTTTAAAAAGGGGAAAAATCTTTTTGAGAAAAAAAACCAGACTATAACCCGTGACTCGTGACGACACTACACTCCAAGTACAAGGCTCGACTTATCTGACCTCATAGCTCGGACCCATAGTTACTTGCTTAATTGTCTTATGCTTTCCGCTTTACTATACGTACTAGTTTGCCTGATACATCTTCTCTCTTCTATCTTATTCTCGCTATCACACACTCATACTATGTTTTCTGGTTATGAAGACAATGAGTGGACGCGGACGGGGGAACGTCAACATGACTCAGGCTCAGTTCACTAACCTGCTCAACACTGTGGCTGCAGCTTTCGCAGCTCACCCTATAGGTAAGCTCGATGCTTTAGGATGTTTAGATCCTACCGCCACATCGTCTTTTCGCCTCTAAACCTATTTCGCTTCACTCCTCACAACAGGTCAGCCTGCACCTGTGCAACCACGTGTCTGTACCTTCAAGACCTTCATGGATTGCAAGCCTCTTCCATTCAGTGGCACTGAGGGTGCCATAGGTCTCCTGCACTGGATCGAGAAGGTCGAAGCTGTCTTCGCTGTCTGCGAATGTCCCCCTGCTAATTGGGTAAAGTTTGCTACTGGTACTCTAGAGGGAAGCGCACTTTCGTGGTGGAAGGCGCAAATTCAGATGCTTGGTTTGGAGACTGCAAACGCTACGGCGTGGGAAGATTTCAAGGATATGATCAAGGAAGAGTATTGTCACAGGGATGACATCCACAAGCTGGAAAATGAGTACTATGAACTCAAGATGGTTGGGTCAGAGATTGAGACCTACACCAAGCTGTCCAACGACTATGCTGCTCTCTGCCCAAACATGTCCCGACCTATGTATCGAAGAATCGAACTGTACATCAAGGGTCTGGCTCCAGAAATTCGAAGCCATGTAACTTCAGCTAACCACACTACCATTCAGCCGATCGTTCGACTTGCTCACAAACTCACTGATCAGGCTGTGGAAGAGGGCAGGTTGCCCAAAAGGATCAGTGCTGCGGAAGGAAGTTCTAGTGATGGCAAACGAAAGTGGGAAGGAAATCAGGGCAAAGATGCTAACCCTACTCAAGCCCCAGCTCAGCAAAGGAAAACTGACAACAACAAGGGCACTCAGCAACAGGGTGGCTACAGGGGAAGCTACCCTAAGTGCAACAAGTGTAACAGGCACCACAATGGGGCATGTAACAAGGGCCAGTGTCAGCGATGCCACAAGATGGGGCACGAAGCTAAGGATTGTAGAAGTCAGTTCCCAACAAGGCAGAATCAGCAACAACCCCAACAGCAACAGCAGCAGGGAAACAACAGAGCATGTTTTAAATGCGGGGCAACAGGACACATGCGAAAGGATTGCCCTGAACTGAATCAGAATCGCAACAACAATCAGGGGGCTGGGAACAATGAGCAAAACAACAATGCTGGGAATGGTGCAAGGGGCAGAGCTTTCGTGATTGGAGCTGGTGAAGCAAGGAACGATCCCAACGTCGTGGCGGGTAAGTTCCTACTTGATGATCGTTATGTTTCTGTGTTATTTGATTCCGGTGCCGATGCCAGTTATGTATCCCTTCGCATTAGTAAGAAACTTAAGCACTCGCCTGCATTATTAAGTTCTAAGCACATCGTCGAGATAGCTAATGGTAAGAACATCGAGGCCACGCACATGATCCACGACTGCACACTAGAATTGTCTGGCCACACGTTTAGTATCGATCTTTTCCCTGTCAAACTTGGAAGCTTCGATGTTGTCATTGGTATGGATTGGTTATCCAAACATCGCGCTGAGATCCTCTGTCAAGAGAAAGCAGTTCGTATACCTCGCCGTTCTGGTCAACCCCTCATCGTTAAAGGCAACAAAGGTGGAGAAGTCACAGGCATTATCTCGCTTCTAAAAGCTCAGAAGTGTCTGCAAAAGGGGCACACCGCTATCCTAGCACTTGTCACCAACACCCACGAGAAGGAAAAGAGGATTGAAGATTTTCCTGTAGTACGCGACTATCCCGAGGTATTTCCTGAGGAACTACCTGGACTCCCTCCTCACCGTCAGGTCGAATTCCAAATCGAGCTAGCTCCCGGAGCAGCACCCATAGCTCGTGCACCGTACCGTTTAGCCCCTGCAGAACTGAAGGAACTCTCCACGCAACTACAAGAACTTTTGGATAAAGGATTTATCCGTCCTAGTTCATCACCCTGGGGAGCACCAGTACTCTTTGTCAAGAAGAAGGATGGCACATTCCGAATGTGCATCGACTATCGTGAGTTGAACAAGGTTACCATTAAGAATCGTTACCCTCTCCCGCGCATCGACGACCTATTCGATCAGTTGCAAGGATCGAGCTACTATTCAAAGATTGACCTGCGATCAGGCTATCATCAGCTGAGGGTTCGTAATGAAGATATTTCCAAGACTGCATTCAGGACTCGTTATGGTCATTACGAATTCCTCGTTATGCCTTTTGGAATGACTAACGCACCTGCAGTGTTCATGGACCTTATGAACCGCGTATGTAAGCCTTACCTCGACAAATTTGTGATTGTGTTTATCGACGACATCCTGATTTATTCGAAAAGTCAAGAGGAGCATGAACAACACCTACGCCTTATCCTCGAACTCCTTCACAACGAGCAACTGTACGCCAAATTCTCTAAATGTGACTTCTGGCTTCGAGAAGTCCATTTCCTCGGCCATGTAGTTAATAAGAACGGAATTCATGTTGACCCAGCTAAGATCGAATCAATAAAGAACTGGCCTACACCCAAGACTCCAACTGAAGTTCGCCAATTCTTGGGATTGGCAGGTTACTACCGCAGATTCATTCAAGGATTCTCGAAGATTGCACAACCCCTCACTATACTCACTCAGAAAGGCGTCGCCTACAAGTGGAATGAAGCACAGGAATCTGCTTTTCAGAGGCTTAAGGATAACCTCTGTAGCGCTCCTATTCTCTCGTTGCCTGAAGGCACTGACGACCTTGTGGTTTACTGCGATGCATCTATTCATGGACTCGGTTGCGTGTTGATGCAACGCGAGAAAGTTATCGCCTACGCCTCTCGACAACTCAAGACGCACGAAAGAAACTACACGACGCATGACTTGGAACTGGGAGCAGTGATCTTTGCTCTTAAGATATGGAGACATTACCTGTACGGTACCAAGTGCACTATTTACACCGATCACAGGAGTCTCGAGCATATCTTTAAGCAAAAGGAATTGAACATGAGACAACGTCGATGGGTCGAACTCTTGAATGACTACGAATGCGCCATCAAATACCATCCGGGCAAGGCCAATGTCGTGGCAGACGCCCTCAGCCGAAAGGACACTATACCAAAGCGCGTGCGAGCACTGCAACTTACCATCCAGTCTAACCTCCCTACCCAGATTCGAAATGCTCAAGTTGAAGCATTGAAGCCGGAAAACATCAGGGCTGAATCCCTGCGAGGATCGAGACAGCAACTAGAACAGAAAGAAGATGGTGCTTACTATGTAACAGGGCGCATTTGGGTTCCTCTCTTTGGAGGTTTACGTGAACTCGTGATGGACGAAGCCCACAAGTCCCGCTACTCAGTACATCCTGGTTCGGACAAGATGTACCACGACTTGAAGACTACGTATTGGTGGCCTGGTATGAAGGCCCACATAGCAACATACGTCAGCAAATGTTTGACTTGCGCCAGGGTCAAGACAGAGTACCAGAAGCCAGCAGGTCTACTCCAACAACCAGAAATCCCGAAATGGAAATGGGAGCAAATTTCCATGGATTTTGTTACAGGGCTACCTAGGTCTCAACGCGGAAATGATACTATTTGGGTGATAGTAGATCGATTGACCAAGTCCGCGCACTTTCTGGCTATTAAGGAAACAGACAAGTTTTCTACCTTGGCGGAGATTTACTTAAAGGAAGTAGTTTCGAGGCACGGAGTGCCAACCTCAATTATTTCCGACCGAGACGCTCGTTTTACTTCGGAATTGTGGCAAGCTATGCACAAATCCTTTGGCTCACGTTTGGACATGAGCACCGCTTATCACCCGCAAACGGATGGGCAGTCCGAACGCACCATCCAAACCCTAGAAGACATGCTTAGAGCATGTGTGATCGATTTTGGCAAGAACTGGGAGAAGCATCTACCGCTAGTAGAGTTCTCCTACAACAACAGCTACCACACTAGTATTCAGGCAGCACCTTTTGAGGCATTGTACGGTCGTAAATGCCGGTCACCTCTCTGCTGGGCGGAAATCGGTGATAGTCAAATCACGGGCCCAGAGATGGTGGTAGATACAACGGAAAAGATTGCCCAGATCAGACAACGCATGGCGGCAGCTCGTGACCGTCAGAAGAGCTACGCTGATAAGCGTAGGAAACCCTTGGAATTCCAGGTCGGTGACCGGGTTCTACTTAAAGTCTCACCCTGGAAGGGTGTGGTCCGCTTTGGAAAACGGGGCAAGCTTAATCCACGATATATCGGACCATTCGAAATTACCGAGAAGATCGGTAAGGTCGCTTATAGATTGAACCTGCCTGAAGAACTGAGTGCGGTACACAACGTTTTTCACGTATCCAACCTGAAGAAGTGTTTGTCGGATGAAACACTTGTGATTCCTTTTAAGGAACTGACTATTGATGAACAGCTACACTTTACTGAGGAACCGATTGAGATCACGGATCGAGAGATCAAAATCCTCAAACGTAGCCAGATACCTCTTGTACGAGTTCGTTGGAACTCACGACGTGGCCCAGAGTATACCTGGGAGCGGGAAGATCAGATGAAGCACAAGTATCCCCAGCTGTTCCCTAACGAAAATCCCAGCACTGAAGCTACGAACGAATTTCGGGACGAAATTCCAAACTAACAGGGGGATGATGTGACACCCCGTTGAAACGCTTTCACTTACACTAGCTTGACAGTGGCTGCCTTAACTTTCGGGACGAAAGTTCCTAAAACTTGGGGATAATGTGACACTTCGGAATTTCCCGGACAATCTTTCGATGTAACATGTGTGTACGTATACTAGTAAATGAAAAAGTTGTGTATTGTTTTAATGTTCTATGTGATCCTTGCTTTATGTGTATGTATTATATATATATATATATATATAAATAGATATAAGAGAGTGTGTGTGTATGTGAGATGAACCGGAACCCGAAACCACAACCAAACCCGAGACCCGGCTCGAGACTTAGGCCGGTTTGGGCCTTGTGACCGGGAACCCAACCCGGAACCCCCCTAGCCCAACTCGGTACATTATATAAACCAACCCTCCCCTCCCTTAACCATTTTTACAACACTCATCACACTCTCCCTCATTCACTCTCTCCTTCACAAAAACCCCAAAAACCCTAAGGTTCTAACATCACCCTCTCTTCCTCTCCTTCTCGGATCCAACCGGCTGCAAGAACACTTTCGGAATCGGCTCAAATTCATCACCCGGGACTCCACCTCATTGTTTTCTTGAACACCCTTTGGGTATACTATAACCGGTTAGTGGTTTTAGCTCTTTCTAGATGTTCATGTGTTAATAAGGTCACTAGGATAAATATATTATGTGTTACTATGATTCTTGTGTATGGATGATGTTTGTTCACCATGTTTGTGTGGATCAAAATGTGTTAAATAGATAACCGGTTAACATGTTTATGTTCGGAATGTTTAAATAGGATGGTTAGTCATGATTGTGGTTGATTAAATATAAGGTGTCTCGAATTGATTTGCTTACATGTCACATGATTATTGAGGCTTGTTATTCGGATGATGTTACGTGAAGAAATGAAGGGTTTTATGCATAATCTCGGGGTTGGTTTGATGATAAATGGGGTTGTTTGTTCATAAGAAATTCTTGAATGTGTTTGAATATGGTAAGAACACTTTGAATGTCACTTAAATATTTTGAATATGCCTTGTTTGATCTGATTTAGACACAAAATAGACAAACAAACATGTTTAGTGGGTATGGTACATAATTCTCATGAAAATGAAATCCTATTGGCTAGTACTGTTTTGCAGATTCTAGAAACTGTTTCATGTGCACGTAATCACGGTTGCGAGTCGCAACCTTTGGTTGCTACTCGAAACCACAGCAGGATTTGTCGAGACCTCCTGGTTGCGAGTCGTAATCAACGCGTATCGATCCGATTGCGAGTCGTAACCACAACTGCTTGTCGGAACCGCCGGTTGCGAGTCGGAATCTCTGATTGCGAGTCGCAACCAAAGCATGACGAACCGAGACCCCGGTTGCGAGTCGCAACCTTGGTTGCGAGTCACCTCTGTCTCGACTGGACTGTTATTGGGCCAATGTACTTGTTGGAGTGTCTGTTAACTGGACTGCTTGTGTAACTGTTACTGTTTAGGCCCAATACCCCACTGTTTGTATATTGCATGTTATACGTGACTGCTTTGTGTATGCCATAAGTGTTCGATGTGTGTTTACTTGTACCCGACTTGACCCATATTTGGTAACCATGTTAGGACGTGGTGACCAACATACTTAACCAAGTAACGTATCATACCGAGCAACCCAAGGTGAGTTCACAACTTAAAAGCATGCGTCCCGGTGGTTTGGGACACGAGACTAAAACAACCCTATCCCCTTGTAAAGGGGATACCGTCTACATTCCCTCCCTAGTTATTGGGAACAAACTTACTTTCTCTTCCCTTGTATTGGGAAACCTTTTTAGTTAATTACTGTTTATACGGAATGCAACCAAACGGCACTAAACGCAACTCTATCACTCAAGTCCCTACTACATAATACCGATTAGTCGCCGGTGCCAGGCGAACGGGTTATTAGTTGATAGCGCTATTTAGGTCTTACCAGCCTCACACCGTGCCATGGTATGGGATCGGTCGTGAACTAATGTACTCAGGCATCCGTCAATGATGATAGAACATTGACATCGGGGCATCCTGCGGAAACGCATTCGGTTACCTAGTGTTCGGTATTAGAAAACAGTTTAGTCGCTAACTTTTGGGGTAGCTCCCCATGGCATGTATAAACGGATAAATTAACTGGTGAAACAAGTTTTTGGTAATTAAAACTGGACAACTAGTGAACTCACTCAGCATTATTGTTGACCCCTTACTGCATGCTTTGCAGGTGGCCAGTGACTGGAGCAGCTGCTTGGGATGTGTAGTGGTCGTCTGCCCGTGTGTTGGGCATTTATTATGTTTACCTTGCGAACAATGTTTAAAACTGTTAATTATGCTTCCGCTACATTTACTCTGAACTTAAAACTCTGAACTTGATATTTGCTAACCTTATGGTTAGTAAGTATTACCTTAATATTAACCAATGCTTAGTATAATTGGTGGCTGGATCCTGGTCAGTCACGCCCTCGAAGCGGGTGTTATCCGCAGGTGGATTTTGGGGGTGTGACACACTACGTCATGGCACTACGGGAAGCAATTGATGAAATGACTTTGGTAGAGGAGGTCCTAATAGACCGTATAAATTATCTTACGGTCGGGCTGGAAAATAGTTTTCAAGAAATTAACCTCTTGCACCAGAGGTTAAATATTCTTGTAACACCTCCCATGGATCCCATCATCCCTCAAGAGGATTGGAACCTAGCCCTTGGAGTCAATAACCCTACCGGATGGGATGATGTTCCAGCAGAGCCTCCTCTTGAAGATCTGCAAGAAGTCCCGGTGGAAGTCGCACCTCCTCAAACCGATGCCAACGAGCCCTCCTTTCTCCTCCCAAGGGAGATAGAGGAATGGCTCGCCGACATATGAGGAGTCCATAACCGGAGAAATGAGTGCTATGAAGCCACATTCAACCGAGACTACTATCTTCTCGGAAATTTTGCTAATTAGAATAACTTGTAGGCTAGGGCTCCTTGGGTTAAAGCTTCTTGTACTTACTTGTCTAATTTACTAGTATTTTAGGACTATGTAATTCTCTCTATGAATTTAATGAAATGATGGTTTTAAGGTTTGGATGATGTTGAAATAAATAAAACACACTCATGGTGGTCAGGGATAACAAGGGAAACGAGAAACATAGGCCCATGCACGAAAACAGGGTCATCCGACAACAATTTCTCCATTACAGTAAGCTCAGCAGGGGCCGTGCCCAGCCAACACGGCCCCGTGCTGAGCATCCTGCAGACAAATGCCCAGTTCAGGTAACTGGACACGGGCCGTGTTCACCGAACACGCCCCCGTGTCCAGGCTTCTGTTTCTTTTCTTTAATTATTGTTACTGGCACCTGAACACGGGGCCGTGCCCGGTCACCACGGGGCCGTGTCCAGACTGCTAGTAACCTAAAATTTTGCTTTTAACACCATTTGACACATTCAATCAACCTAAAAAAATTATTTTTGGGACACATTGAGGACAATGTGTAATTTAAGTGTGGGGGGATGCTAAAACCTTGAATTTTGCAAGTCCTAATAACAAGCCTTACACAAAACTCTATTGGAACCGCTAATCACCCCAAATTTTTTTCAAAAAAAATTTCATTTTTTTTACTTGTCTAAGTTTAAGTTGGGAATTCTAAGTCTAACAAGGTTATATTTTTATAAGTTTACAACCGATAGCGTCGTGATAAAAAGAACCAACATAAGAAAATTATGAAAACGGCATGACAAGCTTAGTTAAAATTTGATTATATATACTTGATCACATAAAAACCCATTCCCACAAAAGTGAGTTTGGAGCCTTTATTGAGCATACAAATATACATCTTTACGCTAAATGCTCATTTTTCGTTTCTTGTGTGAATAGCCGCTTGGTTCTTACGACTCTAGAACTTGCCACGACAATTCATTCCCGGTCCTTACCAACTTAAACCCAAGTAAGTAAATGATGGAGGCATTAGGACTACCCATCTTTCTTTCAACACCATTATTTTTATTTTTCTTTTCACCTACCCAAAAATTCCCCCTAGTTAACCCCTTTGAGCCTAAATCTTTTCATTTATTAACCCAAAACCCTTTTTACCCACCAAAAACCCTTTTCTATTTTTACATTTTATTTTAGTAACAAGCTCGGTTTTCGTGTGACTATCGAAAATATATATATATATAGGGGACCGCTAAAATGAGAACCACCTCGAGTTGTAAGAACCGCGAGAACCACACCGTATGGGGCGAGGTGGACCAAATTATTTTTTTCAAAAACGTAGATGCATGTATTATAAACACATTCGTAAAAAAAAATTAAAAAAAATGTCGTGCGTGTAGTTTTTTACACCACAAGTTTGTGGTTTACGAGTTCCGTAAATTTACGGAACTCGTAACGGAACTCGTAAACCACAAACTTGTGGTGTAAAAAACTACACGCACGGCATTTTTTTTAAATTTTTTTTACGAATGTGTTTATAATACATGCATCTACGTTTTTGAAAAAAAAATTGGTCCACCTCGCCCCGAATCAAGTAGTTCTCGCGGTTCTTACAACTCGATGTGGTTCTCATTCAAGCAGCCCCCTATATATATATATATATATATATATATTACAATGAAGTTGGAAATAAACAAACAAAGCTCCTAAAACAATAGCTTGTTTGAATAAATACTTCATTAAAAATAGAAAGTCACAAAAACAAAATGTTTTACGAAAACCGACGCTTTTTACGCCTTTCGCCCTTTTCTACTAACCACTAACCCAACTACCCACCTTTAGCCCAAGCCTAACCCTTCACCCAAAAAGTCCTCTTGATATTTACAAAGGTATAAAGTTAAAAATGAGGAGGATTGATTGTTTGGCAAGCTTATGGTAGGAATAAGTTCCATGCCGCTCTCGAGTGATTCACTAAAAATACACCTTCGGCCGAGTGTGAGTGATTTCTCCCGTGAGGTATGTGAACCTGTATATAAATGGAATTTTAAAAAGGTATGTTATGCCTTAATAAATAATTTACCTTATGAAAAGTTTTTAATAAATCATGACGAATAGGATTGTAAATAAGTAAAAATAAAACCTAAATAATCTTGGAAATTCCCGACACTCTATGACAAGCCCAAAACCTTCTCTTCTACCCATTTCATTTGGGAGTGTAAGCCACATATTAAAGAGTTTTGCTTGAGGACAAGCAAAAATTCAAGTGTGGGGATATTTGATGTGTGTAAAATGCAACATATAAATTACATCAAATGAGGCATAAAACTAACCCTTTTTAAGTACTAATGTTGGAAAAAGTGTATTTTTGTCTTCCTTTTGTATTTTCGGGATTAAATGAGCTCAAATTAACAAAAGAAGCAAAAAGACAGCTAAATCTAACATAAATACAAGAAAGGGAACAAAAGTGGACTGCCCGACCCCTCGACAGCATCCTCCCAAGCAAAACAGAGAAGACAGAAGACTGAACACGCCCCGTGCTCAGCGAGCACGGGGCCATGCCCAAGAATCAGCAGAAAAGACAAACCTGTAGAAGCTTCTATTGCTCACCACGGGGCCGTGCCCAGTGAACACGGGGGCGTGCCCAAAGTACTGCAGGCGCATTAATTGTAATTGCGAATTACAATTAATGAGGAGAGATAGTGTCAGACGGGCACGGGGCCGTGCCCAGGCTTCTGTTCAGCCTATAAATAGGAGTGCTTAGATACATTGCAACTCATCCCTTGGCACACCACCTCTCTCACACTTCATCCACCACCCACCACCATCACAACACCATCATCCACCACCATCATCCATTGTCCATCATAGAGTGTGTGAGTCGTCTCGGGATCCAAGATTGATCGTAAGAGTTCTTGACAATCAAGGCCATGTTTGCCTAAGTCTCTTACATCACTTGGTGAAGACAAGTGTTTAGTATAATACTTTTTATTTTTAATCTTTTGCACTTCTTAATTGGTTTTGTATTAATGACGTTAATAACTAGTTTCTTGTGTTGAAGGTGATTCTTCCTTATCATTTGTCTGTGGTGTCTTGGCATTATTTTACTGTCTATATAAAATAAAAGATTTTCACCATTCATATCTCCACGGTCTATATGGAGGTATGTTGGCTACCTGGTCGGGGGTTAAGGGAACGGTTTGGTAAGGGTCTTGCCCTTGATCAGCGTTTAGAGGTCCTACAAGGGACCTGGGTCAAATTTAGTAGGACCTCCTTCAATACCCAAAGGTATTGGATGGCGGGGGTCCAAACTCTTTGATCCCCTCATAAGTTAACTACTATTAATACTATAACCTGGCTATTTAGGACTGTATCCCTGCTGACTCAGACTACTTAGTCGAGGGTAACGTCACCTTCAAAAGAGGGGCCTACCATAATTTGCATTAATAACTTAATTAATTATCTTTCAATAATCCGAGCCTTTAGGGTTGTATCCTTGCTGACTCAAACTACTGGGTTGAGGGTAACGTCGCCTTCGAAAGAGGGGCCTACTACAATAACTAAGATAATCTCTTAAACAAGTGCAAAAGTGCGAAAATAATCAAAGGTTATACTAACACACGAGTCGGATCCAAGTGATTCATCTTGTCTATCTGTTTTAATTTTTATTTTACTTTTTAGCATTTAGTTAGTTTTATTTTCTTAGTTTAAAAATCTTTTTCTAACATTTTGATTTGATTAGACGTTGAGGATAAACCGGTACTAAAAGCTCTTGTGTCCTTGGACGACCTCGGTATCTTACCAACACTATACTACGTCCACGATGGGTCCACTTGCCCATATGTGTGTTTAGTGTTAGTAAATATCGTGTTTTATAAATTTAAAACTTGGCTAAAGTGTAAAAAGGGCTTAAAATATATACCTAAAACATATACACACTAGCACGCATCAGTGTCATTGTAATATGTGGTCCTACAATATTTACCTCCAACATCCTGTGTTTTGTTGAGCAAGATACTGTACCATCTAACGTTGCCAAATATTATAGTTTGATCTGTCAAGCATCGGAAGTTTTCTATCACAACCGGAGATAAGGGAATCATAGTTTTTTAGTGCCATTCTCTTTTGGTCTTTTTAGAAGAAGAACAAAGTATGCGTAAGACACTTTTGAGTTCTACATTTTTCAACTTTGGGCTACGAATAGTAACGGATCTTTGTTGAGTTGATCTTTTTGTGTTAAACTGATTGTGAAATTAAGTTTAAACGTGACCAAGCTCTGATACCAATTGTTAGGATCTGAGTTTGATATTTGCAAACTATATTGATTATCACAATACAATTCACAAATAGAGAGACATTCTCATAAACTGTTATTCAATTGATTCGAATAGTCAAAAGTTTTATGGCAATGATTTTACAATCTCCCCCTTAGCCGATCACTCACTAGAACTATTTGTACAAAAGAGAATGTGTGTGAAGTGATGAATAGATCACTGACAAGTGTGATCTATTTATACAAATACTAAAGCTTTGTTTGTGATGTGCTGACATCACCCTGATAGTGACATCTAACATTCCTAACAGAAAAGATTCTAAGATGTTAGCAAACATCGAAGCAAATCTTATCCTCTGATCTAGGCTATACTAAACACTGATAAGATAAATACCGTTACATTGAGAAAAAACGGTCTAAGCTATCCTCTGTTACAGTTGTCCAAACATCTGTTTGGCATAACTAATGTTTGGTATTCTTCATCAGACCTTTGGCTTGATCAGGGCTTTGAGTCTTCAACATATCCTAGCCTTCAACAGATGTTGGTACTCTTAAACAGCGGTTCCAAGTCTTCATCAGATGTTAGTCACGCTCTTGAACAGATGTTCTAAATAAGTGTTCAAGATTCACTATCTTTGGGGAGAGGCTGGTTCATCAACTGTTTATTTCTTGATCTAGGAGTCATGTCTTGGCTTTTGGATATCATATGTTCTTTTGTAGGTCCAACAATCTTCCCCTAGAATAGATGATGCCAACACAGATGGTTATTGGATCAACTTTTATTCTCTCATCAACTATTCTCTTATTTGACACTTGAATTGTAATTCAAAGTTAAGAGAAACAGTGTCTTCTGGGTCTCTTTTCAATGGCAGACTTATCAAGTCTTAGAGATCTTCAATTTTTAGGCTAAACGCTTGTTGTTTGTGGTGGTGGTAGGGTAACGGCAGGTGCCGACCGCCCTTCTGGTGACGTTTACCGATGTCTTTATTCCATAAGCTTTGATACCAAATTGAAATAGGGAAAATCGTATTAGATTAAGATTTTGTAGGGTTACAATATAATATAGTGTTTATTTAGACCATATTACAATCAAGTCTATAAGATACCACCTAAGTATATGATCAAGCTTTGATATAGTGTTTATTTAGACCATATTACAATCAAGTCTATAATATAGTGTTTATTTAGACCATATTACAATCAAGTCTATAAGATATCACCTAAGTACAATCAAGTGTTTATTTAGACCATATTACAATCAAGCTTTGATACCTCATGTGCCTTGCACATGCTCTGACTTAACAGAAAAAAGTAACTGAGTTAGACTCAAAGGGCATAACGTGTAAGATTTTGAAACAATAAGTACAAAACTCATCAATTTTAAAGATAAAGAACACCTCCTGAAATTAGGTATATAAATAAAGGACAAAATTTGTAATTCACTCTATAGATTTTATTTAAATTTTTGGTTTTTCTAACATATCTTGTCCTTTAAATCAAACCCAATTAGTTCCCTCATCTTGGTAATTAGTTTTGAATGAGTGGGTAGCGAGGGTAGGTTTTGTGAATTCAAAATCGTATTTATCCATTTGCATTTTGGTAAATGTTCGATCTCACAGGTTGATTGATTGTGTTCGGTCTCACTTAGCATTAAAAACCGCATGTCACATGTTCATTCAACTTAAATCCTCTTTCACTTTTGAAAACCATTTTACCAATTCTTGTGTCTCTAGTTATGTTGTGGTTTAACTTGATAGACAACACAGAAAGTTTGCAGCTTCCATATCTTTAGGTACATAGGGAAATTGTGACTTTAAGGTTTGGAAGGTCAATTTGAGTTTATATTTATGTGTGGCAAATGGTCGAAGCAGGTACAGTTCAAAATGGGAATTTTTTTAAAGAGTTAAATGTCATTTTAGTCCTTATGGTTTGGGTCATTTTGTCAGTTTAATCTAAAGGTTTCATTTTTCACCTGTGAGTCCAAAAAAGTTTCACCGTTGCCATTTTAGTCCACTGGGTTAATTTCATCCATTTTTTCTATTAACGAGAAGGGCAATTCAGTCATTTTATATGGCCGAATTGCCCTTCTAGTTAACAGAATTACATATAAAATAACCGAATTGCCCTTCTCGTTGACATAAAAAATGGATGAGGTTAACTCAGTGGACTAAAATGGCGACGGTGAAACATTTTTTGATCTACAGGTGAAAAATGAAACCTTTAGACTAAACTGTCAAAATGGCCCAAACCAAAGGGACTAAAATGACATTTAACTATTAATATCTATTAATAAAGCCCTGGAAATGAATAGTGATTCTGCGTCGTGGTTTGTTCCTATTTACCTATTTGGCCAGTCATCCGCTCTTCAGACGCGTGTCTTCAATCTTTTAACCCCCTTATATGCCGCAGAGAGAAAAATGGATAAGAGAGAGGGGCGGTGACCACCGGTGACCGGAGGGTCACCACCGTCACACCACCACAACGATCACCATCGGGTGTCTCTCTGTTGTGGGGTTTTCTAAGAGTGTGGAAAGACATGGTTGTTGATCTATAAAACTTGGAGCTGGCCGGAAAGACAGTGCGGTGGGATGGTTCGTTTCTCGGCTATTGGACATAAGGCGTCGCTCTACTATGTCTCCCTGTCGGCGACCGACCACCCAGAGAACCGCCGCCGCTCGACCGTTTGGTTCGTTCACTCTTTCATACTTATTTCTGTATTCATGTGAGAAAATCACAAAATTTGCTATTTGGGGTTTCTTGATCTTGCAAACAAGAAATTGGGTTTGCTTAGGTTCTCTTCTTTGTAAGTGAAATATTGAGTTTGTTTTGGATTGGCGTTGAATCTTCAATTTGGGGGTAATATTTACCACCATTATCGAAAATTTTAGGATCCGTGATCCACATAGACTGTATACAGATAAAATGATCTTCAGTTATACTCTATTAATAGAGTAATACAAATGAACGGTGGTTTTGGTCTTGGTTTGTTCTGATTGACCTATTTGGGTCGTCATCCTCCCTTGAGATGCGTGTCTTCCAGCGTACACCTTACCTATTTTTAAGAAGAACGAGGGGCGGTTACCAGAGGGTCACCACCGGCGGATTCTGGCAGTCTTGGTGGTGGCGAGTTTCAACATAAAACCTTAGCCGATGTTTTAGGCGATGGGGGCTGGCAACTCCGTTGCAACCGTAGCGCCAGTGAGCGGGTTCGACAATGATGATCTTTTCGGATCTGAGTCGATTGGTGTTCGTGATTTCGTTTTTTGTTTGCTTAGATTTCCGAGATTGATTGATTAAACGATTGTGTTGGTAGTGGTGGTGGAGTTGGAACTGTATGATGAAGGTTGAGTTGGTGGTGGTCAAATATTTTGGTGTCCTGATTGTGTTGGTAGAGGTGGTGGAGTTGGATGTGTTGGTAGTGGTGGTGGTGGAGTTGTAGCTGTTTAATGTACGGGTTGTATTGATGGTGATGGTGGAACCGTTTGATGATATTCGTGGCAATCGTTTCCTTCGTATTAACGGCTGATTGACCGCACCGCGGAGCGCGGGCGAAAAAAAATCTTGCTTACATTTTTGGTGTTAGATGGTGCCGGTGGTGGTCGGCCTTGTGTTGAGGTCGCTGACACCACCTCTATCTGTCAATGTGTGGTCGGGGATTTATGTCATGGCTGCGTAACTCGCCAAAAACCTTATTGCTGGTGCACGGTGTTGATTAAATCTTTATCTAACTCATCAAATTTTTGGTGGATATGGTTGGCTTGGGTTTGTCGTTCGTATCACCTTATATATGTCTTATGGCCGTCATGAATTCATACATATGACTCTAAATTGGATGTTGAAGTTGTCTTGGCATGGCAGGTATGGATTTTGTTTTTTTTTTTTTTTATGCTTTCTGTACTTTGAGAACATGAACATTTTGTACCAGAGAAAATTGAATAGGTCGTGATGATAATGATATATAAGAAAAATCGTCTATCTTTGTTGTTTTGGCGTGGCAATCCGATGATTTGCAGCCACGATGAGGTAGTATATCTGAGCCTACGAATACACATCTAACCAAATCAGATGTATTCATACTGGAAGTTCATTGTCGATGATATTGCTGTTGGTGCTTCTCTTTAAGAGATTATTTGGGTTTGTTTCTTTCCATCAGTTTTGTTGCTTTATGTTATAGAGACTTTTGAGGTTTTTGTTATGGTTATGTTGAATTAATCAGTTTAACGTGTTTTAGTTAGTGTCTTTAGTTGTCGACTTTTTGGTGCAAGTTGTATGGACATTACCTTAGATGCTTTGAAAACATAATGAACATGAACATTTTAACAGAGAAGAAAATTGAATGGGCCATGATGAGATAAGAAAAATCATCTATCTACGTTGTTATGGCGTGGCAATCTGATGATTTGCAGCCACAATGAGGTGGTATATCTGTGCCTACGAACACAAATCTAACCAAACCTGATGTGTTCATATTGGAAGTTTACCTTTGATGATGTTGTTGGTGCTTCTCTTCAAGAGATTGATTTGGAATTTGAAATTTTCTTTCTAACTGTTGATTTTTAATCCTATCATAAGAGAACTCAGAACAGTGACTTCTTGACGTGACAGATTAATTGAATTTGTGATGACTTTTTCAAAGTTTCTCCAAAATTTCAGGTGCAAGCTACAAATCCGAAGAAATGTTGTGTTCGACCTAAATATTGTGTTCGGCCTAGCTCTGGGTATGTG
The DNA here is from genome assembly GCF_002127325.2 of Helianthus annuus. Lineage (NCBI taxonomy): Eukaryota > Viridiplantae > Streptophyta > Magnoliopsida > Asterales > Asteraceae > Helianthus > Helianthus annuus. Next base: position 71,186,914 of record NC_035448.2, read on the forward strand.
TTTCCTAACTTTACCTGCAACGTCAAATGTTTCTTTTGTATGCCTTTTGTTTTTATAAGAAAAACCCAACACCGTTTTACTATTGTAAATGATTTTTTTACTGCAGGTTTGTTTTTTTTTTATGGCATTTGCACCGGTTTGATAATGGATAGTTCAGGTGGGTAATTAGTGTTAGTGGTTTGATATTGGTCACTTTTAGAACTATTTTGTGTCTGCTTTAATAGAATTATAGAATATTTGGTTCTTTTTAAAAAGTTATCTTGCTGAAATTTACAATGTGTACAAATCTGTCAAGTTGAGGAAACCAAGCGTGAGTTGCTTCAGCAATTGTGGAGAAGATGATATGGGCAAGTCTTATGATAATAGACCCTACATGTTGAATAATGCACATCAGGTGATTGTTTAATGAATACATCATCTTGTATGTTTTGCACAAATCTATTTTTTAAATCACATGATCTCCATCAGACTCGTGGTAAATAGGGGGAAAAACTCATACACCATTACAATGGATTCTCTCTAATTCAAAATTTTATAGAAAGCTAAAGTATTATGTCCGTTTGATCATGATATGTTGCTTTTGTGTTAAAAATAAATTATTTTTTTTGGTTTTAATAAAAATCACCAAGTCAATCACATGATGACATACTCCATTTTTGTTTAATCCACTGAGGGAGCCAATGATATCCATAACAGACCATAGCTTTAGTTGACCTGATGGACTTCATTTGTGTAGGACACAAATTCAGTTAAACTTTTGGAAGGTAAATAAATTTCTCTTTTAACAAGATTTGCTTATTCGATTTAGTGTTTTAGAGCTCAAATTTTCGATCAAGGGAGTTGTCCATCGACCAGTAGACGAGTTTGTAGCTCTTCTCCAGGCATGAATGCCTGTCCAAGTTGAGACGTTCATTTAGCTTTTTCCATCATTACCTAATTTAAAATTTCGTTATGCTTTATGTTGTAATAGGTTTTTGTATATCATATGGGTTGAAGTTTTGATACTTGCATATTGAGGTTTTTGTGTAGTTAAACCTAAATGACAGTAGCTTTTTACTTTTGTTGAATTTAGCGTCTCCTTTTTTGTTTGCAAGACTCTTATCATCAGCCGTTCTTACATGATTTTCAAGATAACCGTTTCCAAATCGCTATTTTAGCTAAAATTCAAGCAAACAGAGACCATTCGAGTAATTTACACCCGTGAACTGCGACTCCCTATTTAATTAACCCGGGTTACCCCGCGCAACGCGCGTAGAGGAATAACCCTAGTTTTTTTAAAATATCAAGTTAGGAAGAGTTAAATGGGTTGGATTGGATTGGATTGGACGGGTGACTTCTCATATTTGTTTTCATGGCAACTAGGGGTGACCTCAATGGGCTAAAGTTTTGGCATTTGTTTTTCATTTATATAATTGCAGCTTGTATTTTTTATGATTATGCTTGTAATAGACGGACAATAATGAAAAACGTGAAAAAGAGAAGGAGATATGCAATTCTTGGTTGGGTAAATTTGCAATTAAAAAGCTTTATAAAGGGAAATATGCAATTGCCTTTTTTTAATAAGTTGATGTTGTTTACTTTCTTTATTCTAATTAAATAATGTAGTTCATTATAAAATTCTGTGTGTACTGTTGAGACGAGCATTTTTTATCTTCGTAATAAAAAACATTCAAATATAATTGATTGTTTTGTTTTTTATCGTGACGAACGAACGGTTACCATCCGAATTGAACAACTTCGGTAGTGGCACCAATATTCGGTTTTATGGTTTTTGGTATAAATTTTGTTAAATGCGGAGTTCTAGTCACAATAGAATCAGTTTTTTTTACCCTACCTATTAGGGGTGTTGGTACCGTACAGTACCATGACAAACCGAATTGATACACCATCACAACAATATCGGTACCACGTCTATTCCGACCGAACATTATCGGTACTATCGAAACTGTTACTAATATTTGTTTTTATGATTTCCGTTCGATGTAAACATGTGTCTATATCCTTTTGAGCATATTAGATTTTATTTTTTAGGATTTATCTTAAGATTGTTATACTGAGTGTCAATATCTTACCAATACCGCAATGTGTGGGGGAATTCAACTGGTTACTATACCACGTAAAAAATGTAATTGGAGTTGTACGTTGTTCGGAAAGATTTACTTATCGAGATTCATAAAGAGATTCCAAACAAATTCAGTAGAAGTAGACAACATCAAGCATCTTAAACCCTCAAATGTTGCATAACTATAGTATGACCAAAATTACATTCATTTTTAAACTAAAACCAACTATAGTATGACCAAAATTACATTCATTTTTAAACTAAAACCAAATCAGTTCATGACAAACCATAAGAAAATATCTCTCTGTGCATCAACACCCGTTGTCTTTATGGTGGTTCCGAAGTGTAGCCTTTATGTTTCAGTTCGCTAATGGTATCTTAAGGGCCTAAACTAGTGACTTTGTTATTTATTAAAAAAAAAAAAAAAAAAAAAAAAAAAAAAAAAAAAAAAAAACACTAATTAACTTAATGTTTGTTTCAAAATCAATAACCTCATAAATTCTTATTACAGTCGGACAAAGAGTAAGTTTACTGATTCCGTTGTTATCTTGTAAAGATAGTAGTTCCAATATTCGGGTCTCTCTCTAGTCTCCCTGTGAGCGACACGTGTGGACCCCAATGGAATGGTAATTTCAACATATGCTATAAAGATGGATTTGTGTGGTGAATAAGACGTTTACATGTATAGACAATCATATGAAACAAAAAAGTTTTTGATTAAATAATATTTAAGATGCCGACTGCAAGAAAACTTCCAAGAAAAGAAGAGGTATTTCATCAGGAAACTTAATGAAATGCAGAAGAAATTGTATTTGGTGCAACTCTTGTTTTACACTCTTTTAGTATCAATAAAAGTTTTAGAAAAATTGGATTTTAATAATTCAAACTATGACACTTATTAACCGATAATAATCCATGTTGTATGACAAATGACACTCCTAAATTTTATTTCCGTTGTTAAGAAAGATTTCACTCTAATGGAGAAGTAACCCCATACGCCCCTAAATTTCATTTAGGTCATGTCAAAACAATTTACGACCCTCTGATTGGTTAAATGTCAGTCAATTGTTCATTAGGGGCACACAGAGTTACTTTTCCGTTAGAGTGAATTTGTTATCGGGAGTGAAAATGGAAGTTACAAGTGTCATTGGTATTGTCAGTATGGATTCTTATCAGCCAATGGACAACGTTTTAGATTATTAAAATCCAGTTTGCCAAATTATAATCCATAGAGTTTACTAGTAATTGTGTTTGAAGTTGTCGACATCCAGATCAACGATCTATATATATGGGGGATACCACCCAACCTCTGAAACATAAAAAAAAAAAAAAAACTTCTCCTAATTGATCACATCCAAGTATTATCAAACAAACGATGCAGCCAGAAGTGCTTCAATCGATTCTTCTACAAGACCTTGATGAAGCAAGATTATATGGTCTAGAAATGGATAATTATACATGTGTTGACTATGAACTCTACTCCTCAATCACCACCCCTGAGGACTCTTCCATAATCACCTCAGAGTCATACTTTCATACCATGTTACCAAGTGATCATATTAGTAAGTTACCTTATGTCGATGACTCGGGAGTAGTGCTCCCTATGGAGAATATTTCTCAACATGTGGAAGGGATTGAAGATATTTCAGGCACTTCCCTTGATGATGTATTGAGATGGTGGGCTACTAGTGAAGAAATGGATAGTATGTGCACGGATGTATCCATGGAGAATGAAGGTGTACGTGGCGGTCCATCTGTAAAATCTAATGACACGCCTGTGATGTCTCCATCGATGAACCTTACGATGGTGTTACCAATGGAAGTTGAAGGCCAAACAAGCCTTGGTAGTCTACTTAAAGCTTATGGAGAAGCCATGGAGATGGGACAAAGAGAACTAGCGAATGCAATCGTGGGTTGTTTAAACGAGAAAGCTAGTCCACTTGGTGGAACCATGGAACGTGTGGCTTTTAACTTGTTTCACTCAGGAAATCAAATAGACTACATAAAACAGGAATCAACGAAAAATTATAAGTCCGCATTCAAAGCTTTTTATGAATGTTTCCCTTATGGGAGATTTCCTCATTTTGCAGCCAATTCAGCTATTCTTGAAACAATTATGAACGACTCAAGGAAGGTACACATCATAGATTTTGATATGGGTGAAGGGGTTCAATGGCCTCCAATGTTAGAGGCTATTGGAAAGCTAAAAAGAGAGATTAAGTTGACATCCATTAGAACAAATTACGCACAAAGTTATAGTTTTGAGGAGACAAAAAACCGGCTCAGTGATTATGCAAACCGTTGTGGATTGAAGTTGGAGGTTCAAGATGTCGGGATTGAAGATTTGGTGTGGGAGATCGTAAGATCGCATGGGCATGACTTCCTAGCCTTCAATTGTATGGTTGGACTACCACACATGGGGAGGAGAAGAAATAGAAGTGAAGTGATGGAGTTTGTAAGGGCTGCCAAGAACTTATTGTTAACAAACAAAGGAATTCTAACATTTGGCGATGGAGAAGATTGGGAAAATACAAATGTTTCTCGCGGTTTTGGTTCGTTTTTTGATGACTACTTAAAACACTATCATGCACTTTGTGAGTCAATGGAAAGAAGCTTCCCAGAGAACCTTACAGAAGCAAGATTAGCCATGGAGACACTTTTTGTGGGCCCATATGTTTCATCATTGTCTTGGTACCAAAAGTGGCAGAATGATAGGGGAGATTATGGATTCAAAGAAGATATTGGGTTAATGGGTTGGAGGCTGAGCAAAGAGAGTTTGATGGAAGCTAAAGAGATGGTGAATGAGAGACAAAGTGCATATAGCATCAGGCTTGTAGGGCAAAATAATAATGAAATGGTTCTACAATGGAGAGGAACTCCATTAGTTAGAGTTTCTGCTTGGAAGTAGATAAAAGATTAAAGAAAGTAACAACTATTTGTTAATAATTTAACTAATTGTTTTTGTAATTTTATTGGTTATGGTATATACGATCCATTATTCTATAACGTGGAAAGAATGTTGTACATTTTCAGCTGTAATTTATTGAATTAAAGTTGGGAATGTAGTATGATCGAATCACACAAGCACGAGCACATGACTCGCAAAATATATCCTAACAAAAAACCTCTACAATAATCAGAAAGTTTATATCCTAATCCTAGAACAAAATTTAGGATCTCCAGCTAACATAATGAGGATCTATGAAAAGAACAACTAAGAGGAGGGGGTGGTCACTAGTGATAGAATTCTATTACTCACAAGCACCAATCAAGTTCCGGCATGTCAGCAATCATTTTTCCATCACTCACAACCTTTTTTAGTGGGGGTGGTCATCACTCATCACCACACCGAACAATTTCCCCCCAACCAACAATTATACTCACAAAAAAAAACCATAACGCGTTGAAAAAATCACGAAAATCTGATTTCGTTAAACTATCACGCGTTATACTTTGGAGCAGCGGTGGAAGATTAACACGTTATACTTGTTCCCGTGATAGTTTAACGCACTGCCCCGGGATCTCTAAAGGACAAACCCTTACTAAACATGTCAACAAATAATTAAGCTCGCAATAAATGTAGCACACGATCTTGTCCAATGGAAGTTTATCTCAAAAAATGTGTAAATCAATCTTAATATGTTAGCGTTGTAGTAGTTTATCTAAGACCACGTGGTGTGGCTCAGCGTCTCCTACCACCTCACCATCTTTGGCGCCCCTCCCCCATTTTCTGGGCGTTATGGGCAATTTCGTTAACTCCTGAGCGCTATAGAGATGGTGATGGGGGTCCACATTTATTTAACCAATTAGATTTATTTTCTTTGTAATTTCTTTTTTATTTTTTTATATATAAAGGGGCTTTGAAGAGGATGTTATCCCATATTGTGCAAGTTAACGATAAAGCAGCTTGCTTATGTGGCGCATATGTGCATGATAAAGTCCCTAGAGGGTTTATACCACACCACTCAACCTAATAAGGAAAGTATACTGACATTATCACAAAAGACAACAACTGATTTGAAGAGGTGGCAATTATTAATTCAAAAAGAAGATTAAGAACCATGTTAATTTAGCAAACATTATATTCCATGCGTCAATATTCATCTTCAATACAAGAACAAGACATGTTGATGAGTGAAAGACAAGAAACAAGATTATCATAAGAAAGACACAATATTATGAGTGTATACAAGTGTTTGCACAACCAACAACCTAGTTGGCAATGGCGTGACCTATGAACGTAAGATGGTATAACGTGAAGGCGCCAATAGGTATGCGGAAAAGAATATGAGCTAAAGCATTCAAATATAGTTTCAAGAATCATGCATATAACGAACGAAGAACATTTTAGACGAGATATAAGCAAATATCATATAAGCAATATCATAGTGAGTAAAAATCAGATGTGTGGATCTAACAAAGTTGTGATACAGAGTGGGACCAAACGTAGTTGTTTCCATCATTAAGTCTTTTCTTTGTCAGATTAAGATGTTTGTCTATATTCTGTGTGTCACACCCTCAAAATCCACACGCGGAGTATCATCGCTTGGAGGCGTGACTGACCAGGATCAAGCCACCAATTATATTGAACATTGCAAGTAATAGATAAAGTTCAACCCATCAATATAAAAGGTGTTCAAAACAAAACATAGTTAAGTGTTTAGCGGAAGCATGAATATGAAAACCCAAACATAAGTATTAAGTTCGAAATGTCATAATGTTTTTAACATGGCATCCACCGTCCATGTTCCACAAAGACCGCGCCTCCCTGTGCAAGCTCCATGAGTACCTAACGTCCTGCAAGGCATGTAACAGAGAGTCAACAACAAAGTTGAGCGAGTTCACAGTTGATTGTTCAGTTAATGAGTTCGCTTCAGAAACAGTAAGTTCGTTTCATAACCATGCATTTACCCAGTACCCTTGTTCCCAAATCTTTACAGTATTAAGATAAGTGGGGGCTTCCCATGTTGTATGTACTAGACTAGTGTATCTATATGTGTCCTTCCCAAATCCAAGAACACTGGTAAGTATGAGTTTACGTAGGTTTTACGTAAGTGCCCTTCCCTAACTGAGGACAGTAGTACGTATCAAGTACGTAGGTTTAGCGCTGGTGTCCTTCCCAAATCCAAGGACAATAGTACGTAGGTTTTACGTAGGTTCTAACACTGGTGTCCTTCCCAAACCGAGGACAATAGTACGTAGGTTTTACGTAAGTGTTCGCACTGGCGTCCTTCCCAAATCCGAGAACGGTAGTAAGTAGTCTAGTAGTCTAGTAGTGCTGCAAGTACGGGTAGTCATTCAATCCATTCCCAACCCACCGGGAATCCCATACCTTGGAAAGGGTGTGAACTCACCTTGGTTTGCTCGGTTTGGTTAATTACTTGGTTCCAATTAATCAGTCAAGGCCTATGGTATGCACGTGTACATAATCAGTTTATATTCACGAAGTTCACGTATAAGTACAATCACAGTGGATATTGAATCAGTGATCACAAAATAACACAAAGTACATATTCAAGCTCATGCAAGTCATGTTTATCATTTAACAACAGTTAACTAACTCAGTTAACTCCTAACAGACCTAACTGAGTTCACTGTGCAATTCAAACCCTTGACGAAACATACTTGTTTCGTCGTGCAACCCTTCGACGAAACACCCTCTGTTTCGTCGTGATCCCTTCGACGAAACACCCTCCGTTTCGTCCTAGTCCCTTCGGCGAAACACCTTCTGTTTCGCCATGATTTGCGTTTCGTCCAAGATGTCAGTTACGTTGCATATCAATTACATACAGAAAACCCTAATTCTCAACACAGCCGTTACATCCTAACAATGAACAACCAGCTATCATACGAAGCAGAAACCAATGATCATCACGTATACAGCCTGTAATCTATGCATAACAGTTTGCTAAACATCCCTAAAATCTACATCATCAATACATATGCACAATTGATAATCATTCAGTTCTATTGGTTAACTATCACAAGAATTATCAGATGGTTATGATATAAATAATAATCAGATTCTATACTAACCACCACTAACATGCACAACAATTGTAAGATTCATGAAACCCTAATCACTTCAACATATGGTCGTGATTTCTATAACAAAACCTATGTCCACAGAACGTATCATCAATCAAAACATATATGTAAACATGTATCCATCAGTTAAAGAATCATGGAATCATTTAAACAAAAGTGTTGCAAATCTGAAATAAACAAAAGTGTTGCTAACCGAGATAGAATGAATAATGGATTGATCGCTAAGAAAAGCTTCAAGAACTCAAGGTTGCCGTCACACAGAAGATGGGCTCTAGGGTTTTCGATCGGCTGGTAATGTGATGAGTGGAAACAATTCCGCATAACAAGTACCCGTATAAACGTACTGGGCCTTAATGGGCTTCGGCGAATCACTGGGCCGACGAAACGGCTTGTTTCGTCGAGATGTTTGTGACGAAACAACCTTGTTTCGTCGATACGGGTTATGGCGAAACGCTTGTGTTTCGTCGGACATGTTCAAGGTTTAAGTAAACAGAATAATGATAAACACCTTAATAATCATATAGAACAGATAACATACCAAACAACCATCTCAACATAAAATCCAATGTGTACAGTTACAAAGTAGACAAATCGTATAAGCAAACAACTAAACAATTAACGTGCATTTAATGCGAAAACGGAATCTTGGAAACTCGAGTTGTCACATTATCCCTGAAGAGGTATGGTCCCAATTCCCTGCCTACATGGCAGGGACCACACTACTTTTGTGCACACAAGGCATCCACGTCAACGAAACACTCCAGGAGCTTCTAGAAACTTCTAGATAATTCACAGTTGGCACCAAAGATGCTCTATCCGACATAAAGGACAACACGTGTCACCACTAGCAGAATGCCACATAGACCTGCGGCAATTCAGGGAGCAGAACTGACAATACCGGTACGAGGTATCCAGCGCAGGCGAATGCAAGAACGCCACGTGTACCACTACACCTGCCATGGCAGAGCAGACCAAGAGGATATTCCCCTTGGTCGGACAGCTGGCACGCGCCCACAGCTGGCGCAGCTGCTCTTTCCTTCTTCACCCTCCGGCTATAAATGTGACCCTTCATCATTCAGGTTCAGGATCTTGACTCTCCTTACTCACTCTATACACACATCGTTTATTTACTCTCAGAACAGTACTTATTCTCACGCCGGAGCCTGGTTAAGAGGGAAAACCCCCTTCTCCCCTCTTAACGAGACTAACGGTGTTTACTGTTTTGCAGATCTCGAGCCATCAATACGAGTAGAAGAAGAGGTTGAACCCCATAAGTGAAACAAACCTATTGATTAGCCTTGTGTTAATCAGTGTTTCAACATTGGCGCCATCCGCTTTCTTGCAAAACCATTCTCACCTCTTTTCTTTCCTAAAAAACACTCGTGAAAATGGCAGAACAAAATCACTCACACACAGTCGACGGAGAAGTTTCTTCCTTTGAACTCGTTTCGGACACGGCACACGTCCAAAGGGGTCAAAGGAACGAAACCATCCAAGAGGGTCAGCTGAACAACGATTTCCCACCCATCTTTGGAAGTGCATCCAGGGCTGTTAGCCAAACCACAACTGGACCCACTTTCCAAACACCAGCAAGAATCATCACTCAAACCACAAATGGAGCTGCTTTCCAGACTCCAACGGGGATATTACACCAAACACCCCCGCCGATGCAGACTCTAAGCCATGGAGCAGGCCCTTCTGCTCCATCGGAACAAGCACAACTCAACTATTCTGCACTTCTAGGGCTACCCGAGGGAAAAACTCTGGTTTCCTGGTATGCCGAATAGATGGCGTCCATAAACCTCGTTTATACGCAGCTCAGTGCACAACAAGCCCTGCTCCAAGCGCAAGCTAATCAATCAGCATTTGCAACTCCACAACCAAGGTCTCTGAGTACACACACGGCTCAGCAGACAAATGCGTGGAACTTACGTCCAGAAAGAGGACCACTGCAAAATATAAGAAGACCTAGCGTACACGACACGCGCGATACTTATGCTGAAACAGAGAGCAACTTCATGCAAAACTCCAATCTACAACGAAGGCCGATCCAAACCCGTTTGGGCGCGCGCAACATGAATACGGAATGGGAGGAAGAAGAAGACGACCCAACTTACAAGGAGGAATCCACAGTGTTTAGCAGACTTCATCCGGAGCACGAAGCATACAAACCAACCAAGCGCGCGGGGTACAACCCAAAAGCAGAGCACGATTATACCTTGAGCTATCGTCCTGAGGACATGGCTGAAAATTCAAAATTCATCCGAGAAATCGCATGCGCGGCCATCGACAAAACGAAATTACCACACAACGTGGGTAAATACAACGGGTTGACGGACCCAGATGATCACCTCCAGGTGTTTAAGGGCGCAGGGGCAACAGGCGGATGGAACTTACCAACATGGTACCACCTGTTTGCTCAGACATTCGTCGGCGCGGCGTGCATTTGGTTCGACAACTTACCAGCAGGAAAAATCAAATCATGGGTCGATTTCCGAGAGAAGTTCCTAGCACACTTCTCTCAACAGCGAAGACAAGCCAGAGACCCCGGTGACTGTTTAAACATATGGAGAAAAGACTACGAGAGCGTAGAGGATTTCATCACAAGATACAACAAAGAATGTTTAGAGATCGGCGACATACCAGAAAAGATGATGCGCGCACACTTCATGAGAGCGGTCAAGTGCGATGATTTGGTTAAAAGAATCAAAGGGCGAGACGGAGGACCCAAAGACTGGGAAACCTTCGTAGAAGCAGCCAAAACAATTGCGCAGACAGACAGGCAGTTGACCGGTGACGATCACCGTCAGCGCGCGCACAACCATAACGATCGACACAACAGAAGGGGCAGAAATCAACCCTGGAAGGCTTCTGGGCACAGAGAAAGAAGCCCTCCACGGGAAGACGCACGCCATACAATCAATCAAATAGCCCATCGAAAAGAAGTAAAGCGAGAAAACAGAGAAAAACAGTGGACTCCACTGACCAAAACACCTTCTGAAGTCTTGGCCACAGAGAACCATTAGTTCAAACCACCCTTGCAAATGCGCAACAAGAGAGGCCAAGACCCAAATCTCTTCTGTGAATTCCACAAAGATACGGGCCACTTAACCGACAACTGTTTCAGTCTAAAGCAAGAAATCGAGAGAGCCCTGAGAGATGGAAAGCTCACTCATTTGGTCAAAGGCGGAAAGCGCGGTTACCGCCAAATACAAAGAAGAGATGAGGGGCCAGATAACAAAAAGCTCAGAAAGCTAGAAACTCACATGGTGCAGGGAGGTCCACGAAGACCAAGGAAAAACTACAACAAGCGCGCGCAGGATGATTCATGGCGCGAAAAGCAAGTTATTTTTCCAGTTGTTAGAGGGGGTCCAAGAGAAAAGCGACCAATAGTCATTCCAGGTGTGATTGGCCACTACCAGACAGATTACATCTTCATTGATCCCAGGAGCACCGCGGATATCATATATGAACAGTGCTTCAATCAATTTGATCAAGAGGACAAGGCGCGTCTAGAGCCAGTCGATTATCCACTAACTGGTTTCTGTAACAAAGCCGTCTTTCCCCTAGGACAAATATCATTCCCGGTGTTGCTTTCAGACGGGAGAAACTCAAGAACTGAAGAAGTCACATTCATGGTATTGCCGGCGCACTCAAGACATGACATCCTCCTAGGAAGAGAATCCCAAGGAGACTTCAGTATGATCTGCTCCGCACCACATTCCGCTGTTGGATTCCCCACCGAAACAGGCATTGCGCTGATATATGCAAGTAAGGAAGTTTTAGCAACAGACGAAATCAGACCAGCCAAAGCAAGCAAGCCAGCACCACGCATAGAGGCAGAAAAATGGGTATTGAACAACGCATACCCAGAACAAACAGTCACTCTGGGGCCCGCCATGTCCGACCTGACGCGCGCGGCGCTCAAGAAATTACTGCACGAAAACATGGACGTGTTCGCATGGACACCGGCTGATATGGTCGGCGTTCCACGGCATATAGCAGAACACCGCCTAAATGTCTCAGAAGACGCAAAGCCAGTGGTGCATGCCAAACGCCACCTAGGCGACGTCAAACACGATGCCATGAAAGAACAAGTGTTAGAGTTGCTAAACGCAGGAATCATCAGAGAAGTCAGGTACCAAACATGGGTAGCAAGCCCAGTAATGGTAAAGAAGCCAAATGGCAGCTGGAGAATGTGTGTCGACTATAAGGATCTGAACAAGGCATGTCCCCGTGACTGCTACGCTTTACCAGACATAGACGAGAAAATCGATTCTTTGGCAACATTCCGGTGGAAATGTTTTCTGGATTGCTACAAAGGGTACCATCAAGTTCAAATGGCCATTCAAGACGAAGATAAAACCGCATTTCGCACGCCAACAGGCCTGTATTGCTACACCAAGATGCCTTTCGGCTTGAAAAATGCAGGCGCGACATACCAAAGGTTGATGAACGAAACATTCAGTGACGCCATTGGTAAGTACATAGAAGTGTACATGGATGATCTGGTAATCATGAGCAAAGAAGAAAGCACGATGCTGGCGAACATACAGAAGACCTTCAATACGCTACGCAGCGTAAGTATCAAGTTGAACCCAGCAAAGTGCTCATTCGGAATGGAAGAAGGGAAGTTCTTGGGTTTCATCGTCACAAGGGATGGTTTTAAGGTAAATCCGGAAAAGGTCCAAGCCATAGAAAGGATGCCTTCACCATCAAACATCAAAGACATGCAAAAACTAGCAGGACGATTAGCCGCACTCAATCGCTTCTTAGCTAACCACGCGGCAAAATCCTTCCCATTCATCAAGACCTTGCGCAATTGCATGAAGAAAAGCCAATTCCAATGGACTCCGGAAGCAGAAAGTGCGTTCCGCGAGATGAAAGATTGCCTCATAAAACTGCCGACACTAACCGCACCAAACAAGGGAGAACCTCTGGTACTTTACCTATCAGCTTCCGACAGGTCAGTCGGAGCTGTACTACTCGTCGATCGTCAAGGTGTCCAGACACCAGTTTACTATGTGTCGCGAACCTTGACCGATCCAGAGACTCGGTATGCAATCATGGAGAAGCTAGTCCTTGCACTGATTCACGCTTCAAGGCGGCTGCGCAGGTATTTTGCCAACCACGTCATCCACGTGCTAACAAACTACAACATTGGAAATATCCTTGCAAGGCCAGAAGTATCAGGAAGGTTAGCCAAATGGGCAATAGAACTGGGAGGTCATAATGTGGTTTTCAGACCAAGACCATCAATCAAAGGCCAGGTCTTGGCAGATTTTATGACGGAAGTCCCAGATGACAAAGACAGAGAATGTAAAGCGATGGAGAAAGCTGAGAAAAAGCAAACAGAGGAGCCATGGCTGTTGTACACAGATGGTGCATCTAATGAAGATGGAGCAGGCGCAGGGCTAAGGCTGGTAAGTCCAGACAAACATGAATTCACATACGCCATACGCCTGGATTTCAAGAGTACAAACAACGAAGCAGAGTATGAAGCCTTCCTGGCTGGCTTACGATTGGCAATCAAAATGGGGGTCCGACACATCGAAGCGCATGTGGACTCCATGTTAGTAGCAGGCCAAATCAACGGCCAATATGAAGCCAAGGGCGATATAATGGCACTCTATCTCAACCAAGCGAAAAAATTGCTACAAACCTTCTATTCCTACAAGGTGCACCACATAAATCGAAGCGAAAACAAGCCGGCCGATGCTTTAAGCAAGCTGGCATCCACAAGTTTCCAGCACCTAGAAAAAGATGTGCGCATAGAGGTCTTGAGCAATCCATCCGTTCCACTGAGAGAAGTAAGCGTCATCCAGACAGGAACAACGTCCTGGATGATGCCGATAACCATGTACTTACAGTCAGGGATACTTTCAGAGAACAAAGCCGAGGCGCGGAAGTTCCAATACAAATCAGAACACTATCAAATGGCATATGGGATATTGTACCGAAAGTCGTATCTTGGCCCACTGCTACGATGTGTTGACGCCGACGATGGAAATTACCTGATCCGAGAGGTGCATGAAGGAATTTGTGGTATCCATGCCGGGCCTCGAATGGTAGTGGCAAAGGTGATGAATGCCGGATACTACTGGCCCGGGATGCATCTTGATGCTGTGAAAGAATTGAGAAAGTGTAGTGGCTGTCAGAGACATGCGCCAAAGACCATGCGCCCCAAGAACAAACTAGTACCCGTAACAACCGCATGGCCTTTCCAACAATGGGGCATAGACATGGTAGGCCCTTTCCCAGAAGCACCGGGGGCAGTCAAGTTCATAATAGTCGCGGTGGACTACTTCACCAAGTGGGTAGAAGCAAAGGCACTTGCATCAACCACATCGGCAGTCGTCAAACGATTCATATGGGAACAAATCATTTGCCGGTTCGGCCTACCTCTCCGAATCATCACCGATAATGGAACTAACTTTGCAGCAGACGGCCTCGAAGGATGGTTCAAAGAACTCCACATCGAGCATACCTTCTCTTCGGTTGCGCACCCGCAAGGGAATGGTCAAGTAGAGGCAGTCAACAAAAGCATCGTCGATGGCGTAAAGGCAAGGCTCGGTGAGAAACGACGAGGGTGGGTCGACGAACTACCCAGCATACTGTGGGCCCATAGAACAATGCCAAAAACAAGCAATGGTGAAACACCTTTCAGCTTGGTCTATGGGTCTGAAGCAGTGATCCCAGCAGAAATCGGGCTACCATCTCCGAGAATGCTCTCCATGAACCTAATCAACAACGACGAAGAAAGGAGGATCGAACTGGACCTCCTAGAAGAACGGAGGGAGATGGCAGCAATCAACGAAGCCAAGTACAAGTCGAAGCTGGAAAAGTATTACAACTCCAGAGTCCGAATCTGCACCTTCAATCCGGGAGATTATGTCCTAAGAGACAATGAAGCGTCCAACTCAGAAAAGCCCGGAAAACTGGCTCCCAAATGGGAAGGCCCATACATAGTCGATCCAGTACTCGGCAAAGGAGCCTACAAACTACGCACCATCAACGACAAAGAGGTTCCACGAACCTGGAATGCCCAGCAACTCCGAAAGTGCTACATGTAACACAACCATGTAATCGTAAAGGGCGTACAGCCAACACATTTACTTTAATACAAAAAGTGTTTGGCTACTTTTATTTCATGCAAATTTCTTGTCACAACTGCATTTATTACTTTGGGCGTACACGAAAACATCAATGGCTCGACCATAGGAAACGTTGTAGACCTCCAAGGCTCGTCACAACCAAGTGAACAGCCGGGTCAGAAACACAACCAAAGCCTACAAAACGCCAAAACATAACTTCGTGCCCACATAAACACGAAAATATCTATAGTAAGGTAACTAAACATGGTAATGCTCCCAAGGCTGATCACAGCTGAGCTCACACAATAACCTGCAACTCGATCACTTCGTATGTCACATACAAGCGCACATACTTAAACGACATAATAAAAACGTTGTAGTAACACAACATCACCTGTCAGCGCCATCATTCATTCGTGACACCTGATCAAAGTAATTAAACATACACATATTATGACGATAACAAAATTCGCATAACCATAGAAAAAAGCGATAAAATGTTCACAAGAATCCCAGGTACACACACCCACAGGTAAACAAAATTTAAATTGTCTTAAACAATCAACATTACAGGCCCATTCATGGCCATACACGGCACACAGGCCGGAATCCACCGTTCAAGTCTGACTGGGGCCAGCACCCCCTGCCGCATCACTATCTTCTCCCAAAGCCTTCTTCAACAAAGCGACTCCATCCGGTTTCCGAGACAACTTCTGCGCTGCCCGGACGACGGCAAACTCAAGGGTTGAAAACTCCTTGCGCTTAGCAGCATAAGCACCGTCACAATCCTCTTTATACAATTCGAAGTGGTAGTCTTTCTCCCTGCTGATAACCGCAGACTTGCCTTCAGCAAAACCAAACTTACGACCGCTATTATACCCCGCTCGACCCAATTCAAGCATGTACGTGGCAAGCTCAGTCGAGTTCAGAATACGGTCAGCAAGCTGCATAAAACAGAGCAATCAGATAAATCCGCAAAAACAAAAGAATAAGAAAAAGCAAAAGAAATTACCAGGGGCACTCCACGGGAAAGCAACCATCTGGTGTCAGCAGACGTTTCCTCCGCAAGGAGTTCTGCTGCCTGAACTTCAGCCGCCTTTTCGGCAAGAAGGCGCTGCGCATCCTCACACTCAGCTGACTTTTGCTGAGCAAGAACCTCTAACTTGTCAATCCGAGCAACATACTCCTTCTCTTTCTTTTCGAATGCAACACGCGCCTGCCGTGCTTCCTCAGCAAGTGTTGTCTTTTCACCAGACAAACGCACGATTGCATCGCGCTGCGACTGCATCTCAACGTTCGTACGCGCGCACGCGGCCTCCCAATCCTTCTGCCTTTGCTCATTCAGCTGTTTTTGCTCCTCAAGCTTCCGTTCAGCTTCAGCAACCCTCCACTGCAAACCTTTCTTCTCAGCATTAAATTTTTCCCTCTCTTCAGCAAAGGCCTTCTTCGACTCCTCAAATTCAAGGGTCTCTTCCCCCATCGATCGCCACTCGCGAAGAATTTCCTGTGATGTGGCAAAAAAATTAACCCCAGCACGAACATGATCGTCCAAAAGGGAAAAGCGATTGCGATTCTTCTGAAACATCCTCTCAGCAGGAGGAAGAGACATAGCAAAGAACTCATGGCAATTGTTAACATCATCCATCCGAGAACCCTGAGTAAGGTTCCAGCGCGGGGCGTGGGGCAAATCGTCACAGGCCGGGTTACCCCAGGAATCAGCAGGGTAACGCTCAATGTGCGGGATGCGCACAACGCCGGAAGTAGCTCCACCTCCACCAGGAGGACGCTTGGTATAAATAGTTTGTTGCGGAGTAGTCTCACTAGACTCCCCCTCTACTTCAATACCTTTGCCCTTATCAGCTCCACCATCAGCTCCGCCATCACCTCCAGGAGCAACACCTGCTTCAACCACACCTTCAGTAAACCCCTCACCACCCCTAGTGTCCACGTCAACATCATCACGAGGAGGAGTCAAACCAACTGTCCTCGACGGAGGAGAAGTAGGTGGAGTAATTTGAGAAATATCTACCGCACGAGGCTTCTTACCAATCTTGACTGCTGTCATGGAACATGAATCAAGAACAACTCCGAGAAAACAACACAAAAAAACCAGGAAGGAAAAACAACAATGTACAACTAGAAGCTACTTACCAGTAGGAGGGGCAGATGCAGCATAAAGCTCCTCCAACAAATTCCCACGACCCCCACTAAAAACACCAGGGTCAATCTCAGACTCAGAAGGTGCGGGGGGAGCTTCCTTGTGAAGTTTTGCCTTTTTAGCAGCAAGAAGAGCAGCGGACTGCTCATCAAGCTTGCGTTTGTGATCCTCAAGGGCCTTTTTCTTCATGTGCTCAGTTAGAGTAGCACTGTCATCAGGATCCGACTGTTGACTCCTTTCACCAACCCCTAAGCCAGACAACGTATCAGAAACCACCACATAACCTAGACAAGGATGAGTAGAGGGTCGCTTACGAGAAGAACCAGCAGCTTTACCCTCAGGCTTTCCCTCTCTCCTTCCAGACCTATCAGTTCTCGCTTTTTTCCTCGACTACAACTGAGTAGAAGGATCAACGGGCACCTCTACATCATCGTCGTCACCAACAACCTCGTGCATGGGTTCAACAGCATCACCCTGCGCGGTACCTGCATGCGCGCAACGAGAGGTTAGATCTTCAAAGTTTTGATCAGAACTTTCACTTGAAAGAACAATGACTTCTTCGCGACCTGGCTCGACAGGGTCATTCAAAACATCTTCACCTAGAACTTCGGCGACATATCTATTCAAGCTCTCATCTGTTGGATGCAAAAAACGACCCCGGATCTGGTCTAACCACGTCGGGTTCCCATCCGCTTGAATAGCCTCAACCATGGTACCCGCTGTCTTCGGATCCAAGACGTTTATCAAGCTGTAACCAACTGCAAAGGAGCAACAAGATAAGGGAACACATCAAAATATATTAAACCTAAAGGAAAATAAATCAAAAATAAACTCAAGGAAGAAACATACATTTACCCTGATGGCTGTACACAGGTTGACCCAGTGGATGTTTGGGCACCCACAACAAACTCATCCCGGCCCCAACTAAAGCCATCTCATCCAGCTGAGAAATGGCAGTCGCCTTAGAGGTTATCTTCCTATACCAGTCCTGAGCAGCAAAGTCTTGCATAACATCCACCTTCGGAATCCCTTGACTCACATGCCTGTACGGCATCTCTATTGGAATTACACCGCGGCGGATGTAAAAGAACTTCTGTTTCCAGTCATGAAGGCTCTTTAACGGCACAGAGCACACCGGAGCAACACCCGTTCTCGCTTGAAAAGAATAAAACCACTGGTGTATGTAACGCTGTAGAAAACTGTGACAACCCTCAAAATCCCATGTATTCCGGACAAATTATTAATGATAATTAAAGTGTCTGACGACTGTGTGGAATTACTTAACTGCTTTCTGATATCTGTGTTATGCTTACACGTATTTGTTAATATCCTAAGGAATATGCTAGGAATATGCTAGGAATATGCTATATGCTAGGAATATGCTAAGGAATATGCTAAGGAATATGCTAAGGAATATGCTAAGGAATATCCTAAGGAATATGCTAGGAATATGCTAGGAATATGCTAGGAATATGCTTGGAATATGCTAGGAATATGCTATATGGAAGATCTTATAAATACCACCATTCCACCAAAACTCTCTTTCTCTCCTCTCCTCCCTAGCTCACGGCCGAGACCCCCCTTGAACACACCACCATTTTCGGCTCTTGATCTCCTCATTCCAAAGTTATACAAGTGTTACGGGTCACGCATAAGGAGTCTTGGAGCTAACGGAAGGCGAAGGACCTCTCTATCTTGCTTTTATCCACCTCTTTTTCGCATAGTTTCTTCCCTAGCCTTGTGCTAGTTGTAAGTGCTTCTAATCAACTTCTTGTTCATGTTTGATGTGGTTAATAAGAGATTAGTCGGTTAAAAATTGTGAACATACAAGATCAAAATCTAAAAGTCTACTAAGATGATGAACAAGGTGGTTAATGGATGAATATTAGTGTAAAGCATGTAGATCTTGTGTGATTATGATTATTGGTTGATTATCTGATGTGTTGCTGGATAATATTAATGTTTGATGTTGTTGTGAATACTAAACTTGTTAACGGTAACGATCGAACACGATTTAGAAGGTTAAACACTAAAAATCAGAATCTGTCCAAGTTTTACAGCCAACTTCAGTTGGCTGTAAACAGGTCATAAACCTAACGAAAAATTGATATTTTGACTCTAAAATGTGATATTAGGAAATACGGTTCTAATGGCACCGGAATCGTAATTTTTGGACTCCGTTTACTATTTTTAAAGTATTAATTTGTAACAGCAACTTAAGCTGGATTTTGACAGCAATAAATGGGTGTCGTACTTTCAGTCATAACCTGAGTTTTGTGATGAATCGGACCATGAAATTTGTACAGTAGATGACAACCGATGCATGTGTAATTACCCCACTGGAATTTCGTATATCGGACACTCGATGAATTTTTAATAAATTGTTCTGTGGACTGTGGTCAGAAATTCATAAATCTGAGTTCAGTCCGGAATATGATTTTTTATAAAATATTGGTAGTGAACCGGACCCCGATATTTTTACACAATAAAATATGGAACGTTTAAGACATCTTGTAAAAATTTGGGAATTTTTGGAATAATCTAACTATTTTATTAAAACGACCGAAAACTGACGGTTTTGAATATTAATGCTGAATTGATATAAGTTTTGACCTTACATGTCTAAATGTCGAGTATGCTATCCGTGAATGATCTAACATGGTATATATGTTATGTGCATTATCGTATGTTTGATTTTGAGTGGGAAATGGATGGGAAACTTAGAGGGGCATAAACCGTTAAAACGATGCATGTTGTGTGATAGATACGTGTAGGAACTTTGTGTTCTATTTGAAAGCCACTAAATGACTAACTGGTAAATTATATTAGGACGTGATTGACCGACCTTGACTGTTAGCTATATTGAGAATCTAACCAAGCAAACCAAGGTGAGTTCACACACTTTCTAAGGCATGGGATTCCCGGTGGTTTGGGAATGGGTTAAAGAATTAAAACGGAATCTACATATCCTACATAAGTAGGATATGTACGGCCATCCTCCTCGGGTAGGATACCAGTATTAATCCTGCGTATTCTCTTTGGGAGAACTACGTACGTTCGTCCTCCTTGGGTAGGACAACAACCTTAAAACTTACTAGACAAAACTCTATCATAAGTCCCTCATTTTATATCGACTTAATCGCCGAGGCCAATGGCGAGCGGGTCATTAGTTAATAGCGCTATTAGGTTTAACAAACCTCACACCGTGCCAGTCGGACGGGCGTGTACTAATGGACTATGGCAAACCATCAGTGATGATAGACACTGATGTAGGGCACAACTTACTTGCGTAGTAGTCGATATCATACGGTCTAGTGGTTCACATGGGGAAGCCCCCACTAATCATGAACAGGGTATGGGTAATAAAGAACGAACTGGTTAAAACATTCTTTCAACTAAGGGGTAACCCCCACGGCAATTACGCCAACGAAAGACAAACCACGTTTTCGGAAAACAACTTAAAACTAAACAACCAAACGTGAACTCACTCAACTTTGTTGTTGACTCGTTGTTACATGCCTTACAGGTCGTTAAATGCTTGGAGCTTGCATATGGAGGAGGTCGTTGTGGGATGCGAACTGATATGTCCCGTATTTGATAAATAAACTTTATGAACTTATTAAACCTACGTTTTGGACTTTAACCTTATGAACCATGGACTATGAACTTATATTTTGGTATCACGTATTATGCTTCTGCTGTTTAAATTTAAAACTTGGTTAACTGGCTTTTGGTCACCAATTATATTGTGGTTGGTTTTATTTACTTAAATACATTGTTCAATATGATTGGTGGCTCGATCCTGGTCACGTCACGCCTCCAAGCGGTGGTACTCCGCATGGTGGATTTTGGGGGTGTGACAGATTGGTATCAGAGCCATTGGTTATAGTGAACTTGGTTTTAAAATGGGAAAAGATTTTTGATAAAACCAGACTATAACCTGTACAGTGCTCAACGATCCACAACGACGCTTCGCTCCACGTGCAAGACTCGACACCATAAGTGGTATGATTTATGTTATATTGTCGGTTAGATAGCTCACACTGTGCATTAGTTAACGTGATAACTTCTACTTGAACCTTGTGTGCTTACTCTCTACTGTCGTCCCACACT
Organism: Helianthus annuus; assembly: GCF_002127325.2. Classification (NCBI taxonomy): domain Eukaryota; kingdom Viridiplantae; phylum Streptophyta; class Magnoliopsida; order Asterales; family Asteraceae; genus Helianthus; species Helianthus annuus. Next base: position 71,208,389 of record NC_035448.2, read on the forward strand.
TACGCACTTTCACGACACTTTTCTCACTTACGTTGCTTCGTGATGAAGATCATGAGCGGACGCGGAGGACGTATCAACCTCACTCAAGCCCAGTTGACGGCTCTGATCAACGAACGAGTTGCTGAGGCACTCGCAGCTGTTCCTGCAGGAGGTATAACCTGCTACTCCGACCTATCTTAGAACGTTTAGATCCCACCTTCGCAAATCAACCCTCGTGCCTAACCTTGTCATTTATTCTCGCACCATAGGTCAACATGCTCAGCCTCCTGTGTGTACGTTCAAAACCTTCATGGATTGCCGACCAAGCACTTTCAGCGGCACAGAAGGTGCTGTAGGCCTTCTTCACTGGTTCGAGAAACTCGAGTCTGTTTTCGAGATGTGTGATTGCCCGGAAGATCGTAAGGTGAAGTATGCTACTGGAACACTCGAAGGAGCTGTGTTAACCTGGTGGAAAGCACAGGTCCAATTGCTTGGGTTGGCGGTTGCTAATGCCACCCCATGGAACGACTTCAAGGAACTGATTAGAGAAGAGTATTGCAGTCGTGACGACATCTACAAGCTAGAGGTGGAATTTTTCAACCTGAAGATGACGGGGTCTGAGATTGAGGCGTATACTAAGAGGTCAAACGAACTGGCCATCCTGTGTCCTACTATGGTGGACCCTCCTTACAAACGCATTGAGCTGTACCTTAAGGGCTTGGTGCCGGAAATTCAAAGCCACGTAACCTCAGCCAACCTTGGCACTATACAGCAAATCGTCAAGTTGGCTCATCGTCTCACTGATCAAGCGGTTGAGCAGAACAAGCTGCCCAAACGTATTGGCGCCACTCCTTCTGATGCTCCCAACGACAATAAGCGCAAGTGGGATGGAAATCTGGGCAAGGGTTCTACTTCAGCTCAATCTCAGCAACGAAAGACAGATGAGTACAAGAGCCCCAGTCAGCAGTCATCTGGAAATCAAGGTCAGGGTGGGTACAAGGGAAATCACCCTAAGTGCAATCGATGTAATCTGCACCACAGCGGCCAGTGCAACAAGGGTCGTTGTCAGAGGTGTCACAAGCTGGGTCATGAAGCTAAGGATTGCAGGAGCCCACGTCCTGTAAGTCAGAATCGCCAACAACAGCAACAAGCTCCGCAGAACCACCAACAGCAGCATCAACAGGGCAATAAAGGATGCTTTCAGTGTGGCGCTGAGGGCCACTTTAAGAGGAACTGCCCCCAGCTGAACCAAAACCAGAACAATACCCAAAGAAACGGGAACCACAATGGAAACAACAACGGAGGCAACAATGGAGGTAACAATAATGGCAATGGCGCCCAAGGTCGAGTGTTCGTGATTGGCCAGGGAGAAGCAAGGAACGACCCCAACGTTGTGATGGGTAAGTTTCTTCTGGACGACTTCTTTGTTACTGTTTTGTTCGATTCGGGTGCCGATACTAGTTATGTGTCCGTAAAAGTTAGCCAAATGCTTAAGCGCACTCCAACACTTCTGAACACCAAACACACGGTAGAACTAGCTAACGGTAAAAGTCTAGAAGCCACACACGTAGTTAAAGGTTGTAACCTCGTCTTAGCTGGTCGGACTTTCTCTATCGATCTTATTCCTATCACACTGGGTAGTTTCGACGTCGTTATTGGGATGGATTGGCTATCTCATCATCGAGCGGAGATTGTTTGTAAGGAGAAAATCGTCCGCATTCCTCGTTCTAGTGAAAAACCTCTCGTGATTCGTGGCGACAAGAGTGGTGCTGTCGAAGGCATCATCTCTTTCCTTAAGGCCCAGAAGTGTTTGCGAAAGGGCCACACTGCCATTTTAGCACTCGTTACTGACACATCAACAAAAGAGAAGAGAATTGAAGACATTCCTATTGTACGCGACTTTCCCGAGGTATTTCCTGAGGAATTACCTGGCCTTCCGCCTCATCGACAAGTCGAGTTTCAAATCGAGCTAGCTCCCGGAGCAGCACCAATAGCTCGTGCGCCTTATCGACTTGCCCCATCAGAACTCGAAGAACTGTCTACGCAACTACAAGAACTTCTGTAAAAGGGTTTTATACGTCCTAGCTCTTCGCCATGGGGAGCTCCAGTCTTGTTCGTAAAGAAGAAAGACGGTACCTTCAGGATGTGTATTGACTACCGCGAACTCAACAAGGTGACCGTGAAGAATCGTTATCCTCTTCCACGCATCGATGACTTATTCGATCAATTGCAAGGGTCGAGTTTCTATTCTAAGATTGACCTAAGGTCAGGCTACCATCAGCTGAGAGTTCGAGAGGAGGACGTCTCCAAAACAGCATTCAGAACTCGTTACGGCCATTATGAGTTTCTGGTTATGCCTTTCGGATTGACGAATGCACCAGCGGTCTTCATGGATCTCATGAACCGAGTATGCAAGCCTTACCTAGATAAGTTCGTTATTGTGTTCATCGACGACATCCTGATCTATTCTAAGAGTCAGGAGGAACACGAGCAACACCTGAGACTTATTCTGGAACTACTTCGTAAAGAGCAGCTGTATGCCAAGTTTTCGAAATGTGATTTCTGGCTTCGCGAAGTCCATTTTCTGGGCCATGTGGTAAACAAGGATGGGATTCATGTTGATCCATCCAAGGTTGACTCGATCAAGAACTGGCCTGCACCCCGCACACCAACAGAGATCCGCCAATTCTAAGGTCTGGCAGGATATTACAGAAGGTTTATCAAAGATTTCTCCAAAATTGCGCAACCTCTCACTTCACTGACTCAGAAGGGTGTCACCTATCGTTGGGGTGATGCACAGGAGTCCGCATTTCAGCACTTGAAGGATAGACTTTGTAGCGCGCCTATCCTCTCATTGCCTGAAGGCACAGACGATTTTGTGGTTTACTGCGATGCTTCCATCCAAGGACTTGGTTGTGTGTTGATGCAACGTGACAAGGTCATTGCCTACGCATCGCGCCAACTTAAGGTTCACGAAAGGAACTACACTACTCACGATCTGGAACTGGGAGCAGTTGTTTTCGCGCTTAAGATATGGAGACATTACCTGTACGGTACCAAGTGCACCATTTACACCGATCACAGGAGTCTCGAGCATATCTTCAAGCAAAAGGAGTTGAACATGCGTCAACGTCGATGGGTCGAACTCCTGAATGACTACGAATGCGCGATCAAGTATCATCCGGGCAAAGCCAATGTTGTGGCCGACGCCCTCAGTCGAAAGGATACTATACCTAGCCGTGTACGTGCGTTACAGCTTACCATCCAATCTAACCTTCCCGCTCAGATTCGCGATGCTCAAGTTGAAGCATTGAAGGCAGAGAACATCAGGGCTGAGTCCTTACGAGGATCGAGGCAACGACTGGAACAAAAAGAAAACGGCGCCTACTATGTTAACGGACGCATCTGGGTTCCGCTGTATGGAGACTTGCGCGAGCTTGTGATGGATGAAGCGCATAAGTCTCGTTACTCAGTACATCCTGGTTCGGACAAGATGTACCATGATCTCAAGACTACATACTGGTGGCCTGGTATGAAAGCCAGCATAGCAACCTACGTCGGTAAATGCTTGACTTGTGCCAGGGTCAAGGTCGAATACCAGAAACCATCAGGCCCATTACAACAACCAGAGATACCTAAATGGAAATGGGAGCAAATTTCCATGGATTTCGTTACTGGTCTGCCCAGATCTCAACGCGGAAATGATACGATTTGGGTGATCGTGGATCGACTGACCAAGTCTGCACATTTTCTGCCTATCAAAGAAACGGATAAGTTTTCTACTCTAGCAGACATCTACCTAAAAGAAGTGGTATCAAGGCACGGAGTGCCAACCTCCATCATTTCTGACCGTGACGCGCGTTTCACCTCTGAACTGTGGCAAGCCATGCACAAGTCTTTTGGCTCACGTTTAGATATGAGCACCGCCTATCACCCACAGACGGATGGGCAATCTGAACGCACCATCCAAACCCTTGAAGACATGCTTAGGGCATGTGTAATCGATTTTGGTAACGGCTGGGAAAAGCATCTCCCGTTAGTGGAGTTTTCATATAACAACAGCTACCACACCAGCATCCAGGCCGCTCCGTTCGAGGCATTGTATGGACACAAGTGCCGATCACCTCTCTGTTGGGCAGAAGTTGGTGACAGTCAAATCACTGGTCCAGAACTCGTAGTAGATACAACCGAGAAGATTGCTCAGATACGACAACGCATGGCGGCAGCCCGTGACCGTCAGAAGAGCTACGCCGATAAGCGAAGAAAGCCACTCGAGTTCCAGGTTGGGGATCGAGTGCTGCTCAAAGTCTCACCTTGGAAAGGTGTAGTCCGATTTGGCAAACGGGGCAAGCTCAACCCGCGTTATGTCGGACCGTTCGAGATTATTGAGGAATATGCTAGGAATATGCTAAGGAATATGCTAGGAATATGCTAAGGAATATGCTAAGGAATATGCTAAGGAATATGCTAAGGAATATGCTAAGGAATATGCTAAGGAATATCCTAAGGAATATGCTAGGAATATGCTAGGAATATGCTAGGAATATGCTTGGAATATGCTAGGAATATGCTATATGGAAGATCTTATAAATACCACCATTCCACCAAAACTCTCTTTCTCTCCTCTCCTCCCTAGCTCACGGCCGAGACCCCCCTTGAACACACCACCATTTTCGGCTCTTGATCTCCTCATTCCAAAGTTATACAAGTGTTACGGGTCACGCATAAGGAGTCTTGGAGCTAACGGAAGGCGAAGGACCTCTCTATCTTGCTTTTATCCACCTCTTTTTCGCATAGTTTCTTCCCTAGCCTTGTGCTAGTTGTAAGTGCTTCTAATCAACTTCTTGTTCATGTTTGATGTGGTTAATAAGAGATTAGTCGGTTAAAAATTGTGAACATACAAGATCAAAATCTAAAAGTCTACTAAGATGATGAACAAGGTGGTTAATGGATGAATATTAGTGTAAAGCATGTAGATCTTGTGTGATTATGATTATTGGTTGATTATCTGATGTGTTGCTGGATAATATTAATGTTTGATGTTGTTGTGAATCCTAAACTTGTTAACGGTAACGATCGAACACGATTTAGAAGGTTAAACACTAAAAATCAGAATCTGTCCAAGTTTTACAGCCAACTTCAGTTGGCTGTAAACAGGTCATAAACCTAACGAAAAATTGATATTTTGACTCTAAAATGTGATATTAGAAAATACGGTTCTAATGGCACCGGAATCGTAATTTTTGGACTCCGTTTACTATTTTTAAAGTATTAATTTGTAACAGCAACTTAAGCTGGATTTTGACAGCAATAAATGGGTGTCGTACTTTCAGTCATAACCTGAGTTTTGTGATGAATCGGACCATGAAATTTGTACAGTAGATGACAACCGATGCATGTGTAATTACCCCACTGGAATTTCGTAAATCGGACACTCGATGAATTTTTAATAAATTGTTCCCTGGACTGTGGTCAGAAATTCATAAATCTGAGTTCAGTCCGGAATATGATTTTTTATAAAATATTGGTAGTGAACCGGACCCCGATATTTTTACACAATAAAATATGGAACGTTTAAGACATCTTGTAAAAATTTGGGAATTTTTGGAATAATATAACTATTTTATTAAAACGACCGAAAACTGCCGGTTTTGAATATTAATGCTGAATTGATATAAGTTGTGACCTTACGTGTCTAAATGTCGAGTATGCTATCCGTGAATGATCTAACATGGTATATATGTTATGTGCATTATCGTATGTTTGATTTTGAGTGGGGAATGGATGGGAAACTTAGAGGGGCATAAATCGTTAAAACGATGCATGTTGTGTGATAGATACGTGTAGGAACTTTGTGTTCTATTTGAAAGCCACTAAATGACTAACTGGTAAATTATATTAGGACGTGATTGACCGACCTTGACTGTTAGCTATATTGAGAATCTAACCGAGCAAACCAAGGTGAGTTCACACACTTTCTAAGGCATGGGATTCCCGGTGGTTTGGGAATGGGTTAAAGAATTAAAACGGAATCTACATATCCTACATAAGTAGGATATGTACGGCCATCCTCCTCGGGTAAGATACCAGTATTAATCCTGCGTATTCTCTTTGGGAGAACTACGTACGTTCGTCCTCCTTGGGTAGGACAACAACCTTAAAACTTACTAGACAAAACTCTATCATAAGTCCCTCATTTTATATCGACTTAATCGCCGAGGCCAATGGCGAGCGGGTCATTAGTTAATAGCGCTATTAGGTTTAACAAACCTCACACCGTGCCAGTCGGACGGGCGTGTACTAATGGACTATGGCAAACCATCAGTGATGATAGACACTGATGTAGGGCACAACTTACTTGCGTAGTAGTCGATATCATACGGTCTAGTGGTTCACATGGGGAAGCCCCCACTAATCATGAACAGGGTATGGGTAATAAAGAACGAACTGGTTAAAACTTTCTTTCAACTAAGGGGTAACCCCCACGGCAATTACGCCAACGAAAGACAAACCACGTTTTCGGAAAACAACTTAAAACTAAACAACCAAACGTGAACTCACTCAACTTTGTTGTTGACTCGTTGTTACATGCCTTACAGGTCGTTAAATGCTTGGAGCTTGCATATGGAGGAGGTCGTTGTGGGATGCGAACTGATATGTCCCGTATTTGATAAATAAACTTTATGAACTTATTAAACCTACGTTTTGGACTTTAACCTTATGAACCATGGACTATGAACTTATATTTTGGTATCACGTATTATGCTTCCGCTGTTTAAATTTAAAACTTGGTTAACTGGCTTTTGGTCACCAATTGTATTGTGGTTGGTTTTATTTACTTAAATACATTGTTTAATATGATTGGTGGCTCGATCCTGGTCACGTCACGCCTCCAAGCGGTGGTACTCCGCATGGTGGATTTTGGGGGTGTGACAAAAACGTTAAACATTTCGAAAGTAGGCTCAATACGATGAGCCCTACAAACATATTCAAAATGGGTAATGCGTGGAAGCCCAATCGCATTTATCTGAGAAATATGAAGCCCATAACCCCGTAGCACAGCAGCAGTAAACTTCGTTATCGGTAACCGGAAACTACCCTCCCGGAAAAACGCTACATATAAGGTGATATAGCCTGGAGGAGCATCCAAAGCAGTAGATCCGGGAGGAGGGTACTGAGCCCCCCACTCAGGACGGAAGTTCATCCCCCTCACCAGATTCTGAAACTCCTCCTCCTTCCAGCCAATAACAGCCTGGTCCGGACCAGGAAGGGCTTTGCCTCTATGTTTTCTCTTCTTTTGGGTGGGATTCTTCTCAGACATGGTAAGTACAAAGAAGTAGAAGATCTGAACTCAAGAAAATATAGAGAAACGGAGAACAAGGGGAGAAGATAGAAAGAAAATCACACTTGAGATTTGAAAATGTAAAGGAGAAAGAGTAACCGCCTCCTATTTATACCCATCGCATTTAATGCGATGGGTAGTGGAACGGCAGGGCACAGAAAAAGCACCCAATAGATGACTGACACGTCAGAAGAGAGAGAAGACGTCGTCTCTTTTTTCGGGAAGCATGGGCGACAAGGTCGGCTGACGTGACAGAAAGTCACTGAAAAAGCAACTGTTCACCTCCGATAAGACAGGGATGTCAGACGGTCACACCAAACACTTCCCCATAACCACCAAACTTCCACCAGAAGGAAACATCAAAAGCCAAAACCCATGCGCCATGCGTCCATTTGGCTCACTTTTTTCAAAGGGCCAAAACCCATGCGCCATGCGTCCATTTGCATCTCTTTTTTCAAAGGACCAAAACCCATGCGCCATGCGTCCATTTGGCTCACTTTTTTCAAAGGGCAAAAACCCATGCGCCATGCGTCCATTTGGCTCACTTTTTTCAAAGGGCCAAAACCCATGCGCCATGCGTCCATTTGGATCACTTTTTTCAAAGGACCAAAACCCATTCGCCATGCGTCCATTTGGCTCACTTTATTCAAAGGGCCAAAACCCATGCGCCATGCGTCCATTTGCCTCACTTTTTTCAAAGGGCCAAAACCCATGCGCGATGCGTCCAGTTGGTGGACTTTTTTCAAAGGGCCAAAACCCATGCGCGATGCGTCCATTTGGCCCACCCGATACAAAAGACAAAATCCACATGCAACGCGCCCATTTTGGTTCACTTTACATGAACCAAACTCTACGCGATGCACAGAAACCACAACTCTCATAAGTCCAGAATCCCTCCTAGACGATCAACTCAACTAGAAGGCACACTGGACTGGGGGGACTTGAAGAGGTATGGTCCCAATTCCCTGCCTACATGGCAGGGACCACACCACTTTTGTGCACACAAGGCATCCACGTCAACGAAACACTCCAGGAGCTTCTAGAAACTTCTAGATGATTCACAGTTGGCACCAAAGATGCTCTATCCGACATAAAGGACAACACGTGTCACCACTAGCAGAATGCCACATAGACCTGCGGCAATTCAGGGAGCAGAACTGACAATACCGGTACGAGGTATCCAGCGCAGGCGAATGCAAGAACGCCACGTGTACCACTACACCTGCCATGGCAGAGCAGACCAAGAGGATATTCCCCTTGGTCGGACAGCTGGCACGCGCCCACAGCTGGCGCAGCTGCTCTTTCCTTCTTCACCCTCCGGCTATAAATATGACCCTTCATCATTCAGGTTCAGGATCTTGACTCTCCTTACTCACTCTATACACACCGTTTATTTACTCTCAGAACAGTACTTATTCTCACGCCGGAGCCTGGTTAAGAGGGAAAACCCCCTTCTCCCCTCTTAACGAGACTAACGGTGTTTACTGTTTTGCAGATCTCGAGCCATCAATACGAGTAGAAGAAGAGGTTGAACCCCATAAGTGAAACAAACCTATTGATTAGCCTTGTGTTAATCAGTGTTTCAACAATCCCCAACTTGAAAGAAATTTCGTCCCGAAATTTAGCATGCGGTTACTGAGGAAGCTAGCTGTGTTGTGTAGTTTACTGGTTGTGTTGTGTAATTTACTGGTTTTCCTGGGGTGTCACACTGTGGTTAATCAGCGATCAGGGTAATTACACGGACGAAGAACAAAGAGTTTGGCCTTTGTTCCACACGGACGAAGAACAAAGAGTTTGGCCTTTGTTCTTCAAAGATCGTTACGAACAAAACTCTTTTCTAATTTAATGAGCTTTTTTAAAGTAAAGCTGGCCTTATTCCACGATAAGTCTTGCAAATCATAGTGATCCGTGAATGAACAAATTAATCATTGAATGCAAATTGTCTTCAGTCTCCCCTCTATATATTTACACAACCCAATGGTGCAAACAAGAACGGACTTAATGTAGACAATAAACTGGTAGTAAAGACAAATATGAAGTTGGATATTCTAGAAAATTAAAAGATCCAGACGTACCAACGTGTTGCAATGAAGCATTGTATTTTATAAAGAAATCGGTGTATTTTATAAACTATATTATTGATTGAAAAGTTGAAAAGAAAATAAACGATAAGAATCGAGTTGTGTGAGTTGGTCATTCTACTCTTACAGATTTATTAACAAGTATAGCTACACCCGAAGAATTAATATCTTAAGAAAAATTGCTACAAGAAGACGTGGATGCAGTTCTTGATAATGGAATTTGCGGACAACCAATGAGAGATGATCATAATAAGAATTGAGTTGTGTGAGTTAGTCATTCTAAAAAATATAATAAAAGATAATACATGAGTTGAACATAAACGAAATTTGTGTTATTAGAATAAGTAACAAAAGTTATGTAGACCTCATCACCAGGTATAGAATAATGTTTATAAGAATCATTAAGAGAGTTTTGAAGGTTTAAAAAAATTGAATTGTCACTCTTCGAATCGACTTAGCTTTACTTGAAACAAAAATATGAAGTAACAAAAATATGAAGTGACCAAGTATTGGCAAATTAGCAAAATATGAACCCAACCTTAAAAGCAAAATTAAATGCATGATGTTAAACCACGTTTTTCAACACAATCTTGTACAGAACATCTTGGTTTAGTAGGGTTCAAACCCTAAAATGTATCAAATTCAAGTACTCTCATGACTAAGTAGTAAAAGATAACGAGATGATCTACCTGAAGTATACCGAGACCTGAGGAATATCGACATCATTATCATCTTCATCCTCGCAAGCAACCACCACATCGATGTGGCGTCTGTACGCTGGCAGCTCAGCTTTAGCCACTTCTTTTGCCAAGTCCACCATCTTTTTGTCCATTCTATCTTTATGCCTGGGGAACATGCTGTTGTAAAGCAAACAACTTCCATAAGATATGCTGTAAGCATTCAGACCTTTGTTTTTTAGCCACTGAAGAAGCTCTCTTAAAGTTGGGTCATCTCTAATGATCCAACGGTCCCAAACGGTCCAGCTCAGGTCCTGGTGTTTGATCACTTTTGGTGGGACCGGTTCAGCCATTGAGAATAGAGGGAGTGCCAGGTTGGCAAATGTGTTTCTGTAGTCCTCCACTTTGTGACCACCGCTTAGGACCTTGTATAGCTCCAGGCAGACAAAACCGGTGGCCATGGCAGTAGCGGTTGCTATAGCAGGAATAATCCTGCCAGCAATGAACTTGGCCTTGAGCTTATCGACTTCTGGGATGCTGTAATTCCTAGCTCTCATGTTCGCAAGTCCCGCAATCAGATCCATATGATAATTGGTGTCATCATCCTACACATTCAAAAATAAAATAAGATTTATAACATTAACCCTACATAAGAGAATAGAAAAAGAGAGAGAACCTTTTCAAACTGAATCGGGTTCATCCGGAAACCAGGCGGCAGGTTCTGGTGGCACAATTTTAAGTTGTTGACCAGTTCATTGATAACAACAGAGTCATCAATAGATGCAGTAGACAAACTAGTGGCTTTTTCATCTGTAACAATCTTGACATTCTTCTTGGGCTCAAAATCAGGAACCATCACTCGGCTAATAGCATCTGCGCACCTTGTAGAAGATTTGACCCACTCTGGGATTGGAATGCCATAAGTTTCTGCTCTTAGTATAGATGCTGCAATAACAAAGTTAAGATGGCTTTGGTCTTCAACGGAAAACTCCAAGGGCCGCGGGAAACGTTTTGGGGCAGACCAAAAAGGGGTCCCGCTGCTGTTTACAGAATCTTCAGGGAAAGTAAAGGTCAGCTGTTTCACACGGTTAGCAAAGTAATCTTCAAACCTGATTACATACAGAGAGAACACTAAGAACATGATGGGGAAATGTTAAATTTGAAGTGCTATCATGAAGTAATCTGGTTACGCTGACTCAGGTTATGTTTTCTCTCTACGAGTGAAATGGCTCATTTAAAAAAAAAAAATAGAAAGTAAAATGTCATTTCGTCTCTGAGGTTTGGCCAGTTTTGCGCCTTTCGTCTAAAGGTTTGTTTTCCACATTTGGATTCAAAAAGTTTGAAATCTTGCCATTTTCAGTCGGCTCGTTAACTCCATCCATTATTTTTAATCAAGGGTCTTTTCGTCTTTTTGGTTAACTTAAAAGGGCAATTCGATCTTTTTCACTTTATGTAAAAGCATTTAGCATCATAATGCACAAGCAAGTCCTTAAGTGAAAAATACCGAAATGCCCTTTAAGTCAACAAAAAAGACAAAAATACCCCCGACTAAACAAAGAAAAATAGATGGAGTTAACGAGCTGGATGAAAATGACAAGATTTTAAACCTTTTGGATCCAGATGCGAAAAAACAAACCTTTGGACGAAAGTCGCAAAGTGAACAAACCTCAGGGACGAAAATGCCATTTTACTCTAAATAAAATGTTAAACTGGAAGTACTAATATAAAGAAATAAGGGTTACTTTAAGCGGGCCCAGGTTATGCAGTCTTCAAATGATTCACACCGCTCCCTCTCGAGGCATTCAAGCACACGTTCCAAATTATCCCTCGCTTGTGCATCGCCAGCTTTTTCCATTGCAGAAGTGTATTCACTTGGATTAGACAGATACGCATTGGCTTCAGCTGGTGTCTTCTCAAGCAATCCTTCAAATTCTGACCTAGCCCAGGTCAAACAGTGGTCAATGTTGTGTGGGAATGAATGCACAGTACACATAGGCGCTTGTTTCTCAGGTGGGTCTCGGGAAGCACCATAGTTCTCAGTCAAATGAGGGATGACCATCTGTGTATTACACTTGGCACCTAAAGTTCCTGACTCTAAAAGCGGCTTTTGAAAATACAAACACCTCTGGTCAATATAAAGCCTTGCATTCACATTATCAAGAGCGTTGACAACGACACTAAGATTCTCCCAGAAAGTGTCGTCAAACACATTTTCAGTATCTGGGCTGGCACGGTTTTGAAGTGCTTCAATATGAAACTTAGGGTTTATCAAGGTGGCGGCAGTTGCAGCAACCGTTGACTTAGCTTGACCAATGTTCCAATCTCTAAAAAGAAACTGCCTGCTGAGGTTGCTTTTTTCAATAACATCATCATCGGTAATTGTTAGCTTTCCTCCATTACCACAAGAAACGCCCATTAATGCCAAATTTTTCAAAAACTCGCAGCCTAGCGCACCCGATCCCACAACGAAAACCTTTGCTTCCTCTAGTTGTTTCTGAAGTTTGGCCCCAAAGACAGAAATCTGAGCATCATAACGGCTATTCAAGGGCTTTAAGTCATTGGGGTCCAAAGGCTCTACAGGAAGGGACTCTAGAGAGTCAAAATAGAAAAACTGTCCACCAAAAAGAAAACAAAAGCGGGTCCCATTAACTCGAATTCCACACTCTAAACATTGGAAAGTCAAAACATATAAACGGGTGTTTAGATGTGTTTTGAAAGAACAATATTGAGTAATTGGATAAGTCATAAGTGTAATAAAACATATAGAAAGCCACATTTCAAGGTGTTTCTTTTGTTCAAAATCGCAATAATCAAATGATCAAGTGTTTAAGTGTTTGGCAAATTCTGATTATTTAAAGTTTTATGATAAAGAAAGACGGTTTATGAGACAAAAATAAAAGCCCTTCAAATTATATTAGAAGAGGCATATTTGTAAAACTGATTAACCCTCACGAAAAAAGATTTCATTACAGCTTTATGAAACTAGTTAACTAACCCCCTAACAATCAGATGATCAGCAGCAGAACTTATTTACCAAAACACCCTCATAGAATGCTACGAAGAGAACTAACCTGAAATAGCGGATGGAACTTTCCAGAACAAGCCTTAACAACTTCCTGTCCAACAATACCACCAAACATCGCAGCCATGGGGTTCAAAACAGCCCTTGCACCAAACGCAAAGCTTCTAACAATTTTCTCATCAATCTGGTCAATCTTTCCATCTTTAAGTTCATTGTTCATATTGTTAGCCAAAGACAGCAACTTCTGAGCATCTTCTTCAGAACCAGCAACAGGATATCGTCCCAACTCGGATACAAACTTATCCAACGCTTGAAACAGAAGATGTAAGAGTGGAGGGCGATCAAATTTAGAGAAATCACTAAGAAGAAATTCACCAGGATCTTTAATTGCCTCTTCCAATGGCTTAAATTTCAATACCTTTGGTTGCTTCAATTGAGTTACAATTCCACCCTTTGTATACGCACCATATTTTGTAGTATCTTCTTCGATACTGAAAGAAAATGGTTTTGCGTTTATAACCTTTCTTGGTTTTCCATCGTTAAGTTCTGTCATCCCGTGGATTTCGGAAAACACGACTAGATCTCCGTCTTGAAACTCGAGGCGTTCATCATCCACACATGTGACAAGTGGAGGATTGTCATTGCTTATAGATGCAATGATGCCTGTGTGTGGGTCCTCCCCATCTACATCTGAGACGGTGAATTTAGGGCCAAAGTCACAAAACACACTACCAAAAAGACCGCGTACTTCTGATTTTATGAAAGCAATTGGAGGCTCGTGTTTATGGCAAAAATTGTCGAATTCAATTGCTTTTGCCGAAGGAATATCCGTGAACACTACAGCCTGCAGCAGCAAGTGAACAAACATACAGCATAATTAAAATACAGTGATAGCAACGAGATTTGATGACATATGTACGAAAAATACAAAATGTACAAAAGTGATAGCAAAAGTGGTCGGACCAAGTGATAGTTTTATTTAAAATAATGAAAATGCCCCAACAAAATATACAAAACAATCTGCTTTTGAGCAACAACTGTCCCTCAAGATGCCCTAATTTCAAGAGTAGGCCCTCCCCAATGATGAATACAACAAATACTATATCATGCATTATGAACCATCTCTTGTAGAGCTATCTAGCTATGAATTTAATGTAGTTCCTGTATTATCGTAATTTTGTTGACATATAGTCATGCAAGTTGTCATTCCATAAGGTTTGATGCCCTATATTATGGCTTATTAAATTCGGTTGCATCCATCTAGTTTAATTTTCAGTGCTAAGAAAATGAGCTTTTTTGATCAAATACCCATCTTATCAATTGTGTTCAAACAGATTTCAGAAACAATAGGCATGTAAACTTAATTAAATAACCTTCAAAACAGCACACACTAACTTGAAACATTGATGACTATGAGCAAAATTATAGAAAAAATCGTGCAGATACTTGACAACATAGCATCGCTAGTTAAAAACAAACATGTTTACCAACAAAGCATTGACTGTTAACAATGCCTCATTCAATGCAACATGCTTCAAAGTGAATGTAAAATACCAAACCAAAATATCACACAGAACAACTGTGGATGATGAATGTGTGATCGTAAATAAAATGATAAGTAGAAATCAACTAAAAATCATGAGACATGGCACTTTTGCATCATATAATGCACAAGCTTCAAAAGTAACAACATTCAAAACCAGCAAATAAGCCACATGCTGAATTACCTGGAACTCAGACAGCTGCTCAGTAGTTAGTTCTGTTGTTAATGTAGAGATAACAACAGAATTGTTCAGTTCTTGCATTTTGTTGAGAGAAGCAAGAGCTCTGTTCTTTCCCAGATCGTCCTCCGTGAAAATAAAATTGCTAGATAAATCCCACAACTCGACAACTCCCTCATCATGCAATGTCACAGACTTCACACCAGCAAGAATAAGATTCTTTGCTGCATAGTTTGCATAAAGACATGACACAGATAAGCATACAAGTATAAATATAATGGAAAATTAACATTTGACCTTGGTTTTAAAAAAGTGTGCCTAGGCGCGAGGTGCCCTAAGGCGCAGGCCTCAGGGCTTCAGCTACACAAGGTGCGCGTATTACAAGAAGCACACTGGAGACGCGATTTTTTGGCAAAAAGTCGACTCTGAAGCGTGTGCCTCATGTGTTTCAAACGTTTTTGTGCAGCAGATTGTTGTAGAGCATGCTTTTCAGGTTGTACATAAATGTATTTTCAATATCAAAGCATAAATAAAGCTTATCTGTATCAAGATATTGAGTAAATAATGCTAGAAACCTATAAGAAATATATAATAAAAAACAATATAATTATTTGCCCCTCGGGTACAAAAGGCGGTGTGCTTTTGTGCTTGGCGACCTTGTAGCTTTTGTGTGCTTGTCGCTTTTGAAAACCAAGCATTTAACAATAGTAACTTCAAGATAAAAAATAGAAATATCACATGTCATAATACACTATCACTAATGTTCACAACAGGTGATGACGCATATCCTCTGATTGTATAGTGTATACATAGCATAGGTCCGACAAAAAAAACTAAATAAAAACACATAGGTACAAAATGTCACTGATAAAAATCAACTTCAACAAGTGTGCATTTATAAAATAAACAATACACACAAGCACATATTGATAAAGCCGGTAGACTCACCGATTTCAGCACCAAGTCCCTGCATCCCAGAAACTAGAATGTTGGACGCAAATAAGCGCCTCATAGTTTCCCGACCATAAACTGCAAGCTGTCGGCTATGGAGATCCTCATCAATATCCGATTGGTTTGATCCACCACCACCAATGGGCATTTTACCGTTGGTGGTTCCGTTCGGGTTGTTTCCTCCTCCCATGGTTGCAACTGTCAAAGACGTCCCTGTGCTTGTGCTGGCGGCAGCGGCTGATGAAATCAAGTTGTCAATCTTAGTTCTCTTGATCAAAGATTCATCTACTACTACTTCCTCTCCTCCAGCTGATCTCTTTCCAGGAAGCATAAAGTCCGACGGTGAACTGCGTAAACCCATATTTAGTCAAATGCCAACAAAACACACACAAACCTTAACAGCACAAAGCTGAATCAAAATTTATCAACAAAAAAAATAATAAAAAACCACTTTGTTTCACAAATCTAGCTAACCTTATACAATTTCACTGTCTGTTAACAAATAACAAATTCACTCATGCAACAACCCTAAAACCACAATAACGATATAAACTGTGTGAAAAAAAAAACAAATTCTAACACAGTGAACTGTGTGAGACCATTTTAAGTCAAATGCCTACAAAACACACACACACACAAACTCCTACAAATCAAAGTTGAATAAAAATTTATAAACAAAAACAAACTCAAAATAATAAAAAACCACTTTTATCACGATGATCTAGATAACCTTAACAATCACAACTCCTCATTTACAATTTAAACAATTTCACTTTCTGTTAACACTAACAAATTCACTCATGCATCAACCCTAAAAACACATCTAAACTGCAAAATTTGATCCAACAACACAAAAACGAAATAAACAGTGTAAAAAACCTAATTCTAACAGAGTAAACCGTGCAAACCCAATTTTTAGTCAAATGCCAAGAAAACACACACACTAACCCTAACAGAACAAAGTTGCATCAAACTTTTCAACAGAAACAAACTCAAAATAATATAAACCACTTTGCTTCACAAATATCTAGATAACCTTAAGGATCTCATCTCCTCATTTAAAATTCATACAAATTCACTTTCTGTTAACAAATTCACTCATGCATCAATCCTAAAAACACATCTAAACTGCAAAAATACAATTCAACAACACAAAAACAACATAAACCGTGTAAAAAATCCTAATTCTAACAGCAATTTAACCAAATATAATCGATAAACGTACGTGAACTGCGATGAACTGCTGGAAACCATCGCAAAAGAAACACGAAAACGAAAACGAAAGAATCAATTCGCATACACTAAAGAACCATAAAGAAGAATAATAAAGAAAGGATACGAGAAGGTTACGTAACATATAACATGAAGAATGCGTACAGAAACAGATTAGAAGGTCAAATACGCAGAGTATAAAGTAAAGAATAATCAGATTTGTTACCGATGAGATCTTTGAGAAGAAAGCTATGGAGGCTGGATTCTAGGGTTTGAAGAATTGTGGTGACAGTGACAATGGCGTGGTGTGGGGGTTCATATTTTAGGGGAAGAGCTACCACTTTGGGTATATAACCCTGTAATGGGCCGTGAACAAACAAAACTCTTAGCTTGGTTATAAAGTTTAGCTTTTCTATTTTTTAAGGGTCTGTTTGGTATGGCGTAATGTAATAGACGGGTGAATGGAATATACGAGGTAATGGAATGGACGATGTAATGGAATGGATCATTACCATTCCATGTCTTGTTTGGTTACCATGTGAGAATGAAATGAATCATTACTTTGTGTTGTTTTGCGGAGGTGGGTGACGACTGGGGTGGAGGTGGGTGGTGGCGGGAGACAGCTGGGGTGGAGGTGGGTGGTGGTGGTGGTGGTGGTGGTGGCGGAAGTGGGTGACGGCGGCGACGGTAGTCACTGCGGCAGCTATGGCAGTAGTGGTGTCGGCCGTGAGTGAGTTATTAAAACCAATAATAATAATAATAATAATAATAATAATAATAATAATAATAATAATAATAATGATAATAATAATAATATATCTTTCCATTCCTTGAAGGAATGAAAAAAAACACCACCTTCCTAAGGAATGAAAATTATTATATTTGGAAGGTTTACATTCCTTGTGGAATGCTCCATTCCATTACCACTTGACAACCAAACATGTTTCTTTTCATTCCAATAGAATGGATCATTCCATTCCGCCTTCTATTCCTTCGTACCAAACGCTACCTAAATGAGATCCAATGGTTCAATTTTTTAACATTTGGTTATAATATTTAAGTTCTTAAATTTTTCTTTATGAAAAGTTATAAGTTGTTGTATATAATTTTTGAAGTAGAGAAGATCATTCGGAGATCAGACATGATATAGCTGTGTATATAAAATATGGTATTAATTAGGAGTGCTGATGAGTATATGTTCAAACTGTGATTTCCAGAGAAGATAGTTGCGTTAGTCTAGCTTTATGGATACGAGATAGGTGCAACAAGAGGGGGCGCGAGTGAGAAGGATGATGGGTTCTAGTTGGTGGAATGGAAAGATTGAGGGGATGCATTGGAAGACGTGGTGAATAACGGTGAGAAGGCAGCGGAGGGAACCGTGGTATATACCTATGGGGAAGGCATGAAAACATGACTGGAGGGTTGTGGAATAGATGCTGAGGGTCCTGTAGTCGGTCCATGAACCCGATAAGAGGGCAACAATGGTTTCAGTTCACAAAGGAAAACGAACTAGATGCAGTGGTGTAGGACTGCAAAGCTGTAGCCTGTGACAGCGATGAAGACTCGATGCTTGAGTCTGTCATAACACACCAGGAGTGGAGGCAGGAATCAAAGTAGAGTTCTCAGAGTTCCAAGGATACAAGAGCTTTTAGTACCGACTTATCGTCAACGTCTAATCGAACCAACTTTTGAGAAAAGGTTTTTTTAACTAATAAGAAAATAAAAACAGAAAATAAAAATGATAGACAAGAAAGAATCACTTGGATCCAACTTATCTTTCATGTACCCTTTTGATGATTTCCGCACTTTGGGCATTTTATGAGATTATCTTAGTTATAGTAGTAGGCCCCTCTTTTGGAGGCGACGTTACCCTCAACCTAGTGGTTTGAGTCAGCAATGATACAATCCCACTAGGTCGGAATATTGAAAGATAATTAAGTAAGTTATTAATGCAAAATGTGGTGGACCCCTCGTAAAAGGCGGCGATCACTCTCAAACCGTTGGTCTGAGTCAGCAGGGATACAGTCCTCGCGGGGTTGGTTTAACATTTTAATAGTAGTTTAAGAATAAGGGATTCAAGCTTTTTGCACCTCTCCCGTGGTGGGTAATGCTTGCTCCGACTCGTGAGGTGTTACTAAGCTTGAACCTCTATACACTGAACGAGACATAGAATTATCCAAGCCACCCTTCTAATCTCTCTTTCGGGTTAATTAACATGCTTTATATAGACCGTAAAGACATGAACATGTTGAGTAAATAAACATATGAAGAGTATTTGAATAAATTCGCCTTCAATATAAAAAAACTAATTATTAAAGTCATTAATACATACCCAATTAAAAATTAGCCAAAGATTGGAAATCATAAAAGAAATACATAAAAGATAAGTCTTCACCAAGTGACCTAAGAATTTAGCCAAGCATGGCCTTTGTTTGACAAAGATTCTTACGATAAATCTTGGATCCCGAGACTACACACACACTCTAAAGATAGAAAATGGATGATGGTGGTGGATGATGGTGTTGTAGTAGTGGTGGAGTGGTGGCAAGTGAGAGAGAAGTGGTTTGCCAAGGGATGAGTTGAAGTGGAACCAAGCACTCCTATTAATAAATGTCTTCAGAAGCTTCAGCACGGCCCGTGCCCGGCTGGCATGGCCCCGTGCCCATCTCTCTCTCTCTTCCTCATTAACTGCTTGTCAGATGTTGTACTAACATGGCCCCGTGTGGCCAAAGTACTTGATGTACTATCGTAGATTCTGCAAATCTTTGAGTTCACCACGCCCCGTGTTGGCTTAGCACGGCCCTGTGTTGGCTGCCATTTTTGTCTTTTGCAATTTTCTTTTTCTTATGCCCAGTATCCACCCTTGGACACGGCCCGTGTCTGATGGACACGGCCTTGTGTCAGCCTTCTATTCTTTATTATTCTGAGGTTTGGATGTGAATCGGGGCTTGGCGAGCAGCGGCAATTCCTTCTTCTTTACATTTATGTTGGATTTTGCTGTCTTTTTGCTCCTTTTGCAAATTTAAGCTCTTTTATCCCTGAAAATTTAAAAGGAACGAAAACACGAGCTTTTTCCAATATTAGTACTAAAAAGGGGGTTGCTTTTACGTCGTATTTGACATAATTTATATGTTGTATTTTAATCACATCACCAATCCTCTGTTGAAGTCAAAGAACTGCTGGAAATCAAAGGCCTGATCAACCTTTATGGAAAGCACTGCTCAAGCTTCATCAATGGTTGAGCCCATCAGCGAATAGCATCATCAGCAATTAGTTAATCAGTGTTTAATGTAACAGTGTTTGTATTTATCAGTGTTTAGAGTTTGTTAAGATTGTTAGTTGTCACTGTCTAGGTGACGTCAGCCAAGATGCTACAGTGTTTACGATAGTACTATATATATTACCGTTAACAAAAGTCGAAATTTTAGAAACTTATAAAAACTTATATGTCTTCTATTTAACTAAAAACTCCATGTATGGTGATTTTTATAAAATGAAAGATGTTTTATAAATGGTCTTATTTTTATAAATGGGCTTATACTTACAAAATGGGCTTATTTTTATAAATGGGCTTATACTTACAAATGGGCTTATTTTTATAAATGGGCTTATATTTACAATTGGGCTTATCTTCATAAATGGGCTTATCAAAATACTTGGGCTAAGCCCAATAACATGAATACATGGGCTAAGCCCAATGTCAAAACATATGGGCTAAGGCCCAATAACATTTGGGCCCAATAATATTATGGCCCAATAAAATAAATTCATGGGCTAGGCCCAATAACATTAAGACATGGGTTCGGCCCAATGACATATAATTGATGAAAATACAATTATACAATTTATTCATACAAGACATGAAATCAAGAGGACAAGACCCGATGATACAACTCACAAGATACAAGATTACATATCTAATACACAGTTCAACGAAAAACAAAGACATACAAGTCTTACACACATTCAAGACACAAGACTTGTACTCAAGTCATTTATAAAGACCGAAGTGTCTAACAAATATAAGAACATTTGTAGGTCGTAACACTATTCAGGACGACCGCACATAAGATCATAGTTACTTCTATTCACGGACGCGATTCTGTGAGTTCATGTCCCCTATTCATTTTAAATGCTTTACAACTTTACAACTATCGGGGAAAATACATGTTCAATTGTATGTTAAGTCATGGAATGAAACACCTTAGATCATGTGCGATTAGGGTCATACATCTAAGCACCATTAATCCAGTTTGGACCTAGGTACAAGTGGTTAGATCTAATGGGTATTGGCGAGCCCCACTCTTGGTCGTGGACCCATACAGAAGAGTGCGTTTGTGTCCCAGTCGATAGTAGTCGACACGAAATCATCTAGGTTTGGATTGCTTCCTAATTCGTCACACATATTAATGTCCTCGCGAAACATTAACGATCAATGATTTCATTGACGCTTTTTTCATACTACATCATTACATACAGATACATCTTATACAACTCACATTTTATGGATACAGTTTATACAACTCACATTTTATGGATACATTTTATACAACTCACATTTTACAGATACATTTTATACAACTCACATTTTACAGATACATTTTATACAACTCACATTTTACAGATACATCTCATACAACTAAACTGCATGAACTCGCCAACTTTTGTTGATGTTTTCAAACTTAACATGTATTTCAGGAAATTAGTGGACCATGCGGACATTTCAGTCAAGGAAAACAAGTATCAAGACTCCATGCCACCATTTGAAGGGCTTGCCCGTTATATACCGCCCCTTTGCGGTGATATAGTGGTCAAAGCCTTGACATTTTAAGACTTACATTTTGATGTATAAAACAATGACAACTTATTTTCATTTGATGGTTTGTAACCATTACATTTAACTTATGTTGCATTCTTTTGAAACGATTATGACAATGGCATTGGAGCTTGTTTTTTTTTTTTCATTTAGTATGTTCACTTATATTGTTATGCAATGAGAACCGATCAGATCACACCTCGTGCTTCCGCTATGAGCGGGTGTGACAGCAGGAACAGGAGGAAAAGATGAAAAGAGAAAACCAAACACAAAATATTGGCACTTCTAATAGAAGAAAATCATTCAGAAACAATAGACCTCCAATTGCCACATTCCCCAAAACCACTGCTACTTCTAAAAAGCCTCAAACCACTGCCACAACCAAACCCAAACCATCATCTCAAAAACCACCTCAAAAGAAGCAGAAAACAACTTCATCACCACCACCATCTTCCACAAAACCAACAGATGTTGATGCTACAAAAGCATCAACAGATGTTAGACCATCAGTTGTTGAGACTCCAGTGGTTTTAACAGCTGTTAGCCAAACCACTGCTCCTATGCATTTTGATCCTCCACCACCAACTCCCCAAAGATTCCCTTCACAATCAACCTTCTCACCAAAACCACCTTCTCCATCAAAAACTCCTCCTCCTCCAAAATATGCCTATGCAAGAAAAAGGAAATTTGTTGTACTTGAAGAAGAAAAAGAAATTCCATCACCAATTCTTTTATCATCTGCTCCTGCTGAAATCATTCCACCCTCATCATCTCCACAAACAAACCCACTTGATCATCCACCCACAGGTTACATGCCACGTGTCATTCCATGGGCAACTCAATATCCTCTGGAACTGCTTGCAGCCCAAGATGAAATGATGCAATTTTATAAGATAGAGGATCCATCCAAAAGAGCCTTCCCATCTCTATATGGCTTCAGAATTCCTCAGAATTTCAATGAATATTTAAAGCTGAAAGCCAGGCAAGCAGAGCTTATAGCAAAAGAAGAGAGTAAAGGGTTAGGAGACAGGAGATACCAAGGTCTGATGCAACATGGGCTTAGCAAAGTCAGGAAACTTGAAGACTTTGCTAGAGACCTCAGTAAATCCATGCCAGAGTTGCCACCAAATGCTGATCTTCAAGAGGAACTAAGGGTTGATTATTTGGATCTCATCATGAAAACTAAGCCCTACAAAGCTAATAAGTCTCAATTCAAAGATTGGCCTCTTGATGCTCTCAAAGAAGAAATTAACAGAATTGAATGATGAACAAAGATCCTCAAATGAAGAAATCTACACCCAATTGGAATAAATTCAAGAAGGTTGATGTAGATAATGCATTGAGGTACAAAAGAAATAGAACAGAGCTTGTTACTGCAGGATATGGGTCTGCAAGATCAATTGCAAGATGGTCAAAGCAGAATGTTGATGAGACCTACAGAAAATTGGAAGAACTTAGAAAGAAAGATCCAAAGGTTCCTCAGAAGCCAGTATATACTAAAACCACTGCTAATAGGCCTCAATAGACCCATGCCCCTAAAAAGTTGTTCTCATCATCTGCTTTACCCATCAGTGCCTTAAATCAATTAAAAAGGCAAAAGCAAATGGATGAGGAAGATGAAAAGAGGTATGCAGAACATAGAAAAGAGGCCATCAGAAACCAACTTCAATTTAGAGTGGATGATGCTGCTCACCAACTTGCTGCTTAAGTTGCTGAAACAATCAAACAGTTGGCAAGCAAACCTCAATCCCCAAACTCATCTCAAATAAATCTTATCCCTAGAAAGCTATCAGATCCAAAAATACTAAAGTGGAAGTCAGACAAAGACACCCACGTATTGACTCTGCTTAGATCTGATGGTAATGTTGAAAAGCTGTCAAGGAAGGCTGCATATGGTCTGAATGCAGGAGACTTTCAAGATCTATTGAACCTTCAACTGATTAGGGACGAAGAAGACACATATTCCTTGGACTTTGAACTACAAAAGGTCAAATCAGGGAACTGTTGATGAGGAAATAAAGATCAGAAAATAATGAAGGGTTTTGGCATCATCTGTTCTAGGGGGAGATTGTTGGCTCATGTGATCCTTCCAGAAGAACGGATGATACAATACCAAAACTGGTTCCGCAACAACTGATCCTAATACAGTGTTTTGAATTCTATTTCCCTCCAATGACAGTGGCTTCCAACATCTGATAATATCTAAAGTTTGCTGATACCTAAAGACTGTTATGTACAAAGCTCTGATGAAGTATAAAGTCTGTTGAAGACCAATCCTCTGTTGAAGTCAAAGAACTGTTGGAAATGAAAGGCCTGATCAACCTTTATGGAAAGCACTGCTCAAGCTTCATCAGTGGTTGAGCCCATCAGCGGATAGCATCATCAGCAGTTAGTTAATCAGTGTTTAATGTAACAGTGTTTGTATTTATCAATGTTTGGAGTTTGTTAAGATTGTTAGATGTCACTGTGGTGATGTCAGCCAAGATGCTACAATGTTTAGGATAGTACCATAAATAGACAGTGCATGTACTGTTCTATTAGCTCTTTCACACACTTTCATTTTGTACGAACTAGCACTTGTGAGTTCAGGCTGAGGGGAGATAACAATTCATGCATACATTGAATCTTTTGTAATCAAATCATTCTTCACAAAGTATTTATGATGAAAGCTATACTTTCCTTATTTGTGTTATAAAGTTTTTCTTCATTTCCGCTGCAAATTATCATCTGTTTATCTTCATTCATTTATCATCTTATAAAAATAACAAGTAAACTCAGATCCTATCATACCACCATACATATCTTCCATACCAGCCTTTGGCTTCTCCACCTCTACAAAGAAACGATGTGTCGTTTCATCCGAAGGAACAAAAACTATATGGTTCCTCTCATACATTCCCTCTCTCATTTCTCCCAAGAAGAAGAGATCGCCATAGTTAATCGCCAACGCCATGAGGGCAACGCAACAACCATGTGTGATTGGCGGTTCAAGCATAAACATGTGTTGCATTCACTCCCAATTCACTCCCAAAACCTAGTCACCTCTTTCTTCCCTGTTAAGGATTTTATTACTTTCCTAGATTGTGGGCTTAAAATTTGAACATAGTATTACAAGTGAACGTTCAGTCGGATGTTACAGGTCGTCATTACAACATCAAGGCTACAAATAATTATTAAAATCCACTGATTTACAACATCAAGGCTACAAGTACACATCATCTTTTTTCTAAAAACAAGTGTCAATAATAAAGTTTAGTAAGATAAAGGTTACTCATGATAGAAGTAGACCAACTGATACAAACATTATTTTTAATCATCTCATTAAATAGTGTATTTCTTTTTGTCATAAGTTATGCTTGAAGCAATCATAAATAAATAAGCAGATTGTCCTAAATATGTCTCAATTATTTTAAGCATTCTATATTTGCATCTTATCTTCTTTATATTTACATTTTTTCCATGTGTAGACTTCTATTCATCATATTCATGTTGTATACTCTTGTACCTTTGTCACAACTTCAAACCCATTTACTGTGGTTTTTTTTATATATTAAATCATATCTTTAAACCATGTGGATGAGAGTTCTAGGCCTTCAAAACTTTAAATAGTTAGACCAACTGCTTTATGTACACCATTTATGGGGGAGTCCACCACATATGACTAAGTGGAGTAAAAAAGCATTTCACTATCGTCTTTGTGATAAATATAACAACATACTTTAAAAGAAATAGTTGTTAACTAGTTTAATGCAGAAAATAAGTCCTTAAAACTTTATTTGTTTGAAGATGACATAAACACCTACTGATAATATATATGCATTATGTGTCAAGTTTCATCATGTTTGTCATATACAAAAGTTGAAACCAAAGTCGAATAATAATTTGTTGACACATTCACAATATATATATGTGTGTGTGTGGGGGGGGGGTTATTATACCATATATCTCTTCCATACTAGTTCTAGCTCTTAAAAGAAACAATGTGTCATTTCACCCGAAAAAGCAAAAACTATATTGTTCCTCTCATACAATTATCCCAATAAGAAAAAATCGCCATAGTTGGTCACAAATACCATGATGTGATGCAACAACCATGCATGATTGGCGATTCAAGCATAACCATGTGTTACACTCACTCCAAAAACCTAGTCACCTCTCATTTTTCTTCTCTATCCTCTTATTACTTTCCAAAAATGATGAGTTTAAAAGTTTTATTCAAACATAGTTTTAAAAATGAACGTTCAATTGAATGTTAGTTGTCATCATTGCAATATCAGAACCATAAATGATTAACAAAATCTACTAAGTTGTGAATGTGAGTCTAGGCATAAGTGAGCTAAGTGCTAAATAATATTATATTGTTGATTAATATAATTATTATTTAATAATTAAGACAGGATTAATGAGAGATGTTGAGCATTAAGTTTGTGTGTTGGAACCATAAATAT
Source organism: Helianthus annuus (assembly GCF_002127325.2). Classification (NCBI taxonomy): domain Eukaryota; kingdom Viridiplantae; phylum Streptophyta; class Magnoliopsida; order Asterales; family Asteraceae; genus Helianthus; species Helianthus annuus. The sequence continues at coordinate 71,234,638 of NC_035448.2, forward strand.
GTGGGAAATTGTGTTTGTTCCACAAAGGTGGAGAGATAAATCCTTTGTGGATTTATAATTAGAATCTCTACACGAATTTATTCTTATGTGACAACTCACACCCAGTGGCAGCCAGGAGGGTGCGAAGCACACGGCACACGCCCGCGCCCGGGGCCAGGCCCGGGATGAGGGCAATGGGCGCAATGTGGCGCTTTGATAGTGCACTTTGCACGCTCACATCGTCGCTTGTAGTCGCCTTTACTCTTTTTAGGTGCAGCTCGAGCCCTACAGCTTGGCTTGGTTAACTGGTGTGTTCAAGACCTTTCAGTTTCTCACTAGTTGAGTCTGATCAAGCTCTAGTAATAATTATGGAATTGAATTCTGAAATTATGTTTCTAGAACCTTTGTAGGATCGGGATTTGATCAAACGAGTCATTCAGAAGAGATCTCGATCAATACGAAAGGCGGAATCAGACATATTGATGTTATAGCAGCTTGATTTACACTTAGAATCACTTTAACTGTCGATTATATTGATTTGATAGTGTTTACAGATCATACGACACTTCGGCAGCACTTCGTCTCCGGAATCAAAAAGTTACAAATGAAGACCTAGACTCACCTATTTATAGGAATGCCAGACCCCATGAACCATTTCATGCTTTCTGGCCAGGTCGCACGAACTGGATCTCATGCTTTCTGGTATTTCATGCTTTCTGGCATTTCATGCTTTCTTGCCAGACCCCATGAACTTGTCACCTCGTGAGGGTTGGCCGGTTCAGGTCTGTAGGTCCCCTTGAGTCGTATGGATCTTCACAGAATTGTCAATCCAATCTAGAGTGCGGAATTCTCTTGATCAGAATATAGCAGAAAAGTGTAGGAACAAAAATCAGCAATTCACTTTCAAACCGGGTTTTCTATTGATTATCAATCTCACGAATTACAATCAATCAAAACCCTAACAACCTTCAAATTCGTCCAAGCCTAGAGACTCTCACGAAATTTCTCACACACATTGTATTGGCTGATTAACCTAAACCCTAAAGCCTAACCTTGTTAATATAACACAAGGTTTGCTACTTGGGCTAGGTTTAACCTCATGGACTGCGAATTGGACAAGCCCAATTCACCCCCATACACCCAATTCGTTGGGTTGGGTTAGCCCAAACATTACAACTAACTATTACAAAGCTAAACCCGCTAACTGTTTATCGTTTAACTAATTACAAGATATCCAAAGACCAAATCTACGCTGTTGTCACAGAATATGCACCAACAAACTCCCCCTTGACAATAGCTTCATAAAAACTTTGTCTTCAGTCTTCTTGCAATCTTCATGTAGTCTTGCACTGTCTTTGGTCTTTGGATAGCTTCAGCTTCAATAGCTTCTGTCAGCAACAGACTCCCCCTAAGCTGATGCATCCAATCACCATGTCACACCCTGTCTTTTGCGGAAGCGTATGGTGTGTGACTAGCTTGTTATCATTGCATTCAATCATAATAAACAACTACATGATTTAAAACGATGTTCATCCATTCGGAAAATTTTGAGTATTACAAACACTTGTTATTTAGGTTTTAAAACACAACCTTCATCTGGGTTACAATTCAACAAAAGTGGATGACAACTAAACTTGTAGACTACTTCTAGTTACGACACTTGCGCCCAAGATCCATCCTGTCACCTGAAATACATGTAATTTTGGAAAACATCAACATAAAGTTGAGCGAGTTCATGCGTTTTGCATACCATGTATGAAAACATGGTATGTATCTTGTTTAAATAAAGTATTCTTGTATAAATCATGTCTTCTTGTGTACACCACGTACTAATTGAATGTTTGTGCAAAGACATTAAGGCATGTGAGGACATATGGAGCATTAGTGTTGGCTCCTTTAAGGCATGTGAGGACTTATGGAGCATTAGTGTTGGCTCCTTTAAGACATGTGAGAACATATGGAGCATTAGTGTTGGCTCCTTTACTGTGTCGATTACCCTCGACTGTGTCGATTAACCTCGACTGTGTCGATTTCCCTCGACTGTGTCGATTAACCTCGACTGTGTTGATTACCCTCGACTGGGACTCCGAAGCACTACTAGGTACTAGTTTTGACCATGAGTGGGGTTCGGCCGTACCCGTTAGATCTAACCCTCGTCCCTAATTAATGAATGTTTTTAATGGCTTGGTACTAGTTTTCACCAAGACTTTATGGCATTTTTAGTATTAAGTCTATGCTCACATGATCTAGTATTTTCTAGGCATTTCTTAAAGCACATCATACTCGGTTCTCGTTCTCGCCAAGTGTGCTTCTCGTATTTTTGTATTCTCACTTTGTATTGCATTCGGTACTTGTTCTCACCAAGAGTGCTTCTTGTATTTTTACCACTTGTAGAAATTGTAATATTTGTAGCATGTATTTCAACCCCGAGAGTTATAAAACCAAAAATAGTTAAAGAAAAGGGGGAGCATGAACTCACAACTTTGCGTTCCTTGCGTCGTAAACTTCACCGGATTTGCTTAGCTAGCGTCGTGAACTAAACGTGTTTTATTAACGTTAGTCACTAGACTTGTGTCGGACAAGTACAAGTCACTATCTTTTGTGTACGTATTCTTGTGTTAAAAATAAGTTATATTTTTAACTAAGTGTCTTACTTATATTATTTTCTCAAAAATAAATATAAGTATTTTGTATTTTGCACTTTGCACCCGAGTTATGTATTTTGTCTAAATATGTTGTATGTGTATTTGCAACTCCTAATATACTAGCATGTATTATACATACCACATACATTTAGCACAAAGTCTACTAATCAACAAAAATATATATATTTTTCCTCAGATAACATACTCGACATTTAGACACGCAAATTACGACTTATGTCATTTCAACTTAAATATCCAAAACTGGACTGTTTTCGAGCATTTTAATAAAATAGTTAACTTATTCCAAAAATTTCCAAATTTTTACAGAATATCTCAAACGATCCAAATATTATTGTGTAAAAATATCGAGGTCCAGTTCATTGCCAATATTTTATAAAAAATCATTTTCCGGACTGCAATCAGATTCATTACTTTATGACTGCAGTCCACGGAATAATTCATTAAAAATTCTTTGGAAGTCAATTGACGAAATTCCAGTGGGACAATTACTACGACATCGGTATCCATCTACAGTACCAGTTTCTTGATTTAACTCTACACAGAACTCAAGTTATGACAGAAAACAGAACGTATATTTTCAGCAGAAAAATGCAGCTCTAGCTGCTGTTACAGAATGACACTTTAAAAATAGTAAACGAAGTCCAAAAATTATGATTCCAGTGCCATTAGAACCGTATTTCATAATACATAAATCTAGGCTTCAGAAAGTACATTTTTCGTTGAGTTATGGTCCTGTTACAGCCAACTGAAGTTGGCTATAAAAACCAAACAGCCTATTGTTTTCAGCTTTTAACTTTCTAACTTGGGTTCGATTGATTCCGTTAACATGTTTAGTGATCACAACAACATCAAACATCAATATTAACCAGCAAAATCATCATGAAATCAACAAGAATCATAACAACACAAGATCTACATGCTTTACACACACGTCTACTCTTTATCCAACATATTCATCTTATTTTCAAGACTTTACATTATGTTCTTATGGGTTCTTAATTTTTAAACATTAAGGGGGTGTTTGGGGTTGAGTTTTGAAAATAGATTATGCGTTTTGAACTACTTATGGATTATCACGTTTTGAACTCTACAAAACGTAAAAAATCACTTTTTATTAATTTTTTACCAAACACTCAAAATATATTTTTTGCGATTTCAAAACACAATAATCAAATAATCAGGTTGAAAACGCAATCCCAAACACCCCCTAAATCACCTATTAACCATCAAAAACAAGATCAAGATGAGGATTAGAAGCACTTACTACTAGCTCAAGGCTAGGGAAGTTCAAGAAGAGAAAAGTGGTGGTTAATAGTAAACGAAGAAGGTCCTTCCAGATCCGCTTGCACCGAGCTTCGTTAGTGACCTTCTTACACCTCCAAAACACCTTGGAATGGGTTGGATGGAATTGAAATAATGGTGGTGGTGATGCTATGCTTGAGCCGAGAGCATGGGGAGGGAGAAGGAGGAGTGTTTGAGTGTGTTGGTGATTTATGATATAGCCTAGTGGTTTATAAAGGCTCATGTCCAACAAGTGCTTACCCATTAGGTCTTATGTCTTCCCAAGTACAAGACACAATCACATAAACAATCCAATAAAATCTTGAATTAGGCATGTGGGCTGATTTGTTTAGGATATGGGGAGGGGGTCTAAATGTAAGTATTAACCATATAGTTAGGTCATCATTCCAATCTAAGTGTAAGGTTACAAGTATTAGTTAGTAGATAATTTAGTGGGTGTTAGGGTGTTCGGGGACCCTAACTAGCTTAGAAAAATAAAAACATTGCTTCTAGCAATATTTTGGTGTTCCGGGTAACGTCCGGTTGTTCGGTTAGATACCGACTCGTTTAAGTGTTAAAGTGCACCGTTTTGTGTCTTTCAAGTGCCCTTTTGTAACACTTTCAATCCCCGACACTTAGGGAAGTATTCTGGATGATAAATCATAAATTTTTGCATGACATTTATGTATTTAAAAGTTGATTTGTGCTGAATTTAATAAAATTCTGCACTTGAAGTGCGTTTCGGGTGCTTTTTAGTGCGTATTTTAGCTTCTGGATGGTATATATGTAAACCCTTGTATGTATTCTTGGGTTTTAGTGGATTCTTGTCGTTGGACCTACACCTAGGCCCTAATTCTAATATCTGACTGCTTTCTGCAGTTTTGTTGACACAGTGTGTCTTACCGGTGAATTTACTAGTATTTATGACGCAACGTTCTCGTTTATGCATAAAGCAATATTTTGTAGTATAAAACGTGTATGAATTCACTTGCATGGAATTCAGAAACTTATTTGTCTTGTAAACTAGATCATGTACGTTCATTAAAGCACATATCACCATTCATTTAGTGTATGGAATGTACGAAAAAGTGATGGTTGTCACAGTCTCCCCCGTTAAAAGAATTTCGTCCCTAAATTCAAGCGATGCCATCGGTCGCAGGGGAGTTGGGAAACCAATATGATCACTTAGATTCATGATTTGTCTTTATGTTCCCATGAAATCTCTGGGTCATGTCATGAATTCTATCATACTCAAGTAAATCGTTCATGTCTTTTTTGTGTCTTGTGGACTCTTGGTCCAGAACCTCAACAGCTTCCTATAGTATTGCGGACTCTTGGTCCAAAACCTCAATAGGTTTCTATAGTATTGTGGACTCTTGGTCCAAAACCTCAACAGGTTTCTATAGTTTGTCATTGACGTGAATCTTATTTGTGGGAACTATAACTGTTCCTTGAGTCAGACTCCTCTAAAGACTAGACACATGAATGTGTCGCGATCACTACTGATCTTTCCTGGAAGTTTTATCTTGTGCGCAATGGTTCTGATCCCTACACCAGGGATTCAACCTTTTTGTTTTCCAAGTCACACTACGCCTTTTCTAGGCGAGGCTCTCGTTTTAGTCATGCTTCTTGTCTCAATTTCTTACGGCTTCTGCCACTCATCGGCGTAATCTTTCTGTATCTTACGGGCTGTCTCGATATGATCACATATCTGAATGACCTTGCCTCTAGATTTTCCCGAACTAACGCGGGTCAGTAGATTGTTCTTCTCCGGTCTCTGTCCAACATGACGGGGGTTAACTTATTACGTTCCATCTAAAGCTTCACACGAAGTGGTTTAGACGGCAGCGTGATAAATACTGTTGTAGGAAGGCTCCACTAAGGGCAAGTGAGTGTTCCCACTTTTTATCAAAGTTTATCACACAAGCACGCATCTTGTTCATACAGTCTGCATCGTTCAACAGCTCAGTTCATATTCGAGTTCTTACTATCTTCGGTGTACTGCAACCCTTGTGATCAGCAAGGATCGTGCAACGTTTTCTTTCAGGTAATGACGTCCAGTTTGCGGCGCATAATTACTGTATCCATCTCAAGGTCTCTTCTCATGATCCCTTAATCAATGTGCCGCGTATGCAATGTTGTGGTCTCGCTGCATCGGCGTACAATCGAGACTTTGTCGAGAGGCGTCACATAATTGCAACTCTAGCTCCTTAGCTCTTGGTTGCAGGGGTGGCATGAATTTCGTTCTCATCCACCATGTATCTTAAAGTTCTCACTTCGCGAATTCGAAATCCGCTTTTCGTCATCATAGCGCTTAACTGTTCTTTTCTCCAAGAGTTACAAGGTAAACTGCAGCTGTTGCTCACGACCTTCCTTGGTCGTTGGCCATATGAGAATGTAGTCAATAAGTATATAGCTTATCTAGGTATGGCTTACACGTTCGATTCATGTGGTCCATGAATATTGTTGATGCATGTGTTAAGCCAAATGGTACGACAATGAACTCGTAACGTTCGAAGCGAGTCCTAAAGGTCGTTTTAGGGATATTTCCTTCTTGTATTCACCGTTGTGGACATCCTGTCCTCAAGTTGATCCTTGGGTGGTAACTAGGATCTTACGATTTTGTCTGCTTTTGTTATCAGTCCTTGGCAAAGGATTCTGATTCTCAATTCTCTGGAATTTACGCAAAATGGAACTGTCAACTTTCTCTTTGTGTCCTTAACTAAGGATGTCATGTCTCTAATTTCCTCTGTCTAACAGCTCTTGCAATTATATTGGAGGTTCATGCTTCACGGACGAAGTTAGTTGGTAAGGCGTCATTTGGCACTGGTGCCGCTCCCGGCACGAGGTTCATCCTAAACTCCTCTTGTCACTGCGGAGGGGCGTTCTTGGCAAGTGTTTAGAAAAGGCTTCTGGAACTTCTTCCATAATGGGGATGTTTTCAGGCTCTATACTTGGATATCCAATCCATGCTAACTATCGTATTACGACTTCGCAAGTCAATGGCAACAGAAGGTTCTGGCCCTCTGAGTCCCTAAATACGATCCTTAATCGCTTCGACTGTTTAAACTATCCTTCTATATGCCCATTTCTAAAGAGTACGGGACGTCTATATTACTCGAAACTAGGCCAAGTAGTTTCCTAAGTTCTAATCATGCAAGGTTAAAGTTGATGCCAGTATTAATTAAAAGTAGATGCATTAGGTTGGTTAATAGGGTACGTACCCGTAACCGCATCTGGATCCTGGCGTGCTTCACGAGTTTCGATCGTGCAAACCCTTCCTTGCTTGTTTCTTCTTTGGGCAATCTTTCCTTAAGTGCCATGCTTCACCACATCTGTAGCAACCGGGTATTCTCTTATTTCTTCCATCTAGGTCCTTCACCCAACAGGTGTCCTTGCTGTGCCCTTCTTTTCCACACTTTCCACACCTAGGCCTCAGACATCGACCTTTATGGTGAAAAGTGCATTCCTCGCACCTCGGCTCAGTTCCCGAGTAAATCTTATCACCAACCTTATTAGTGGTTCCAGAAGCTTTCCTGTCATGCGGCGGGTTCACTTTCTTTCTTTGGTTTGCTTTAGAGCTTCCACAGCTGACTTGGGTGCTCATCTTTAGATTTGAGGACTTCCTCTTCTTGTTGCCTAATGACTCCACATGAGTATCTTTCTTGTTACCCTCAGATTCCAAAAATTTTCCCGCACGTAGAGCCTCTTCAGTAAGAGTGACACTCATTTCGATAGCCTCTGCAATGGTTGAGGGCTTTGAGGTAGTAACCATGCCCCTGATCTGGGGTGCAAGTCCCCAAATGAATCGTTCAATCCTTTTGAATTCCGGTTTGACTAAGTAGGGGACGACTCTAGACAAGTCGTGAAATCGCTGGACGTATTCAGGAATCTTCGGTCCGTCCATTTTCAAATTCCAGAACTCCACCTCAAGCTTCTGGATTTCAGCCCTGGAACAGTATTTCTTCTCCATCATTTCTTTGAGCTCGTCCCAGCTCAGTGCATAAGCAGCATCTGCACCAAGGGTCTGAACCTGAAGGTTCCACCAGGAGAGTGCGCCATCTAGGAATAACCCTGAGATATAGGTAACACTCTGTTGGGGTGAACAGTTACTCATTCTTAGAATGAAGTCAATCTTTTCTGTCCAACGTACAAATGCAACGGCACCTCCTGTGCCATCAAAATTCAGTGGCTTGTAGTCCAGGAACTGTTTATAGGTGCAACCAGTTGGAGGGTTATTTCCAGTAGTGCCATTGCTTTGCTTAGAGCGGAGGGCTTCATGTCGTGCAATTGCCTGTGAGATGCGTTCTTGCAGCTCGGCTTCTGTTCTTGGTAACGTACTGGTGTTCGTGTCTCGCCTGGGCGGCATTCTCTTCTGCCAACATGGTATGAAGTAGGTTAGACAACATTCCGATTGTCTATGAGGTACATAGCACCATAAGCCATTTTGTAATCACCCAATTTCACATGTATATATAATCAATGTATGAGCGGGGAAACAGTTGCTGAGCCTTCACATAGGCTTGCCAACTTGGCTTATTATTTGTAATAAAATGAACTTGAGGCTAGATTGCCTTGGTCATTCAAGTTTTAGTTATTTCCCGCTACATTGGTTTTCTTAGGTCTTTAGCTTTACTGGTGCGTATATTTTCCCTTAGAGGGGGTTGCTCGTGTAGGGGTGATAGAGAGTGTAAAGTCGCTGAATCTTTTGAATGTTACTCATCTTCACTTGCTTAAATGTCGTTTTCTCAAACGTCTCGTACGCAGGTAGAAGTGTCAGTCACGAAGTAGGCTGAGACAGGCTTCCTACTTTCTAACGTGCTAAAGCACTGATCTATGTGTTGTTCTACCAGATGAAGGTGAGGACACCTATAGATAAATTTTGTGTGGTTTTCATTAGCCCGACACGCAGAGTCCACCAGGATTTCTGTGCACTACAAGTCGTTATTACGTGGGCCCCCGTAATAATAAATTGTCTTGCACAGTTACCCTAATTTTCTCTCGTCCAAGCAGATGATCGATCTAGGAGGGGGGACACTACTGTCCTTATACCTCTATCATGGAAAGGACCATTGCGGCGGTCCACGCGCTAACATTTGTTATCGTTACGCTCATATAGGCACAATGATTAGATGGGATAGGAATAGAGAGAATTCCTAGTAGTTGGAGGGGCACCTTCGTGATGAATACTTCATCTTCCTTTTCTGGTCAAGTATGTCGTCAATCTTGCTTCACATAAGCCGGAGGGATCTCGTCCCGTTGATTAAAAGTTCGTTCAAGGTTGCCGCCTCTGCCTCGTCATCATCACCGTAGTTAGGCACCTTCACGATCGAGAGGGAAGAGCAGCCATCTCCTACGGAAGCAAGCTCAGAATCCTGTTTGGTAATCACTCTAGCTATGAGCTTTGCAATGAACGCGAGGTCGGTAGTTTCATCGTGTGAGTTATGTATAGTAATAGGAGTCGTAGTCGAAAGTATCTTATTCACGTCAATAATCATTCCGTACACTTATTCGTATGTATGTATATTAATAACACATATGCTACCTAGCATAGTCAAGCAATTTAATGTATCATATCACGTATAACTCTCGTTTTGGGGGGTCATCTTGTCTTTGGCAAGTCTAACTCATGTAGACTATGCCTTGGTTGGCACCTTATTCTATGGGTATTCCTCACTAATGTCCTTGCCTTGTCTTTTCTTTGAAAATGTGTCTGACTCGTGGATCTTGGCGCTTTCGTGAATGCAATGAAAATCTTTTTGTAAAATGTTTTTGTGAGAGAACTTTAGTGATTGTAGTCTAGACTCGAGAAAGAATCCTAGTTCACTACAATCCAACAAGTGCTTACCCATTAGGTCTTATGTCTTCCCAAGTACAAGACACAATCACATAAACAATCCAATAAAATCTTGAATTAGGCATGTGGGCTGATTTGTTTAGGATATGGGGAGGGGGTCTAAATGTAAGTATTAACCATATAGTTAGTTCATCATTCCAATCTAAGTGTAAGGTTACAAGTATTAGTTAGTAGATAATTTAGTGGGTGTTAGGGTGTTCGGGGACCCTAACTAGCTTAGAAAAATAAAAACATTGCTTCTAGCAATATTTTGGTGTTCCGGGTAACGTCCGGTTGTTCGGTTAGATACCGACTCGTTTAAGTGCTAAAGTGCACCGTTTTGTGTCTTTCAAGTGCTCTTTTGTAACACTTTCAATCCCCGACACTTAGGGAAGTATTCTGGATGATAAATCATAAATTTTTGCATGACATTTATGTATTTAAAAGCTGATTTGTGCTGAATTTAATAAAATTCTGCACTTGAAGTGCGTTTCGGGTGCTTTTTAGTGCGTATTTTAGCTTCCGGATGGTATATATGTAAACCCTTGTATGTATTCTTGGGTTTTAGTGGATTCTTGTCGTTGGACCTACACCTAGGCCCTAATTCTAATATCTGACTGCTTTCTGCAGTTTTGTTGACACAGTGTGTCTTACCGGTGAATTTACTAGTATTTATGACGCAACGCTCTCGTTTATGCATAAAGCAATGTTTTGTAGTATAAAACGTGCATGAATTCACTTTCATGGAATTCAGAAACTTATTTGTCTTTTAAACTAGATCATGTACGTTCATTAAAGCACATATCACTGTTCATTTAGTGTATGGAATGTACGGAAAAGTGACGGTTGTCACACACCAAATCTTCAAAACGTTAGCACTTGAGTAAACTCCAGTTTAGCATTTGCACAGCAATCTTCAAACTCTTCAATCTTGTCTGCAGTATAGAAAGGAGGTTCTACCATGCATCCAATCAAACTCTCATCTTCACAGCAACTTCTCAGCAACAAACTGCTTTAATCTGTATACTATAAAACAAACATCTCGAGAAACCATAAGAATTTTTCAACAAAGTTAAATAAATTATTATTTTCCAAGAGATAGTTAAACTGTATTACAGATTAAGCATTTTCAACTTATCACCAACACGCAAAACTTTTTGTTCAACACACAAGAACCTGTCTGATTTAAGATTTTGAACTCACTTTCCAGCATCGTCTCCCCCTATCAGTAACAATTCCTCCAAGAATAACAGTTTTCCGTACGTTAAGAATTTTAAACAGAAAAAGACACTATTTTTGAATTTTTTTATTTTTCTGAAAGCAAGTAAATAACAAAAGCAATAAAAACTCTATTTTTGTGAGAATCACTGGTAAGAAGATCATATCGGCACAACCAAACTGTTTCACACAATTAGATAAGTCTTTATGTAATGTTTTAGTGAAAAGCAGTTCAAGACGATTACCAGTATGTTTGTCCATTTAAACAAAATGCATGAACATATCAAGTACCATTACCGTATGATACGTTAAGGTAATTTTATTACTGATATACTAGTGTGTCCCACTTCAGGATATACCCCCACGATCAAGGTATGCACAAAGATTCATCGTAGTAGGTGAGTATACTGAATTCATCTATTTTATTTTTCAACAATAGATAATTGGTGAACAGGTCAGTACTTCCGTACAGCAAAGAGACCAAAATATCTTATCGAGGGCTAAGACAAATACCATTTTTTGGTACGATTTTATGCTTTTTGCACATTTGAATGACTCTCTTTGAGAGCTTCTTCATTTATGGGATTTGGCATTTTTTGCTCTTTTAAGATATCCTGGTTGTGCCTAGGTCAGCATGTATCTGGATGCAGCAGAAGGACAACCCTGATATCCCCAGATGAAATAACAGTATAAAGACCCAAAACCTCAGATTTTGGCAATCTATCAACGCAAGATTTAAGGTCATTAAACCATACACCACTGATGTGTTCCCCACTCATATTCAGTTCATTTAGGTTTATATCACATTGGTAAGTTGATTATTTCATGCTTTTTGCCTACTGGTACATCATATGATGAAGCTGCTATCACACTTAAGCAATTTTGGTTCAATTTCAGTGTGACAGTCAACTAGCTGATGTACTATCATTTCTTCTTTTTCACACAGCGATAACTCATTTTTGATTTTCTATTTTTTTATGTTTTTAATTTTTTTAATGTTTTTGTATTTTTGATTTTTTTAAGAAAACAGTAAACTATTTACAAAATTCTTATGAAAAACCAGTTATTCAGGATTCCTCATCCCGTTGAGTTCGATTAAATGTTCAAAGCGAGCCCTGTCAAATGCTTTAGTATAAAGATCTGCCAGGTTATCTTCTGTGTCGACTCGATGAAGTTCAATTAATCTCTTTTCAGCACAATCCCGTATAAAATGATGACGAATGTCAATATGTTTTGTGCGACTGTGTTTCACGGGATTATTAGTTATTGAAATTGTGGCATTATTGTCTATTATAATAGGAGTACGAGTGAAATCCAAACCGTAATCGCGCATCTGCTGTTGAATCCAGAGAACCTGAGAGCAGCAGCTTCCAGCAGCAATATATTCAGCTTCACACGTAGAGGTAGACACACAAGATTGCTTCTTGCATTGCCAAGACACAATCCTGCCTTTTAAGAACTGACAACCACTTGTTGTAGACTTTCTGTTCGACTTGCATCCTCCAAAGTCTGAATCAGTGTAAGCAACAAAATTCAGATCACTATCAGCTGGATACCACAACCCAAGTTTAGGTTTCCCCTTCAAGTAACGAAGAATCCGCTTCACTGCTTTCATGTGTGACTCTTTTGGATTAGCCTGATATCTGGCACACAAACATACGACAAACATGATGTCGGGTCTTGAAGCAGTCAAGTACATTAGAGAACCAATCATTGCCCTGTATTGAGTTGGATCAACGTCTTCAGTACTTTCATGATCTGGGCCAAGATTGTGATTTTCACATATGGGTGTGTTGAAAGTAGAGCAATCATTCATTTTGAACCGACTCAAAATGTCATACACATACTTTGTTTGATGAATAAACATCCCATCCTCCTTCTGTTCAACTTGTAATCCCAGAAAGTAAGATAGCTCACCCATAGCACTCATTTCGAACTTGCTCTTCATCACCTGCTCGAACTCTTTACACATGTTTTCATCTGATGACCCAAAGATGATGTCATCCACGTACACCTGTACCAGCAGAAAATCTTCCTTCTTCCTCTTGATGAACAGTGTACTGTCAATCTGACCTCTTTCAAAACCATTTTTGATCAGATGTGTAGACAGTGTCTCATACCACGCCCTGGGAGCTTGATGTAATCCATACAAAGCCTTATCAAGTTTGTACACCCGATCTGGATAATCTGGATCAACGAACCCATCTGGTTGTGAGACATACACCACTTCTTGAACTTTCCCGTAAAGAAAAGCACTCTTCACGTCTAGTTGGTAAACTTTGAAGCCCTTGAATGTTGCGAAAGCTAGAAACAAACGAATTGCTTCCAACCTTGCCACTGGTGCAAACACTTCATTGTAATCTATCCCTTCTTGCTGATTGAAACCTTTGACAACCAATCGAGCCTTGTTTCGCGTCACTATTCCTCTTTTATCCTTCTTGCACCTAAATACCCATTTAGTGCCAATCTCTTTTTCACCTTTAGGAAGGTCAACCAACTCCCAAACCTTCAACTTAGCAAACTGGGCCAATTCCTCTTGCATAGCTTCAACCCATGAATTGTCTTTAGGAGCCATATGAATATTCTTTGGCTCCACTTAGGAAATGAAGCAACTATACAAGCATTCATTCACAATCCCAGTCTTCTCAATCGACACAAATAAACCTGTATTCGCTGTTATGCTTCTTCTCGTCTGAACACCTGCAGTAGGATCTCCAAGTATCATGTCAACTGGATGATCTCTATTTACTCGTGTAGTAGCAACATCATCGACTTCTACATTGTTACCCAGGTTAGAACCAACCTCCCCCTGAATGTTCTGATCAGCAAATGGATTAATGAAGTCCTCCCCCTGATTGGGTTCAGGTTCACTATCGCTTGAATCAATATCAGCAGCACCTTGGGAAGTTTTCGGAGCATCTGTCATATCAACATTCGATCTAGGCATGAACTCGCCTTCATCATCTTCATTTATCACTGCTTGAATCAACTGAGAATCATCTACATTGGAAAACTTAGGAATATTAAATGATTTAAAAACACTTTCATAATCATATAATATAGCTGGTCCACTTGTTGATTGTTGAGGTTTGTAAGAAGTAATTTCAACATTAAACACAACCTCAATTTTACCCGTTTTTAGATTAAAAACCCTTTTATTCGGTGCGCCAGGTACGTAACCTAGAAAATAGCATTCGTCAGCCACCTCACCGAATTTTTGTTTATCTTTATTTCGCACAATGGTGCAGGGTAATCCAAATGGTTCAAAGCCTTCTAAGTTTGGTTTCTTGTTAAACATCAACTCATGACAAGTTTTGTTAAAACGTTTAACAGTTAAAACTTTGTTTAGGACGTAGCAAGCTGTATTCATAGCTTCTCCCCAGAAAAGAACTGGTAGCTTAGAATAGCGGCTTCAATCAACGTCCTGTTTTTCCTCTCAGCGACTCTATTCTGTTGAGGCGTATAAGGAGCAGAATATTGATGTTCAATTCCCTTGCGAAGACAATAGAGATCCAGAATACGATTCTTGAACTCCGTGCCATTATCACTCCTTATCCTCTTGATCTTCGAATCATGGACGTTTTCCAATTTTGTAAAAAGATCTATCAACATCTCTGCTGTCTCATCTTTTGTACCTAAAAAGAAAACCCATGAATAACGTGAGTAATCATCAGTGACAACTAAACAATAGTACTTTCCACCTATGCTCCTCACGTTCACTGGACTGAATAAATCCATGTGATGTAATTCATAAGGGGCATCTATGGAATTTACTGTTTTAGACTTGTGAGGTTTCTTGTGTTGTTTTCCCTTTTGACATGGAAGACATTTGTCTTCTACTTGAAACCTCTGCATTGGAACCCCTTTCACTAGTTCATTTTTAACAAGGTAATACATTTTTCGATAGTGAATATGGGCCATGCGTCTGTGCCACAACATCGATTCAGCTTCAGATGCTTTTGATAGTAAACACGCCACCACCGCAGTAGGATCCTTAGCACCCATGTCCATGACATAAGTGTCATTTCTCCTTGGCGCTCGCATCACTATCCAATCGTCCGGAATCTCCAAACCTAGTTTCAACACTAATGCTTCATTCTTGGTAAAATGGACCGAGCGATCCTTGTCGCAGACTTGTGACACACTCATCAGATTGTGTTTAAGCTGTTCAACATAATTCACTTTGTCCAGTGTGATCTACCCATTGGTCACTTTTCCTCGTCCGGTAATTCTACCACCTTTAGCACCCGCAAAATTCACATGTCCTCCATCATAATCTTCAAATTCAGTCAACAATCTCACATCCCCCGTCATGTGCCTGGAGCAGCCACTATCAACATACCAAAAGTTGATAATCCTCCTTAGCAGCTCATGCAAACACCAACCAAGAAATTAGTTAGATTGGGGGACCCAAGCCTTAATGGTCTTGGGTCGTCCAAATTCACCAACCACTGGAACATCCATCCAATATCCATTACTCCTAACTGGAGTCTTGGATCTCAGACCTGTTGATGGAATTTGATTTTGAATTCCACTAGGTTTTTGGTCCTGATGGTTCCTATATGTGTTTGGACTATTTGACCTTTTAAAATTTTGATTCCAAGAAGCATTATTGTTGTAATTTCTAAAGCCATTGTTATAAAAAGTTCGACCACCATTATTTTGGTATCGATTTTGATATTGACCTTGACTTCTGAAATTATTAGAATTATGATTGTTCATTCTTGGTGAACAGCTTCTAGGTCTCTCATTTTTGCCTGGTGGAGATCTAGGCTGAAATCTTGGTTGATTTCTTTGAAAACGAGGAACTTGTGGAGTTCCTTTTTCAGCCCTATCTACACCAACAACAACATTTTCTGGTTGCTTGGGCGCTGACTTCTTTGGAGAGTTTAACTCTTTCTCCTTTTTATCACCACTCTTCTCTGGTGACTTCTCTATCTTCCTCTCACTCACTTGTGCTTCACTCTTTTTGTTAGGACAGCAGCTTGCTACATGTCCTTTGGTGTGACATTTGAAGCACGATCTCTTTTTCGAAGACTTCTTATCTGAAGCCTTTGAACTAGATTCAGGTTGTGATGATGATGCCTTAGAAGGATTTGGTTTAGTTTGCTTAATTTCAGAAGTTTCTTTATTCTTGTTTTTAGCAAATGCTACATTCGATTCGTTTTCAATAACAGCTGTTTCGTTTTTCATGTCACTTCCTTGAACAAAATTAATCTTTTTAACAAAAGTCGAATTTTTATTCTTAGTATGTGAAGTTTTCTTTTTCAAAACAGGTTTGCTGTTATTATCCTTCTTAGCTTCATCACTCTCAGACACACTTCCTTGACTTGATGTGGAACTACTTGGTGCTGTTGACATGAAATTGGTTAGCTCATCTTCATCAGGTAGGAATGAACAATCATGACTAAGAGAAGGTGGGACTTCATTAAATCCCTTGAATCCCAAACTACTCTTGTCATTAATCGTCTTTAACCCACCCATCATGTGTTTCATAACAAAAGTAGAGTCCCTGAATTGACCTAGTTTCTTTTCAAGTTCAACAATTTTGAGTTGTGCATCTGACAACTCTTTGCATTTTTCAGAAACCTCTTTTGTTTTCTCAGCCATCATGTCATGAGCTAAGTCTATGACTTGAAGCTTTTCGTTTATTTTGCATGTTAAAGCTTCAATTTCACTTTCATACCCTTTTATCTTCTTCAAGTATGAAGTTTCGTTTCTTTTAGCGAAAAAATTTGATTCTTTAATGTTAGACATTTCGCTTACCAAACTTTGGTTGTGTGTGGACAACCTGTCAACCTCACCCTGTAGTTCACGGCATTTTAAACACACAGAATTAGACTTTACCTCTCCTGTTTGTTTGTCAAGGTTGGCCATTAGAGCCGCAAGCTGAGCTTCCATTCTTTTATACTTAGCATCCTTTTCTTCAGCTTCTCTTTCATGTTCAGACTTTTGCTTTTCATCTTCAGCACCTGTTGTCTGATCAACCTTCTTTTCTTCAGCTTTATTCTCTACCTTCACCTCAGCATCCACTTTCACTTCAGCATCTTCCACAGCAGCTTCAACATCTTCAACTGGCACTATCTCAGCCATGAATGCCTGAGTGGCGTTTTCATTATCTTCAAGATGAATACTCCAATCATAAGAACCTTCTCGTGCTGTAGAGATCAAAGCCTTTGAGCTAGAGTTGTTTGATGCATTCCTGTTGTTTGAACTCTGACTCGAAGTCTCTTGCTTTTGTTTTTGACATTCCCTAGCGAAATGCACATAACCTGGACAGTTAAAGCACCTCACTTTGGTCTTGTCGAAACCAATACTCCTGCCTACAAACTTCCTTCCTGTTCTGTTCATGAATCTCTTCACTCGCCTAGAAATCATGGCCATTTGCCATTGCAAATCCATCTCCTCTAGATCATCTGGGTCAATCTGATCATAATCTCCATCTAAAGTAGCAGGATCAGAATGAAGCAAGTAGAGCAAGATGTTCTTCAGCAGACTTCACACTCATTGGCATTGACTTAGCACTACTACTCTGCTTAGAAGTTGATGTTTTCTTCACACCTGTTGATCCTCCTGAAGCAGCTACAAAACACACATCACCATCCTCCTTCACTGTAACCTGCTCATTATCACATGATAGAAATGCAGTAGCAGAGTCGCTAGAAGCGTTATGAGATGAAGAAGATGTAAGCCCATTGTAAACCGCTGGATCTTGAACCTGATCATATCCAATATCTTTCTTCTTCATACTGAGCTCATAAGCTCTCAGCTTTCCAACTACCTCTTCCAGCTCTTTTGTCTCATAATCCGCTTCTCCCTTGATCATGAGAGTGTATATATCCCACTTGGTAGGTAAGGCATCGAGCAGCTTGTCATTCTTCTCTACGTCAGAATAGCAATCGATCTCATAATTTTCCATTTCTGATATCAGATGATAGTAACGAGTGATGATGTCTTCAAGTGACTCATGTTTCATGTACTTGAAAACAGCAAACTGCTTCTTCAGTAGATCAATCTTGTTCTTCTTAACATCTGCATTTCCCGCATATCGTTTTTCTAACGCATCCCTCATATCTTTTGAATTTGTGTACTTCTTGAATGTATGCTTGATGCTATCAGGTAACGACATTTTAATTGCAGCCAAGGCTCTCTTTTCAGCCTCATACATCTTTTTATCAGCCTCTTGCATGTTCACATAGGCTGTTCTACGTGGTCTACCCTCAAAGTCATGAGTAGGGTTTGTGTACCCATCTTCAATACATATCCACATGCGCGTGTCTTGATATTCAACGAAAGATTGAAAACGATCCTTCCATGTCAAGTAATTTTCGACCTTCATCATCTTAGGTGGTTTGTTGGTAGTGCCAACCTCATGCTCCATCTTCAACAGCTCATTCAAAGTAGACATGTTCGACATTTTAACGTTGCAGACTGAGAAAACCGTACAAAATATTTCCGAAAACAGTGTTTACCAAATTACACCGTTAGAAACATCTCAAAAAGACGAATCCAATGATATATAATGTCGAAAACCGAAATCGGGATTTTCCAGAGTCTTTTTTGTCCTAAAAATGCAAGGATTACAACGGTGCAGACGGTTTTGTCAAATGAGCTACGGATCAATTTCTATTTGCAAAACACTGAAATTTTATCGACGCTTGCCAACTGAAATTCCACCACTTTAATTAATTTCGCTGGTTTAAGTTTGCTAGGTCAATTTCGCTGGATTAATTATGCTGCACAATTTCGCTGACAGGACAACTTCGCTGGTCAAATTCGCTGCAAATTCGCTGGTCTATTTCGCTATTACGACTACCAGTAAGTTCGCCGAAAACCATAATAATTTCGCTGTGGAAAATTATAAGGTTACCAAAGTCGCCTTTGGATTTAACTTCGCCGGTAATTTTGCTGATCAGTTAATTTCGCAGGTCCAGACTACGAAATTAATTAAAATCGCCTGTAAACTTGGAAATTCAATCTTTTCGAAAATTCTGATGATTCTATCTCTTCTCCAACACAAATCTGCAAAATCAAACAAGCAAATCAGCAAAGTTTTGACAAAATTTTGATGAACTTAATGAAGAACACGAAGAACAGTCTTCGAATCTTCAAGTTTCTCAGCCAAAATTCTTCAAAACAATCAACCGAAAACCGTCCTGGAAACCCTAAAACCTGCAAAACAGCAATCAAACAAAACAGAAGATCAAAACAGCCAAAAATTTCGAAAATTTTTATCAAACCAGCAGAAAAATTCGAAACCCTAACTTTCAGGTTTCACAGATTTCAAAAATTCTTCCTGATTCTACAGCCAACAATTCTGAACCGAGCCTTCAAGAGCCTAACACTCTGATACCAATTGTAGGTCCCCTTGAGTCGTATGGATCTTCACAGAATTGTCAATCCAATCTAGAGTGAGGAATTCTCTTGATCAGAATATAGCAGAAACGTGTAGGAACAGAAATCAGCAATTCACTTTCAAACCGGGTTTTCTATTGATTATCAATCTCACGAATTACAATCAATCAAAACCCTAACAACCTTCAAATTCGTCAAAGCCTAGAGACTCTCACGAAATTTCTCACACACACTGTATTGGTTGATTAACCTAAACCCTAAAGCCTAACCTTGTTTGTATAACACAAGGTTTGCTACTTGGGCTAGGTTTAACCTCATGAACTGTGAATTGGACAAAGCCAATTCGCCCCCATACACCCAATTCGTTGGGTTTGGTTAGCCCAAACATTACAACTAACTATTACAAAGCTAAACCCGCTAACTGTTTATCGTTTAACTAATTACAAGATATCCAAAGACCAAATCTAAGCTGTTGTCACAGAATATGCACCAACAAGGTCTGTTTCCCGTTTCTTTCATACAACGTGTCTTGGTCTATTTATTCTAATTACATGACTCGATACAAGACGAAGTCAACAGACATATGCACTAACAAACTCCCCCTTGGATGTTGACGAGTCTTCAGTGTATTGAGTCTTTAGTCTTGATCGGTCTTCTCGCTCTTTCCAAAGTATCTTTCTCTGTAAGCATCCTTCAATCTCTATCTTACTCTCCCAGAATCTCAACCTGACTCTTCAAATTCTCTTGATCAGATCTCTTGATTCCTTAAGCTCATCAGCATCAACATCATCTTATTCTACAACCTCTTGATCAGTTCCAGAAATGTAAACTGGCTTTCACAGCTTCAGACTCCCCCTTGAATGCAACTGGGATCGCAGTCTGGAATCTTCTATCTACAGGCTTTCACATGTTCAGGAACATCTCCTGGCTTTACGTAGCAACAGGATCAAGAACCTGGTAACCTGCACAATTCTCTACCCAAAAGTAAATTTCACAATTGTTAAAATGTAACAAATTTAGAAACCTCTTGTAGAAATCATTCAACATCAATAATAGTTATATCAAGTTCAAATTAATGACCTTGATTAACTAACAGTAAAATCAGCCTCAAAACATCACTTGTAAGATTATCTTATAACATTTCTCAAATTATCTAAAACTTTAACTTCATTTTTCATTTCAAACATACTCTCCCAACCCACTGTTGTTCATCATGTTTAGCACTCAGAATTTTGAAAATCAGCTTTTCAACATCAGTTGTTGAAAATAAGATGAAATAAAATCTTTTTGATTTTTCAAAATTTTATGCTAAAACACATTCTTTTTGTTTTTTTTAAGATTTTCAATATGTTAAAATGCAATAACGAAATATTTACAGACAATATTATTGTGAGTTTGTGTAAGAGGATCATATCAGTTTTTGACAAGTCACTAGCACCGTTGGCCTTTTTAGACTTTAAGTTCTAAACGATTCACTTAGATTGTCAGTATACTGATCCACTTAAATTTTCACACAAAGTTCAATTGTTTCAAGATACGAGAATTAGTGTTTTAAGCACTTAACTTATTCGCGTATCCCACCTTAGAATATACTCCCGTATCAAGACTCCTATATTCAGTCTTACAGGTGAATGTACACTAATGATATCTGTAAATGGGTAATGCGAGACCATGATAGCTCAGGTTAGAACTTCCGTTCAGACAAAGAGATGATGGCTCGACTTTTAGGTGTGTCCCGTTTGGGGATCTTTTCTTCAACAGCACATGATTAGCATTTTTCAATGTTTCATCATTTTTTATGCTGAGGGTGAGCTTTATGATTAAAGCACTGCAGAGTATTATACGAAGTCTAGGCCATTGCTTCCGCAATATCAGAAGACTAGGTATAATACCCCAGACATCAAACAGCATAAAGACCTAGTATCTCAGAATTAGACAACCTCTCAAACAAGAATTCGGGGGTTACCCATATATCCGAGAGATGTTCCCCACGAGATAAGTAAGTATTTGATATTTAGGTTTATATCTCGAGATCAATCTACTGAATGTATAAAACCTACTGGCATATCATAAGTGAGACCGTTTATCACATATTTAAGTTTCCAATTCTTTAGCATGCTGTGATTGTCTACTGATGTACTATCATTTCCTCTTTTTCACAACAAAACTCATTTTTGATTTTTCGATATTTGCGGATTTTTTATTTTATCATGTTTTTTGGATTTTTCAAATTTTCAAAATTTTAATTTTTTACTCCCCCTAAAATCAAAAATATGTTTCAATTTTTGATTTTACGGGAAAATTTGAAAGTAAAAGCAATAAACTGCACAAATAAAATGACAAACTGATGTGAATTGCTTCAATTCTCCATTCTCTTGACTTAAACAATCAGAACTCCCCCTGACAACAAACTATTTTCCCATTATGATTTCAAAACACTTAAGTTTGTGTTAATCAAAATGGTTTTTTCGGAAAATTAGTTTTGTTGACTTCACACATCATGGGGATTCATTCATCACTTTGTTCTTTCAACCACTTATAAAAACTATCACTTGTAGGTTTTTCACAAAATCATTTTTCAAGAATGATGTCGATTCATGCTCCACGATTACCAACTTGGGAGCTCCGGCAAGTCAGGATTTTACTTTTTAAAGAATCTCACCCATGCCTGATCAATCATGGGTGATCCATCATCATTTGGTTTAACAATTTTCGATTCATAAAATTCTTTCACTCCCTTCACCTTTCCATCAGCCATCTTACAAAAAAAATTAGCACTTTACCATTAAATGCTTTTTCAGCATCAAATTCTTTCTTATCAGAGAAGAATTGATATGAAATCTCAATCTTACCAATTTTTGATTTCAAGTTTCCATTTGACAATGGTGGAAAATTTTCATCATCCATTGTTGGAACGGAATTCTCATCATTTAGCACAACAGATGGCTCCTCTGACTTTGACGAGTCAGATTCATTGCCAGAACTAACTTCTGATTTCTTAACCACCCATTTATATTTGTTAAGATTTGCTCTTCTTTTGTAAAAATGTTTCGAACTTTCACCAACTTCGAAAGTTGAATTTTTGAACTCCTTAAATTTCTCTGTTGGTTTTTCCTTTTTATCAACACATTTTTCTTTCAATTTAGAGTTAGAAGAAACTCCCTGTTTTGTGTTGGTAGGCTTTGAGCAATTCCAAGCAATATGTCCAACCTCTTGACATCTGAAACAGGTTCTTCTTTCAACTTTCGGTTCAGATTCCATCATCACATTCTTTTGTTTTTCGGCGAGAAACTCCTTGTTTGACTGGTTCCAGAAAGGTTTCTCCTTCTCTTCTTCTGAACTTGCTCCTGAAACAAATTTAGTTTTTCGTTTATAAATTTTCTCGTTTTTATGATTTTCGGGAGGAATAAAGCCTAATCCTTTCTTTTTGAAATTACTGTTATGGTTTGGTTTCTTTCGATAACCAGAACCAGAACTGTAACCCTTTTTCTTGTTCAATCTTTGTTGAACTCTTGAAGTGTACTTTTTAGGTTTTTCAGTAAGATTTACATCTTTTATTTCAGAAATATTAGTTTCTATTAATTTGAAAACCTTATTAATCATTTCAGTTTTAACACCTCTTATTGGAAATTCTTCATCAGAATATAATTTGTCGGAATCATTCAAAGTATATGCTACTTTGAATGTTTCGTCATTCAAATTATTTTTTGACATCAGAAAATCTTTATTGTAAACCCTTTTGACTGGTGAACTCGAGCTTTTGTCTGATGAACTCGAATTTTCAGATTTAGACTCTGACTTTGACTCTTCATCTTTATCCGACACCTGATCGACCACTTTCTTAATTAACTCGGACTCATGACCAGTGTCAGATGCTATGAAGGTGACATCAATATTATCTGGTAATCCATCGATAGACTCGGATTTCAGATTCAGATTGAGTGCTTCAGCCACCTTTTCAAAGTGTCGGGGGGTATAGCCATCCCACATAGGATTTGGAACTCTGTTATACTTCAAACTAGTTTTCTTACCAGAATTTTCTTCATCATCTGCAAACTTGTGAGTTGCCACGGTAGGATAAATGCAATCAATAACATAATTTGAACTTTGATAACTTCATAAAGTATTCACTCTTTCGGTTTCGATCGTCATCGCTGCCAATTCTTGTTTCAGCCCAGCAATAATCTCGATATATTTGTTGATTGCAGTTTGCTTTTGAAGAACTGTTGCTTTCAGAAGATTCTTCATCTGAATATCCTCATCATAAGCTCCTTTGTACAAGTTCACTTTGCTGCTTAGAAGATCATATGATTCTTTTATGCTTCTCACATTGTGCAACAAATTTTCTTTGAGCTTCTCCAATTCAGCATATTTTGTATCTTTTTCAGCACAATCTTTGCAAGATTCTAAACACTTAGCACAAGGGTTTTCAACCTCTACAATCTTTTCAACTTCAACGATTTTTTCAATTATTTTCTCCACCACTTTTTCAATCACAATCGGTTCTTTCTCAACTTCTATCTTCACTTCATTCTCTTCAACCTCAACCTTCTCTGCCGGTTTTTCTTCAACTTTTGCCTTTCCAGCTTCCATCTGGACTTCAATTTTCTCTTCAACAACCCTTTTTGCTTCCATTTCTCTCTTCAGTTTAGCAGCCCGTTTTTCTTTCAATATCTCTATTTTATCTGCAAAGTACAAATTAGAACTATAAGGATCTAAATGTTTTCTAGCTTTATTAATATACTCTTCCTCATCATCAGTGTCTTCATCACTTTCTGATGACTTAAAAATTGATTTTCTTCTCGGACTGTTATTAGACTTTAGAGGTTTTTGAAAAGTTCTCGTTTCATTCTCGATACCAACAGTTTCGGCAACGGTAACTGGAGCGACCGGGGCAAACGCCCTCAAAAATTCGTTATAAAATTCGTTGTCCATGTTGTGGTATGAAAACTTTCACAAACTATCGATTTCAAACAGTCTGAAATGTCACGCGAGCTGGAAAACCTCAAACTGTACGAACTCATGCGGTCTGGTTGTACAAATCCTCAAACCGTGCGAGCTGGAATGTCACAATGTTAAACCACACGACCTGGAAATAAACTTCAAACGACCTTTTATCCACACCGTGCGAACTGGCTTTCAAACCGTGCAACCTGATGATATGTTCAAACGATCTGGAAGTTGTAGATATCTTATCAAACCGTGTGGCTTGACTCAAACGAGCTGATCAAACGATCTGGTACTTTTTCAAACACCACGTTCAAAATACTTGTAGCCCAAAGTACAAAAATCACTTTTTATTGGCCCAATCATATTTAAACAACCTGACCAGCTAAACAATTTTTCAGTCCAAAAAGTTTTGATTCAATTTGTAGCCCACTAACTTTCAAATCACATTACTGTCAAAATGGCCGACAATTTTATGACATCTAAATTCTCATTGGACCGATAATCACATGTAAACTGGATAATCAATTGCTATAATGGCCGACAACCTTTATCACTTTATCACATGTATTCAATTAATTGCTATCACTTTTCAAACGGTTTGGTCAGACTTTTCAAACTATTTGGTCCACCTCGTGCGACCTGATTCAAACCTTCAAATGACCTGACTCAACTTCGTACGACCTGAACTCAAACCGTGCGACCTGGTTTGAGTTACATCCGACCTGATAAGCTTTTCCACGATCTGACAAGATTTCACACGATCTGAAGGTTTCTCGAACAATCTGAATGGTTTTTCACGCGATTTGGTTCAAAATTCAAACGATTTGAATGAATATCCACCTCGTTTGAGTATTCTAAGTCCAAAAGTTCATGATTTTGTCAATTTTTATCAGTTTTTAGGTTGAATTTGGTCATGATTTGTTCACGGATTGATTAAAACTCAGTTTTACGTGTTATATGTCAAATTCAAATCATTTTAGGTTGAAATTGGTTCTGATTTGGTTCTGGTTTTATATATAAGACTTTGTGTTTTGTTGAAATACACATAAAAAACTAGAGCTCTCGCATGGTCCAGACATCACCCACAAACACTAACGAATTACCTAATTTTGCTTTGGTTCGCGCTCTTGTTTCAGCTAGTTCTTCACGTGCTTGGCTATCCCCGGTAGTACAATCTGCTCTGGCTGTTGTACCCTGGGAAACAGACGGGTTCACCTGTGTGGCCTGAAATCTGTTTTAAGGGAAGCGTGATCTTCACGTGCCTCATTCGCCTTTGTTTTACGCATTTTCTTTATTTATTTGAAATCTGTTCATAATCTTCATTTACATTTTTTATTGTATTTTAGTTCAGTTCTTATTTATGTCTTGTAATCGGAATATAGATTAATAAATTGTCATTTTTATTTTATTTCTTGAACGGTTATCCTACACTAAGTTCATGAAGTATCGTTTCAAAAACTCTACCCAATTTTATCGTTTGCATGTATTTACTAACCTACAAGTACAAATCGTATTTCTAAAAATGTATGTCAGCATAATAATTAAGTAAGATAAAGGTTATAGTGATAACACAAGTAAATATTAACATTATTTGATTCGTCTCATTTTATAGTTTATTTCTTTTGATCGTAAGTTATACTACAAGTAATCATAAATAAGCGATTCATCCTAAATTCGTCTTGATTTCATTAAACTTTCATTTATTGTTATTTTTGCATCTTATCATATTTATCTTTACATCCTTTTCCATGTATAGGCTCTTATCCATCATCATATGTTTACTCTTATATCTTTTTATGACTTCAAAACTGTCTATTATGTTCTTTCTCCATGTGTAATCATATTTGTAAACCATGTACGTGATAGTCACAAGTATTTAAAACTTTACATAGTTAAACCAAGGGTATCATGTGTGACAACCTGTAATTAACGGCCTTCTAATTTCGCGATTAACAAACGTTTAGGCTATAACCAATAATGTTTAAGACACGAATTAGCTTAATTAGGCTATTGGAATGCCTAGAAACGCTAGTCAGACGTCACAACGCGCATATGAGGATTTTCGGGAAAACTGCATAACGTTAAACGATAACGAACTGATGCCGTACAAAATACTGACCACTCCGACAAATACAAATTTTATACGTATAATTTAAATCTACGGATTTCGTTTTGCTAAATTATCACGCTTTAAAATATCACAACACGCAAACGTGAACGAAAACGCGGAAACAGTAACGCACCGACAATCAACGACGAAACGGAAGTACCAGATTAGAATTTCGTCTCGATATTAATATATATTGATATATTTAGCGTCGTTTTTAAATTTTATTATCCGTAGTTGAAAACGAGTTAGAAACGACGGATGAAGTGTTATACGCGACTTAATGCGACAAAAAAAAACATATGCGTTTAATAACAACGTACGACATAATTTCACGAACTTTCGACTCTAAAACTT
Source organism: Helianthus annuus (assembly GCF_002127325.2). Lineage (NCBI taxonomy): Eukaryota > Viridiplantae > Streptophyta > Magnoliopsida > Asterales > Asteraceae > Helianthus > Helianthus annuus. Next base: position 71,261,387 of record NC_035448.2, read on the forward strand.
TATTTTAGGATTTTACACATTGATCGGGTTTGAAAAAGGGCCTCGGGAATATGATTGGGCCGCTTAAAAACACTAGTAACGGGCTTGTGGGCCCTGGCCCAAGCCCATTTGTTACCCTAATTATATAAACAATTTTCTTCTTCAAAACCCTCATTCCTCTTTCACTACTTCAGCCGACATCACCTTCATTTCTCTGCAATACTTGAAGAAACCATAACATACCCACTCAATATCACCATCTACTTCATTTTCTTCTCTAAGTCTGGTCATCAGACTTGCTTCCCGGTAACCCCCCCCTCTATTATCGGCCGGCCACCACCATTTTTGGTGGTGGCGGACTACAACAGCAACAACACCACCACCACAGGCGGCGGCGCTGTGGTGGGTGGTGGCGGGTGATGTCTCAAGCAAGAGAGAGAGAGAAGTGGCGATAGAGAGAGGAAGACACGAGAGCCGATGAAAGAAAGAAGAGCCGGTGAGGTGCCGGCGGTGGACGACGACGTTGGCATACGACGGCGGTGAACCTCGGAGACGAACTTTTCGGTAAACCCCTCTCAAATCTTCTTCTTTTCTGTTGGAATATTTTTAAAGATTCGAGTGATATTCGGCAGGTGAGGGCTTTCTTCCTTAATTCGATGATTATGATGATGATGACAGAATGGTAGGGTTGGCCGATGGCGGCGTTCGCCGTCGGGTCACCGGCGTTGGTGGCGGTGAAGGTTTTCTTTTTTTTTACTTGGGCCTTTAGTATCACAGCTTCGGTTCAAGCGGGTCTGATTTGGTTCGAGTTTTATTTCAGATCCGGTTCAAGTCAGTTATCGGTTAACATTCGGGTTTCAGTTTCGGGTCAGATACGGTTCGTCTCGAGATGGTCAGACATGGTCAAAGAAAAATTTGGTTCAAGTCGGGTTTCGTTTCGATTAACAACAATCATCTGGTAGTTGGTTCAGATTACGGATCAGATCAGTTTTGGGTGGTTCGGGTTCGCGACACGGTCAAAGTCAGTCAACGAAAGTCAACTGTCGGGTCAACAGGTCAAACGCGGTCAACTAAGACCCGGTAAAGTTTTAATGTCGCGAAACGTAGTTTAGCTCGATATAGATTTCAGATTTTTAGTACTTTACGCGACCGAGCTCGACCCGTTTCGTTTCGTTTTGGTATTAGTATACATTTTGAAATACTTGACGGAAATTTTATATAGATTTATTATATTCTTGAATTGTGGGTGAAAATTGTTGATTTTGACAAAAATACGACAACTTGAGTTGTCGGGTTATTCTAAAAGCAGAGGAAACTCTGCCCGATTTTCATTAAAAACCCGTAACACAAAACATTTATATTCTAAGAACGACATAGTTTGAGGTTCAAGTTTTTCTTATAAAACGAATATAAAGGTACATACTTATTTTGACGATGTTATAAGATTTCGAAACCGATACTTATTTAAAATAAATATAATTATTTATGTTTACCTCAAACATCGGTATTCCGAACACTTTCTACAAGGTAAGCATAATGTTCTATATGTTTCGAACATCAGTATTTCCGAACGTTGTTACAAACAAATATAATGTTTATATCTATTTCAAACGCCCAAAATTCGGAAATATTTATAAAATAAATATAATATTTTATACTTATTCCCAACGACAACGATTCAGAAAACATATAAGATAAATATAATTATTTATATTTATTTCGAGTGCCGAGACTTCGAATATTCTTATAAAAATTATTCGTTACAAACGCCTAAACCGAAAACGACACGTACCGCTATCCTTCTACGTATTACTAGTTACGACGACTAACACGACTTCGTAAGTATATTTATATTTATATATATATATAAATATATATTTTATCACACTCGATAACTAATTCGATTTCGTGACTTAGTTTCATCCCGATTATAAATGGGATCGAATAACCGTAGTTTGGTTATTTCAAATCAAAATAATAACACCTTCTTAGAATCGTTTAGTTAACGATTCGGTAGAGCTCGGACACGTAGTTTAGCTACGTCGTTTTATTAGAAACTTATAATTATTCCTTGATTAGGAATGCTTTAGTTGCACGCTAGCGAGTTCACATTCGTGGGATGACACTACGGAATCACATTTAGCTAGCTATGCACAGGAATATACAGGTGAGTTCATAACCCCCACTTTTTACTGTTTTACATTTTTATAAAATGTTTTCGGGGGTGGAAAGACATGCAAGTTTTGCAAAATCACACAAGGTTTCGATAAATGAATATTGCATATTTATAAACCATTTTGCGACATGATTTTAACAAACTCAAATGGTTTACGAAAAGATTATGCTAAACATACCGGTTTATAAAAACATTAGTGTTTTTCGAAACATGCATGAGTTTTAATAACACGAATGGCGCGGGCAAAGGCCTAAGGACATGGGCAGAGGCCCAAGGACATGAATAACTCTCACATTATACGTTAACTAGGGTATGGTTAAGCTAGGGAATGAACTGTTAGATCAGGTGAGCGAATAGTAATCTCTCTTAAGTGCCATTAATCTTGTATAAGACCGAGGGCAAAAGTGGTAGATCTATCGGGTGTAGCGAGCCCCACTCTTGGGTCCTTGTGTGGCCCATGTAGTGCTTTTGTTGTTCTAACCGGGTGGACCGGGGGAAATCCGCTAGGGTTGAGTGCTTCCTATGTCGCCACACATATTAATGTCCTTGCAAAACATCAATGATCTGTTCATAGACGCTTTACATACCCATTTACAACACTAAAACTTTCATATGTTCATAAGATTCATTTGATGGAAACTCAGAAATACATGGATTTATAAACTTTGGTAACGTTTTTCAAATTATGCCTAAGTAAGAGGACGCGCTGATCCTGCTTACAAAGGTTCGTTTGGGCTTGGCCCATTCTCTCTCGTGCAATGCACAAACACTCTCGTGGGCTAGACTCACAGTTCTCATATATCATGCCAAGAAAATGCTTTTACTATATTTTCTCAACAACTTTAAAACCGGTTATCAAAAAGATTTATTTTAAATCTTTTCAAAACAAACTATGAACTCGCTCAACTTTATGTTGACTTTTTCGCATGTTCTTTCTCAGGTTGCATTTTCAAAACTACGGAACGGTTGGAATAGGAGAACCCATGGAAATTCGAGTACCTAGCAGGCGTTCACTATTTAGAAGTCTTAACCTTTTGCTTCCGCTGTGCAATGAAGATACCGGTCCAGTCACGCCAAGCTCTGATATTTCGGGGTGTGACATCATGTACACCATTTTAGGGAGAGCCCACCATATATGAGTAAGTCGAGTAAAAAAGCACTTCATTGTCGTATTTGTGATAAATGTAGCACATGTACTTTAAAAAAAGTTGTTAAGTATTCAATATAGAAAATAGGTCTCGAAAATTTATATGTTAGAATATGACATGTACACCTACTAATATATACATCATGAGCCAAGTTTCATCATGTTTACCACATAGAAAAGTTAGAACCAAAGTAGTTTAGTTATGTGTTGACACATTTTCAAAATAGTGACCAAACTCATGATTTATGTTCTTGAAATATCTCGAGGTTTTGATGTTCATTCACCACCCATTTGGGAGTGTTAGCTAAGGCATTTCAACACCACAAGTTAGTATAGGTAATGTAGAAGAACATATATAAACAAGACGTACAAATTTAACTTAAAATCATGAGCATCTCAAAATTGGACAAAGCATGGTGTTAGGCTACGCTGACCAGAGCATACCCTAATTAGCCTGGAATGGCATTGGGCGTTTGGTGAGTGTAGATTATAATGACTTGAACGTAGGTATCAACATAGCCATAACACAATTTTTATACTTAAATGTGCCATTCCTAATCACTTGCAACGTATGTTTTCCATTTCAACATTATTTCAAGTAAGGTAGATATATATATACATAGCTTCGGTAGATCTAGAAATTGTATACATGGGGGTTATAGTTTTTGGGGGTCGTTATTTATCGTTAAATATTAAAATTTTGCGGTCTGGGTCGGTTACAGAATAAAAAGATAAAACTATATTAAATTTCAAATACATAATATAAAAACACATTAAATTGTAAAATATTAAGTGGCGGTGTAGTTTTTTGTTTTCTCAAAGCTTATGTACATGAGAACCACACCTCTATATTAATATCCTACCAATTGTATTTTAAGTAAAAAAATAGTTGGAATTTTGAATAAACACAAAACCCAAATATTCATATCATAATTATTTATTAAATTAATTTAGATTTGTATAATTATCAACTGTTTGAAAGATTTAAAATTAACACAAAGTAGATAATTATTTAGATAAACTAAATTATTGAGTTTATAGTGTGTAGTAATGTAGTGTATATATATATATATATATATATATATACTTATATTGTTATTTAAAATTACAAATAATTATTAATTTTTTTTTCAAAATAACAATTCTTGGATATAGTCATCACGTCCATTCATATTATATTAAATCGTTTAACTCTTACTTAATTTTATTTAGTTATTGCTCTTGGTGTAACCAATTATATCCTACTAATTTAGGTTAATTTACAGATACTTTATATTCGATTAGCCATACCTTTTTATCGAAAACTGGTATATTTGGTACTTAATTGTGATATTTGTGTTTGGCGGTACTAATATGGAGACAGGAACGATAAAATAGAACAAATCAAGGTCCGAAAGCGCGAGATCGAGAAAATAGTGGAAAGTCAAAGTTCTAGTACACTTTAGTGTATTACGGACCGTATGAGAGGAACAATTAGTTGTTTACGGTTCGTAAGACAACTACAAGACAAAATATTTCATAATTCCACACACCTCCTTTGGTCGGTTGACTTTAGCCTCTTACTGACCGTAAAAGGAATCCTGGTACTACTTTATAGTTCGTAAGAAGCCATGACACGCAAATTCAATATGTATATAATGGGATCACAACAAAGGGTTTGGAACCCAATTTTTGGACGGCTAAGATGATTTTAGAGCACACGACTACAAGAAGGATTAAAGGTTTAAGAATTCAATTAAAGGAACAAAGATTTGCTTATTTGGTTAGTGTTGCTTTCATAAGTAACATTTAGTGTTTGTTCGAAATTGGATGTTTCATGATGAATCCGACTTTATACAGTTGCTTTTGTGTTTTGACAATGATTATGGGCTAAATTATTGTAACCACCCAAATTCAGATGAACTTTAAATAATTATTTGACATTCTTGTTTAACTTTTGACCAATTGATTTGTGAGTGCATAATGTCTATCACTTCCGTCAATCACGTATCGTAGCTTTAAAAAATGAGACAAGACTGGTGCTGAACAGAAGAAAGCATAAAGAGTATTTGTATTTGTGTTAGAGTAGCTTCGTACGAAGGGGCGCTTCATACGAAGGGAGCCATTCATGGCTTCGTACGAAGCCACAACACCTATATATAGAAGCTTAGGGTCTTGGTCATTTTTAACTTTTGAGCAACTTTGAGGCGAAGCTCTGCTCGTTTGTTTTCACGGTGTTGTACTGTCAAAGTATCAATAGATAGCTATCTATCATCGCAAATATGAAGGTTTAATTGCAGGAAAGATCGGAAATCCAAATATGACAAAGGAGGATTACGATCAAGTAGACCCAAAAGAGATGGAGCTTATGGATATTCGCTGGTGTATGGCGAGCGTTATCAGGAGGGCTCAACGGTCGGAGATCATTGGAAGAAAGTGTTTGGAAGGCCCTGATATGAAGATAGGTTTTGATAAAGCTAAAGTTACTTGCTTTAAGTGTAAACAAAAGGGGCACTTCAAAAGAGAATGCACAAACAACAAAGCAGATGATAGTGTGAATCCTTTTCACGAAGACTATTACAAGAAAGTTGTCTATCATCGCAACAATGAGCAACCATCAAGAAAGCAGATTGAGGAAGGACCATCTAAAGAAGAGAAACAAGCTATGTTGACGATTCGTGATGGTAGTTCTGGACCTAGTACGTTTCATCATGATGAAGGGTTTAACTGGGGTAAATATATTAAAGACGGTAGAACAGAAAAATGGGCGTTGGTTGCGAATTCAAAGAGAGTCGAGAAGAAAATCATGCACGAGCGTATTTGAGAGAAGTATACAAGGCTTTCACAGAAGCAAAGTGGGCAAATAGATGGAGCCAAGAGAAAGAATGTTTTGTTGATCCTAAAGGAAACCCAACAGTTGATCCTGATAAGGTAGATTTTGAGGCACTTGTTACTACTATTCCAACTGTGGGAGTTTGGTGTAAAGGGCTCGGAGAAATTCCTAGATACAGAGAAAAGGTAGAGGAAGGCATGAGGAAGGTGATCTATGCCAGTCTAGAGAAGATGAAGAAGAAGACGGTAGAGGAGATTGTTGATGAAAGTCAGAAGTTGGTGGTTAAGGTGAAGAAAGCTGATGAGAAAGCAAAGGAAGTTGTTGCTGAGAAACAACATGTGCCTGAAGAAGATCAGAATCAAAAGGCAAAAGAAGCCATGGTGTCAAAAAATGAGGTAATAACTCAAACTGATTCTTCTGACTCATCAAGTAAGAATGAAATTAAAACTGAAGAACATTGCAAGAAATGCATGGAAACGTGCAAGGCTTGTACCGAAAAGGATAAAAATTTGAGATCCAGATACATTGAGTTTACTAAAATAGAAAAGATTTTCAAAGAAAAATGTAACGAAATGCTTGAAAATGAAAGGTTTTGAAAGAAAAAAAGGAGCTAACACAAAAATGTGAAAATCTTGAAAAAGAAAACAAAATTTTGAAACAACAGTGTTCAGCTGATTGCAACGAATGTATTCAAAAAGATAAAATTATTCCAGAGTTGCAAAAAGAGTATGATGGAATGATATTTTCATATCACACTGTAAAAAAAGCTTATGAAACTTTGAAAAGTAGAGTTAAAAGTCTGGATGATAGATTGTCAGCATGTCAGAAAACAACTAAATTTCTTGAGGCCAGATATGAAGGAAAACAAATGGTTTTAAATAATTATATTGATGATGTTGCTAAACTTAAAAAAGAACTGACTGAAAAGGAAAAATTGGTAAATAAGCTTCAAAGTTATCATGCTTCTTCATACATTTTGGAACGTATTTTGAACATCACACCGGATAGTAAAGAATCTGAAAAGAACAAAAAGGGAATTGGGTCAAAATACCATCAGGTTCCACCACCGTTGGAGAATAATTATACATTCTATGATGGCGAGAAGGTGGATAAAGAAATTAACATGGTTGACTAATTACCTGACAACATCGATGTGACTTACACCAAATCTGATGATCCTGGTGATTCAGAGGTGGTAGGTAAGGTTGTTGAAAGCGTTTTGACAGAGGAGTCTACCAAAACAGATAATTCTGAATCACATGATGAAAATGAGGAAAGTTTTCATAAAAATTATCTAAAAAATTCAAAATCTGAGAAAGATGCAAATGATGATTCAAAAGGATTGGATTATATCATGATTGGATCGGACAAATTATTCTCAGATATTGAGTTTCCGATTCAAAATGTGATTTCGGAAAAGATTGACAAAGTGTTCAGATTGGTAGAAATTGAAAAGTCAGTGATGTGTGCAAAATGCAACATATAAATTACATCAAATGAGGCATAAAACTAACCCTTTTTAGTACTAATGTTGGAAAAAGCGCATTTCTTTCTTCCTTTTGAATTTATAGGACCAAACGGGCTTAAAAGAACAAAAGAAGCAAATAAGCAGCCAAAACCAACATAAATACAAAAACAAGGAATAAACGTGACATGCCCGACCCCTCGGTAGCATCTCCCAAGATAAAACAAGGAAACAGAACTTGACCACGGGGTCGTGCCCAGCTGAGCATGGGGCGTGGTCAGGAGCCTGCAGAAGCTTCTACGCCCACCACGGGGTCGTGCCCAACTCTACACGGGGCGTGGTCATCGCTAAGATTTACAGAATCTTGATAGTACAGCAAAGAGTTAACCATGAGGTCGTGCCTAGGAGACACGGGGTCGTGTGGGGCCCTCTGTCAACAATTGCAATTAATGAAGGAAAAGAAGATGATGGCGACAGGCTGTGTTGGCTGGACACGGGGCCATGGTCGGGGCTCTGTTCTGGCTATAAAAGGGGGTGATTGGTTCACTTCAAAGACATCCCTTGGCAAACCACTTCTCTCCCACTTTGCCACCACTCCACCACCACCACTACAACACCAACACCAACACCCACCACCATCATCCATTATCCATCTTTAGAGTGTGTAGTAGTCTCGGGATGCAAGATTGATCGTAAGAGTTCTTGTCAATCAAAGGCCATGTTTGGCTAAGCCTCTTACATCACTTGGTGAAGACAAGTTTTTAATGTATTACTTTTGATTTTTAATCTTTCAGCACTTTTTATTTGGGTTTGTATTAATGACTTTAATAACTAGTTTCTTATGTTGAAGGTGAATTTTTCTTATCATTTCTTCATGATGTCTTGAGGTTGCTTTATAATCTATATAAACTAAATGATGTCATCATTCGTGTCTTACGGTCTATATAAAGTGCGTTAACTACCTGGAAGGGGGTTAGGAGGGTGGTTTGGTAAAGTTCTTGTCTCGTTCAGTGTATAGATCCTGCGAGGACCTGGTTCAAGCTTACTAGGACCTCCTTCAATGCTCAACGGTATTGGATAGCGGGGGTGCGAATAGCTTGAACCCCTCATATGTAAACTACTATTAATACTTTAAACTGGCTTCTTGGGATTGTATCCTTGCTAACTCAAACCACTTAGCCGAAGGTAACGTCACGTTCAAAAGAGGGGCCTACCACTTTTCGCATTAATAACTAACTTAATTGTCTTTCAATATTCCGACCCTTTGGGATTGTATCCCTGCTGACTCAAACCACTGGGTTAAGGGTAATGTCACCTTCAAAAGAGGGGCCTACTACTTTTGCTAAGAGAATCTCCTAAAAAGTCCGAAAGTGCGAAAGTCATCAAGGGATACATTAAAGATGAGTTGGATCCTAGTGATTCTATCTTGTCTATTTGTTTTTCCTTTTTATTTATCTTTTCATTTTTAGTTTTATTTTCATGTTTAAAAACTCTTTTCTCAAAAATTTAGATCGATTAGACGTTGAGGATTAACCGGTATTAAAAGCTCTTGTGTCCTTGTACGACCTCGGTATCTTACCAACACTATACTACGCTCACGATGGGTACCCTTGCCCAAGTGTGTGTTTAGTGTTAGTACAATATCGTGATTTATAAATTTAAAACTTAACTAATGCATAAAATGGGCCCAAAATATTAATAAAATCATATCACACCTAACGCACACCAAGTTTTTGCGCCGTTGCCGGGGACACAAGGATTTTAAGAAAGCTTAAAATCGACGGTCTAATCATTTTTCAAAACCTTTTCAAAACTGCGTGCATTTTTTTTTACTTTTTAGGAATTTTTGCATAACAGTAGTCTTAATACGGGGCCGTGCTCACTGAACACGCCCCCGTGCTGCACATAACCAGTAAACATTTTTCAAACGCCCAGATACACAATCTGACCACAGGGTCGTGTCTACTGACCACGGGGCCGTGGTGAGCCTCTGTTTCAGCTTTTTAATTTTGTTTTCTGGTCCCGAGACTCTGTGATCTGCTGAGTGATTCTCATGGATCAATACTCAGGAGGTTACACTTACTACTATGAAGAGGTTGATTATGAAGAAGAATATTGTACCATTTGCGGTAATCCTCACTCGGTGCAATATTGTGACCTTTACGAGCCATCCACCTCATATACATACCATGAGGAACCAAGGTATGAACCATCCATCTCGTATACGTATTATGAAGAACCAATGTATGAACCATACACTTCATATGCGTATTATGAGGAACCAAGGTTTGAACTTCCAAACTCAAGCTTTTGGGACACTTATCCCGCTAACTTTCACGAACCACCAACTATCCTCCCCGAAGCCGAGAGAATAGTACAATGTCTCAAAGATCTTGAACGCTTAATAAAAGTATCCCGCGAGAGGGAAGAGGCAATTTATACTAAAGAGGTAATAATAGAAGAAGTAAAAATGGAAGAACAAGTAAGTGAAAAACCAATGCATGAACCAAACGACGAAAGAGGTAAGTCCGAAAACAATAATTTTCAAAAATAGTCATTTTTTCAAGAAATTAATCTCTTAACACCCTCTTTCGAAAAACATTGTTTGGTACCTACTCATGCTAAGTTTTTAAAAGAGTTAAACACTAACACTAAAATTGACGAAATAGTAAGCATTAAATTAACAAACGATCAAACTAAGCTAATAAAAGATGATCCATTTGAAATTAACATTACACCGGTTCCATGTTTCATTCAAAACACCTTTATCAGTAATATTACAATTGATAAAGATCTTTGTGTTAATATAATGCCAAATTACATTTTCTAAAAATTACGTATTAGTGATTTTTCTCCACTTCAAATCCCCATTTTTCTTTCTAATCGGAAAATAATAAAATCAATGGAAGTAGTTGAGGATGTGTTAGTACAAACAAACCAAACGGTAGTCCCAACCGACTTCGTCGTTCTTGATGATGTTCCACTTGTGTTAGGACAACCTTTTGTGAAAACCCATCAAGCATTGATCAATTGGAAGCAAAACAACCTACCCATTCAATTAGGGGCCGACAAAAGGTATGTCGATCTTGACCAATCAATGAAATATCCAATCGGCAATGACGACCCCCTAATTGAAGATGAAGATGAACCACCCGATATGGAAGACGAAATCGGCCAACTTGTTAAAGAAGAGGTCGCCATTGAACAAACCTTTTTGGTCCTCGACCAAAATAATGAGCAACCAAATAAGGAGTCTCCTAAAGACCCACCACTTGAGCTCAAAGAACTCCCAAAAGGTTTGGAATATGCTTTTCTTGACAAGGATGGTAAGATACCTGTAATTATTTCCTCAAAATTAACTAGTTTAGAAAAAGAAAAATTAATTACGCTTTTGAAAAAACACAAAAAAGCGATCGCATGGAAGCTTGTAGATATTAAAGGAATAAATCCTTCCATGTGCACACACAAAATTTTAATGAATGATGACTATAAATCGGTAATACAACCACAATGTAGAGTAAATCCAAATGTCCAAGAAGTGGTTAAAAACGAAGTCATTAAACTACTTGACGCCGGAGTCATCTACCCAATTTCCGATAGCCCTTGGGTGAGTCCCGTTCAAGTAGTTCCCAAGAAAGGAGGTATGACGGTAGTCACTAATGAAAAAAATGAATTCATACCAACAAGAACCGTCACTGGATGGAGAGTTTGTATAGACTATCGTCGATTAAATGAGGCAGCGAGGAAAGATCACTTCCCCTTTCCTTTTATTGGTCAAATGTTAGAAAGATTATCCGGTCATAAATTTTATTGTTTTTTAGATGGTTTTTCAGGTTACTTTCAAATACCGATAGCTCCCGAAGACCAAGAAAAAACAACATTTACATGCCCATACGGAACTTTTGCTTATCGATGCATGCCTTTTGGTCTATCTAATGCCCCCGCAACCTTCCAACATTGCATGGTGGCCATCTTCCATGATATGATAGAAAAAAACCATGGAAGTTTTCATGGATGACTTTTCTATCTTTGGAGATTCATATAACCAATGCTTCGATAACCTTGAACGAATGCTATCACGATGTGAGAAACTAACCTCGCCCTTAATTGGGGAAAATGCCATTTCATGGTAATGGAGGGAATAGTACTCGGTCACAAAATCTCAAACGAAGGAATGGAGATTGATCAGGCTAAAATAGAAACCATCTCCCGATTACCACCTCCATCCTCCGTTAGAGCTATCAGAAGTTTCCTAGGGCATGCCGGATTCTACAGATGATTTATCAAACACTTTTAAAAAATTTCAAGACCTCTAACAAAATTACTTGAATAAGATGCACCCTTCATCTTTGACAAGGATTGCAATCAAGCATTTCTAACACTAAAAGAAATGTTAGTCAATGCACCAATCATGATAGCGCCTGATTGGAAATTAACTTTTCAAATCATGTACGATGAAAGTGACTTTGCGGTTGGAGTTGTCTTGGGACAATGAAAAGATAAGAATTTTCACCCAATATACTATGCTAGTAAAACACTTAATGATGCACAAGAAAATTACACAACAACTGAAAAAGAGTTACTAGCCGCAGTATTTGCTTTTGATAAATTCCGTTCTTATCTTGTTCTTTCTAAAATGATAGTTTATACAGACTAGGCAGCCATTCGTTATCTCTTTAAAAAAACAGGATGCCAAGCTGCGTTTAATCAGATGGATTCTACTCCTCCAAGAATTTAACATTGAAATAAAAGACAAAAGAGGAGCTGAAAACACCGCTACCGATCATCTATCCCGCTTGTAAGATCCAACTTTGTAGGCAACTAGGGACGAGCTCATCAATGAAAAATTCCCAACGGAATCCTTAGAAATGGTGGAATACCGAGAAGAACCATGGTACGCCGACTACGCCAACTACCTAGCTAGTGGGATAGTCGCGAAAGGATGATCATATCATCAAAGAAAAAAATTCTTTGCCGATGTAAAACATTATTTTTGGGAACATCCTTGTCTTTTCAAAATGTGTGCCGACCAACTTATCCGACGATGCGTACATGGTAGTGAAGCAAGGAAGATTCTCCGTCATTATCACGAAGGTCCGTATGGTAGACATCATGGAGCCTCTAGTACCGCACGAAAGTTATTTGATTCAGGATTCTATTGGCCGACCATTTATAAATATTCCCAAAATCTTATCAAAACATGCGATGCATGCCAACGGTCAGTTAATATCTCTTCCAAAAAACGAAATGCCACAAAATGGCATTCTTGTTTGTAAAATTTTTGATGTGTGGGGACTAGACTTTATGGGACCTTTCCCACCATCAAAAGGAAACAAATATATACTTATAGTCGTGGATTACTTGTCAAAATGGGTCGAAGCCGAAGCTCTTCCAATAAATGATGGTGTTAGTACAATAACGTATGTAGCTTCCGTCAGCATGTAGTCACGTTTTGTATATTTGTGAATAGTTTATGTTTGTATGTATGTTTGTAAAGCAAGTCAGGATATGGCGCGTCATTTTGTTAAGTGCTGACTTGTGTTGACTATGCCAGCCGATCGGCTAGCCCAGCCGAGCGGATAGCCCAACCGATCGGACAGGTTGTTCGATCGGTCAGCAATGTCAGCCAATCGGCTAGCCCAGCCGATCAGCCAGCACTCACTCTATCCTGACTGTGCCTATAAATAGCTGTTCGATCAGCTCATTTGTAACTTTTGATACTTTCACTCTCTGGCAAACTCATGTCCGTCTGAACTTTCTAAGGAGCTTGTACACTTTCATATTCAATCAATAGAAGATCAGACAGTAATTCAGAGTTGAATTTGTTCTCGTATATCTGTTGTGTGATTCAATGAATTCCGCGCATTAATCATATCCGATTCAACTAAGTTTCCGAAGAAGAAGATCCTATCCGAGGGACCAACAAGTGGTATTAGAGCGTTCAGGGAGCTGAATCGAGATCTACGAAGACGAATTCACCGGAATTCGAGCTGTGTTTGCTGATTTGAGGACAAATTTCACTGGAGATTTGTCATTTCTGCCGATTCGACTCAAATTTCACCGGAAATTTGACAGATTCTTCTACTTTCTACTCAGATCTAGTTTTATTTTTCATCTTGTCACCATAAAATCGGAAAAACTTAAAATTGAGAGTGATTTTACGGTTAAAATTTGATAAATATGCTATAGATCGATTCGCAATCATCAGAAGTATAATCCTTCAAATTTTCATAACAAAATTCGTCCAAAAACTTGTTCAAATTCATCAAAAACTATGAAAAAATGTTCTTGTTTGCTGATATCAGCCGTTCGGACGACCTAGCTGTTCTTAGACTTGCTGACATCATCAACTTGTTTGTATAACCGTTCGGACAATTTCAGTTAGATTGCATTCAGAAGAGTGTTGCTGACATCATCAGTGTTAGCCGATCGAACAAGCTAATCGACCAGACAGCATTGTTGATATTTGATATCTTTTGCTGACGTCATATTGCTAGCCGATCGGACAAGTCGACCGATCGGACAGTAATTGATTGCTGTTACATTCATTTGACATTCAATTGAACAGGTCATTCGATCGAACAAGCCGATCGATCGAACAAGCTAACTGATTGAGTGTATACCGTTCGATCAAACAAGTCATTCGATCCAAGTGCATTTGTGTTAGATTTTTGAAAATCACAAAAATTTTTCTAAGTGTTTGATAAATTGTTTCAGGTACTTAAAAATGGATGAATTCATGAATCCTTTTAGTGACATGTATGCATTCGCTGAAAACTCTGGAGATGACACGACAAATCGAACTAATAAAAACTCTCCTAGCGCGAAGAAAACTTTATCCGACGCCTTAAGTGTGGAAAGCGCGTATGGAACATATAAAAAACCACCAAAGCTGATGGCGATCGAAGAGTATAACAGGTGGGTCAAAAGATTCGATGAATAGCTGAAAGCTTTCGCGTACTCAAGCTGGAAAAGTTTAAAGAACGGGTTCAACAATGGAAGAGTAGACTTTGAAAATTTGACAGAAAGTGAAGACATAGAAAATTTTGTGGCTGAGCAGAAGTGCATAGCATTAATACATCAGTCAGTGAGAGAAGACATAATCTCATTGATTGAATACTCAAACGCAAAAGATCTTTGGGAAAAATTAAAAATTAAATGTGTTGGTACTGCTGAAATAATCAAAAACAAAAAGAAATTACTGAGAAAAGAATTTGATTTGTTCGGATGTCTAAAAAATGAGTCTGTTTCTAAGATGATTGAGTGATTTAGGCATCTAAAGCTGGAGCTGGCAAGACATGGAGTGATATATTCTCAAGAAGAGCTAGTTGACAAGTGGTTTGACTCTTTGCCAGATGAAATGGACTGGCAATACTTTGCATTGATGATCAAGAATACAATCAAGACAGAAGAGCTAATGGTTGATTTGCTGATTGAAAGACTAGAGAATCATGAGCTGGAGATAAAGAAAACAAATAAAGTCAATCATTCTTTAAATCAGCAAAATGTGGAACTGTATTATCCAAAGAGCATGATCCCAAAGACAGTATCTCCCAAAACAGCCTTCACAGCAGAAAGTTCACAACCCACGAATCAAGAAAGCTTAAACAGTGGTTTTCATGGAGGAATATCATCCAATGCTTCAAGTCAAGGATTGTCTTCCAGTACTTCAAGTCAACAGCAATCAACACCAAAGAATGTATTTCAATGCAACATCGCTGTGGATTTGAAAAATGGTCAAAGTTTCAGTGAGGAGTCAGCAAAGCAACGATGGTGTTCTTAGCCTCTGTACTAGAGTCTTATGAGAGTCTTGTGGCTGGGAAGATAGGCAACACCAACCTTACAAAAGAAGACTATGATCAAATCGATCCGGAGGAGATGGAATTGATCGATATAATGTGGTGTATGGCCAGTGCTGTAAGAAGGGCACAACGTTTCATGGAGATAACTGGGAGAAAGTCTATTGGTGGACCAACCACCAAGTTAGGCTTTGACAAGACAAAGGTGACATGTTTCAAATGTAAACAGAAAGGTCACTTTAAACACGAGTGCAGAAACGATTATGCTGACGATTCTGCTAATCCGTTCCGAGAAGATTACTACAAGAAAGCAATCTATCATCATAATAAATCGGAACCTCCCAGGATGAAGCAGATTGAAGACAAAGAGAAGTCTAGAGCTCTTGCAGTCATTCATGACGATGAAGGATATGGCTGGAGTGAGCTATTGCCTGAGGAAGACGCAGTTGGTTATGCGTTTGCAGCAACAAAGATTGTTTCGTTTAAAGACAACAGAACGGAAGAAGAAAAGTTTGTGAACAGAAGAATGAAAGCCCAAACAAGAATGAGCAGAATCTACAACACTTACAAAGAAGCCAAAAGGGCAAAGAGATGGGATGCCGACAGAGAATGCTACCTTGATCCACAAGGAAATATCGCAGTTAATCCTGATTCCATTAGTGTTGATGCACTCATTCAGCAATTCGCTGAAAAAGAAGAAGCCTGACAGAAAGAATGGTGGGGAGGTGGTAAAGAGAAAGTGGAAGAGAAAGAAGAAAAAGAGAAGATGGCAGAAAAGAAGCAACAGGCAAAGAAGATTGATGATGGGTTGATAGATACATCACAGGAGCTCACAGCTGAAAATCTGATGAAGATGCCTGACAAAGTTCTTGCTGCAAAGGAACTAGAGGTAGTTTGTAGTTCTGGAACTGAGTCAAAAAGCCAGGTCAGTCAGATTGATACAAACCAAGTGTCAGGTAAGAAAGTTAAAATTGAAAGTGACTGCAAGAATTGCATGAAAAACTGCGAAGATTGTAGTACTATTGCTTACCTTAACAACAAAAAGGTTGAAGATCTGACAAAAAGAGTCAGAGAGGTTGAAAATCAGATCTTAAACCGGGATAAAATGTTGAAAGCTTCAAACGATCGAGCAAAAGAGTTAACTGAAAAAATTGAAAATGATAAAAGTGACATAGAAAGAACTAGGAAAGAAAATGAAAAACTAATTCATGAAAATCGTCACATCACCGAAAATTTTGAGAAGCTTAAACGAACGGTTAAAGATTATGATGAACGAAATGGTAAAACAACAAAAGAAAATCTTCAACTATCGGGAGTGCTTAGGGTGAAAGAAGAGTTAATTAATCAACAACTGGATGAAATTGCTAAACTGAAGCTTCAGTTCCAAGAAACAAAAATTGAAAATGAACGCATCCAATTGAAGTTAACCAGTTACAACTCCGCAAGCTTTGTTTTGCAGCACATTGTTCCCAAACCCATCGGGAAAAACAAAGCAGGCGAAGATGTATTTTCGGATGGAACAGGGGTGGGATATCATCAAGTTCCACCACCAGTTTTAAACAATTATTCAAAGAAAAAGTCCGGGCTGGTTAATGGTGAAGAAGATCTAAATGAAATAAAACTTCCAGAGTCAATTGATATCACATTTTTTTATCATCATCTGATGATAGTGTTCAGACTGATATTGTTAAAAGCATGGCTGAAAGTGTTTTGGAGTCTGATTCAAATGAAGATGATGAGTGTTTCTTGAATAATTACATTCCGAAACTCAAAACCAAAAACAACTTAAATGACGAACCTAATCTTGTCATGTACAAGATGTTGGGATCGGATAAGTTGTATTCGGATTCCGAGTTTCCACTGGAGAATGTAAATGTTGATAAATTGACAAATGTGTTCAAATTGACAGAAATTAATCTGTCTGAGGTGAAAAGCTTGAACCAGACAAAGAGGAAAATGAACTTTGAAAAAGATAAATCTTACTACACAAAACCTGTTGTACCTCCGCGTTTTCATAACAACAATCAAAACAGAAGGTCGGATGGTTATCAGGGGGTAAGAATTATCCTAGAAAAAAGGTTCAAAACAAAAAATTTGTGGAGAAGAAAGTATTTGTGAAAAGTTCGAGTTCGAGTTCACTTTTTGATGAAGAACCTAAAACCTTTTCAAAGTCAAAGAAAGAGTTCTTTGAGGAGAAGGCCTCACAATCTCAGTCTGAAGGTACAAGTAGGGTAGTTGACACCCGAACATGCTTCAAATGCAATCAAATTGGACACATTGCACGAAAGTGTACCAATTTGAAGCCTAAGACTGAAGTTGTTGAGATTCAGAAAAAGAAAGATGAGGTGAAAGGGAAAACACCAATGTTTGTTGAGAAAAATGTTTTGAAAAATGAAAACACTAAATTCAAAACTGAACCTACTAAAAATGTGGTAACTAAAAACGACAGATTTTACAAAAGAGTTGCCTCATCTCAACAAACTTGGAAACCAAAAGGTGTTGAGCAGAAAACAAGTTCTCCAAAACCAAAGGTTTCTGAGACTGAAAAATCATCATCTTCGACCAAGAAGATGTATGTACCTTTGGATTTGTTTGAGAAACTTCAGAAACAAAAATCAACTTCTGTGTCACACCCCGATCTCCACGTGTCACCGGTGGGCCCGGTGTAGGGTACGTGACGTAGTTGGCGTCATCATAGACAAACAACACAATATAATAAAGCACAGCGGAAGCAGAAATAGATACATTTCAACTTTAATTAAAATGTAATAATAAATATCACAAGTAGTTGAAACGGATCCACAGGCGGATCAAATAAAATAAGATAAATTGTTCAACAGTTTTATTGTCGTCCGAGCTTGCGAGACTATTGTGGACGCTCTAGGAAACAGCCAGCCTAGTACGTGTAGTACCTGCACTTAACCTTTTGGGAAAATATGTCAGTTTACACTGGTAAATACAAATCAACTGACTCATTTTGAAAATGTTTGAAAATTGATTTAAATGCACATGGCATAAATATTTTTATTAACTTGGGATAATTATGCAATATAAACTTGTGAACGAATTACATGCTACTCGTACGTTCGGTAGCCCGGATCTTGTCCGGGTTAAAGATTAATTGACACACCACATTAAAGAGTTATACACGACGGGTGTACGCCTACACCCCGTGCTCTGGTCGTGGCCATCTCGTAAGATAATGCCAAGGATATCCGGGACACGGTCAATAACCCGCCAAATGCTTAAAGTAAAACAAGACTGTTTAAACGAGCCGATCAAACTATTCCAATTGCATACCCAAGGGTGCAAGATTTGAACGCTCGATCAAGCGGTATTCTATATACCGTACCCCAAGCCCGTATAGGGAAAATAAGTCAAAATGTATTTACCTGAGTAAGTATGAATCACAATTGGTAAGTGTAGATAGCTTTTACTGGGCCTCCTAATCTGGAACAAAGGTTTATAATAACCTATTAGATTCCTAACGGGTCTTTTATTTAAGCCTAAGCTTAGACCGGTTAGTTTTAAGGACGATACGGTTCAAGCGCACGATTAAGCGAAAGACCGGATAGAATGTGATTTAGACCCGACAAGTTTGAATACTTGTATAATATGGGTATACTAAATACATTCTGGATTTTGAGATAAAAATGATAACTTTTGACCCGTTTCGGTCAATTTATGCAAACTAGTTACATAAACCGAACCGAACGCTAAAAGAGCGTTACGGGTAGGCAAAAGAGTCATATGCAAGTTCCCTGAGATAATATGCTTTAAATATGATATAATATCAGTAAGTTATGTTCTATTATGCCCCGAATAATTTTAAACTCAATTTATGCCTTATAAGGGCATTTTGGTCATTTAAAAATGTTATAAAAGAGTTAAATTGGAAATCTGAGTTACAGGTCTGATTTATACAGTAAATATAGTTCATTTAACATATTATGACAGTAGGGTATGACCCATATACAAAACTTATCATTTAAAATCAAACTATGCACCGTAGGGGTATTTTAGTAATTTCACAAGGGCTAAAAATGTCAAAACTGGAAATCTGAGATCAAAATCTTATACTTACTGTTATTATATGAAAATATGCTAAATACATCAGTAGGTATGAGTCTTATATGTTTAATATGAGTATAACGCTTACTATACGCTAAAAACGCTAAAAATGCGATTTAGAGCCGTTTCCGGGTTTTCAAAAGAAAGCTGAGATTTTTATATTTCCAGAATGCTCAAAATAATTTATTTACCAAATAAAATCAGTAGAAAAAGGTTTGGGGTCAAAAGGATGTATAAAACTCATTTTATGGCTTAAACGGTCAAAACCGGCATTAACCGAATCGACTTAGCGACCTATGATGCGTTCAGCCAAAAATTAAATAAAAATCATCAAAAATCCCAGAATATTATATAACATCAGTGGGTAAAAAGTTTTATATCAAAAAGTGGCCTCAATTAGGTTATACGCTAAATGCGCCGTTTATTAAACATAAAGATATAGTTTTACGCTATCGGCCATAACTCAAAATCTGGACCACCAACTGATCTCAAATTTTCGGTGCAAGTTTATAAATTAATAATAAAGATTTCTACTCTTTCACTTTTCCAAAAAACACGTTTTATATCAAAAAGGGCAAAATAGTCAACTTTTAAGCATAATCGGAAACATGCATATGAATCGGTTAAGCATAGACTCAAGATGTAAAAATTCCAGAAAGTTATACATAAATAAAAATGGTCAAAAATAAACTCTAATACAGATCTCAAACATGCATGCACGGATCCGAATCGAGAGTCAACGAAAAAGTCGTTTTATAAGACTTTCGGTTCCGATCCGAGTGTATACTAAAGATTGTCGAGTTGATTATGATAGAACACATTCTTATATTCATTATAAGTTATTTATGATGATCAAACTGATTGCATGTCATCTACATTACCATTTATGCTATATTTCGCAAAAACGATTTCTGTTGACTTTTTAAGAACATCTTTGACTCGACAAATAGCATGCTTAGAGTGGGAATCAGAGAATACCCTTTTGAGGGTTTGTTTCCCACATAAATACCAACTTATAAGTGGTTTCAATTTGAGAAATGACAGAGCCAAATTCGTTTAATCGAAAAGTCAAACTATATGAACAACGGTTTGACTTTTAACTAATAATCTATGCTAGAACGGATTAGAGGATGATATGAATGCTTATAAAGGTCCTAACGAAGCCTAGAAAGCACTTGGAGGCTGCCTTGCCGATCAGATTGCTCCTGGAAAAGCCTTGTGAAGTTTTGATAGTTTGGTGTTCTTGTTTACAATTCAAGAACTCAATAAAATGGAGCTTTGATCAGTATGGAGAAATCAGATGTTGTAGGAGCCTCACAAGTGTCCAAGACATGCATGCTCATCTATTGGTGAGAAATGGAGGTGATCCCAGCTGTTTTGCACTAAAAATTCGGACCAAACAGCCCCTGATCGCAAAAAGCTGCACCTGGGGCTGCCAAACTTTGATTAAAAATGGCAGCTTTGGTCCCTGTCCTTGCATGCGATGTTTCGGCTAATTATTTTGACTCGTAAACCCCCAAACTTGGTTTTTAAGAACCTTGGGACATTTACCAACATGGTAATGTCCTCGGATAACTTTGCGCTCAACCGAAAAGCCATGAAATTCGACGTTGACGCTTTTAACCCCTCAAGTACGGTTTTGGCCATAACTTTCTCATACGATAACGAAACTTCATGAAATTTTTACCACATATTCTAGTGAGTATATTTTAGCATTACAAAGCTTCGGGTCTGCCAAAAGTTCACTCAGAGGTATAAATTCAACATGTTGACACTTTTAGCCCTTATAGTTTGTAATTCCTCACTTTTGTGCAATTTCCGCTTCGTATGATCCATGATCCATCCGTTTAAGGTTATAAACATTATGTAGGGTTATTATAGAGTCTATTTAGCCATTGTTGACACTTTGGACCCTTACGTTCCATAGTTTTCACCGTTTGTCAACTTTAGTCCCTCTAAAGTATGTTTTCGCATACCGGAAGTCTATGACACGTGTCAATACATTATTGGACGTAAATTTTCGAGGTGTTACATTCTGTAAAGAAGTATGTGGTGAAGAAAGACCAATCATTTGGTCAACCTCCGAAAAAGGATGCTCCTTTATACAAAGAGGTTGAGATTGGGTCTGAGGAGAGTTTGAAGATAAATGACAAAAATTTTCCACCACTCTACACAAAAACAACTCGCATCAATGTCAAGTTACCCGAGTCAAAGGAGGCTTGGGTAGCATCAAAATCTAATTAAATATTTTTGATATGTGCAGGGGCTTCCAAGGTCCGTTTCACGTTGGATTATGGATAGTGGAGCTTCTCGGCACATGACAGGAAAGACAGCGTTGCTGTACGATGTGAAGAATATCAATGGAGATTATGTTGGATTCGCGGGTAATCAAGGTGGTAGGATTATTGGTGAAGGAACGCTATCCAATGGGATTGTGACGTTTGAAAGAGTTAACTACATTGCTGAGCTGGAGAATAATCTGCTAAGTATCTCGCAGATTTGTGACAGGATGTATACCACTCACTTCACTGACAAAGAGTGTTTGATCTTGAAGCCAGGATTTGTTGTCCCTGAGGAATGGATCATCATGAGGGCACCAAGAGTCAATGATCTGTACGTGTTGGATATGAGTGTAGCAACGACAACCACGGGTCAGGCTCATTGTTTTGTGTCAAGAGCGACTGAGAAAGAATCAAGATTGTGGCACCGCAAGATGGGGCTTATTCATCTAAGAAAAATGAATCACTTGGTGCACAATGATTTGGTTACAGGAGTTCACATCAAAGGTTTTCATCTGGAAGGGGAGTGCATTAGCTGTATTAAAGGCAAGCAAAAGAAAAAGTCACATCTTAAAAAGCAAGTCAATTCAGTTTCAAGACCTTTGGAGAGACTTCACATGGATTTGTTTGGTCCTGTGAATGTCAAAAGCAATACAGGAGATTACTACTGTTTGGTCGTTACTGATGATTATTCCAAATTTTCTTGGGTATCTTTCTTGAAGTCGAAGGATGAAACGTTTGATATTTGATGGCTTTGTTTAGAAAGATTGAGAATCTGTACCAGAGGCGTATCCGAAGAATTAGAAGTGATAATGGTACTGAATTCAAAAACAGCAAGATGGAAGAATTTTGTGAAGAACGAGGTATATTGCATGAGTTTAGTGCTCCGTACACCCCGCAGCAGAATGGAGTTGCAGAACGCAAAAACAGGACACTAATCGAAACGGCACGAACTATACTTTCTGATTCAAAACTTCCGATAAATTTTTGGGTAGAAGCTGTTTCTACCGCATGCTATACGCTCAATAGAGTTCTCACTGTCAAGAAGTTCAACAAAACATGCTTTGAGTTGAGCAATAACCGCAAGCCTAATTTGAAGTATCTTGAACCGTTCGGGTCACCCTGTACGGTAATAGAACCTTTTGGAAAGTTTGGTCCGAAGTGCATTGAGGGTATATTTGTTGGTTATGCAAGTCCTATGCGACGTGTCTTCATTCCAAGTGAAAAGCGGATTATTGAAGCTGCAAATGTTGAATGTCAAGGTCATACGATGCCGTCGCAGAACCCTGGAGATTCATGGCGTTATCACTACGACACTCTGTGGGATTCGTTTGACGTGATGGAAGAACCTGAAGATGAAGAAGATTTCTTTGACGAGTTGGATATTCTTAGAGATTATGAGTCTTCAGAAAAAAGATTTCCAGCTAAGTATTCTAGGCGATCACAGCAAACTTCAAATGACGATGAAGCAGGTCCTAGTAATGCTGGAGAACATGATGATACTCCATAAACTCCCAATATTCAGACAGCAACAAATGATGATTTAACATCTGATATCGGTCCAACATTTGATCATGGTGATTCAGAGTCTGAGGGGGAGCAGATCCAGATTCTAGATCAAACAAATCCTATCAGTGAACAAGGTGCAAATCAAAATGTTACTAATCTGGAAGGCGATGTAGATGTTCCGAGTGAAGTAATGCCAAGAACTCTTTCATATCATCCAGAGTATAACAGGTGGGTCAAAAGATTCGATGAATAGCTGAAAGCTTTCGCGTACTCAAGCTGGAAAAGTTTAAAGAACGGGTTCAAAAATGGAAGAGTAGACTTTGAAAATTTGACAGAAAGTGAAGACATAGAAAATTTTGTGGCTGAGCAGAAGTGCATAGCATTAATACATCAGTCAGTGAGAGAAGACATAATCTCATTGATTGAATACTCAAACGCAAAAGATCTTTGGGAAAAATTAAAAGTTAAATGTGTTGGTACTGCTGAAATAATCAAAAACAAAAAGAAATTACTGAGAAAAAATTTGATTTGTTCGGTTGTCTGAAAAATGAGTCTGTTTCTAAAATGATTGAGTGATTTGGGCATCTAAAGCTGGAGCTGGCAAGACATGGAGTGATATATTCTCAAGAAGAGCTAGTTGACAAGTTGTTTGACTCTTTGCCAGATGAAATGGACTGGCAATACTTTGCATTGATGATCAAGAATACAATCAAGACAGAAGAGCTAATGGTTGATTTGTTGATTGAAAGACTAGAGAGTCATGAGCTGGAGATAAAGAAAACAAATAAAGTCAATCATTCTTTATATCAGCAAAATATGGAACTGTATTATCCAAAGAGCATGATCCCAAAGACAGTATCTCCCAAAACAGCCTTCACAGCAGAAAGTTCACAACCCACGAATCAAGAAAGCTTAAACAGTGGTTTTCATGGAGGAATATCATCCAATGCTTCAAGTCAAGGATCGTCTTCCAGTACTTCAAGTCAACAGCAATCAGCACCAAAGAATGTATTTCAATGCAACATCGCTGTGGATTTGAAAAATGGTCAAAGTTTCAGTGAGGAGTCAGCAAAGCAACGATGGTGTTCTTAGCCTCTGTACTAGAGTCTTATGAGAGTCTTGTGGCTGGGAAGATAGGCAACACCAACCTTACGAAAGAAGACTATGATCAAATCGATCCGGAGGAGATGGAATTGATCGATATAAGGTGGTGTATGGCCAGTGCTGTAAGAAGGGCACAACGTTTCATGGAGATAACTGGGAGAAAGTCTATTGGTGGACCAACCACCAAGTTAGGCTTTGACAAGACAAAGGTGACATGTTTCAAATGTAAACAGAAAGGTCACTTTAAACGCGAGTGCAGAAACGATTATGCTGACGATTCTGCTAATCCGTTCCGAGAAGATTACTACAAGAAAGCAATCTATCATCATAATAAATCGGAACCTCCCAGGATGAAGCAGATTGAAGACAAAGAGAAGTCTAGAGCTCTTGCAGTCATTCATGACGATGAAGGATATGGCTGGAGTGAGCTATTGCCTGAGGAAGACGCAGTTGGTTATGCGTTTGCAGCAACAAAGATTGTTCCGTTTAAAGACAACAGAACGGAAGAAGAAAAGTTTGTGAACAGAAGAATGAAAGCCCAAACAAGAATGAGCAGAATCTACAACACTTACAAAGAAGCCAAAAGGGTAAAGAGATGGGATGCCGACAGAGAATGCTACCTTGATCCACAAGGAAATATCACAGTTAATCCTGATTCCATTAGTGTTGATGCACTCATTCAGCAATTCGCTGAAGAAGAGGAAGCCAGACAGAAAGAATGGTGGGGAGGTTGTAAAGAGAAAGTGGAAGAGAAAGAAGAAAAAGAGAAGATGGCAGAAAAGAAGCAGCAGACAAAGAAGATTGATGATGGGTTGATAGAAACATCACAGGAGCTCACAGCTGAAAATCTGATGAAGATGGCTGACAAAGTTCTTGCTGCAAAGGAACTGGAGGTAGTTTCTAGTTCTGGAACTGAGTCAAAAAGCCAGGTTAGTCAGATTGATACAAACCAAGTGTCAGGTAAGAAAGTTAAAATTGAAAGTGACTGCAAGAATTGCATGAAAAACTGCAAAGATTGTAGTACTATTGCTTACCTTAACAACAAAAAGGTTGAAGATCTGACAAAAAGAGTCAGAGAGGTTGAAAATCAAATCTTAAACCGGGATAAAATGTTGAAAGCTTCAAACGATCGAGCAAAAGAGTTAACTGAAAAAATTGAAAATGATAAAAGTGACATAGAAAGAACTAGGAAAGAAAATGAAAAACTAATTCATGAAAATCGTCACATCACCGAAAATTTTGAGAAGCTTAAACGAACGGTTAAAGATTCTGATGAACGAAATGGTAAAACAAAAAAAGAAAATCTTCAACTGTCGGGAGTGCTTAGGGTGAAAGAAGGGTTAATTAATCAACAACTGGATGAAATTGCTAAACTGAAGCTTCAGTTCCAAGAAACAAAAATTGAAAATGAACGCATCCAATTGAAGTTAACCAGTTACAACTCCGCAAGCTTTGTTTTGCAGCACATTGTTCCCAAACCCATCGGGAAAAACAAAGCAGGCGAAGATGTATTTTCGGATGGAACAGGGGTGGGATATCATCAAGTTCCACCACCAGTTTTAAACAATTATTCAAAGAAAAAGTCTGGGCTGGTTAATGGTGAAGAAGATCTAAATGAAATAAAACTTCCAGAGTCAATTGATATCACATTTTCTTCATCATCATCTGATGATAGTGTTCAGACTGATATTGTTAAAAGCATGGCTGAAAGTGTTTTGGAGTCTGATTCAAATGAAGATGATGAGTGTTTCTTGAATAATTACATTCCGAAACTCAAAACCAAAAACAACTTAAATGACGAACCTAATCTTGTCATGTACAAGATGTTGGGATCAGATAAGTTGTATTCGGATTCCAAGTTTCCATTGGAGAATGTAAATGTTGATAAATTGACAAATGTGTTCAAACTGACAGAAATTAACCTGTCTGAGGTGAAAAGCTTGAACCAGACAAAGAGGAAAATGAACTTTGAAAAAGATAAATCTTACTACACAAAACCTGTTGTACCTCCGCGTTTTCATAACAACAATCAAAACAGAAGGTCGGATGGTTATCAGGGGGTAAGAATTATCCTAGAAAAAAGGTTCAAAACAAAAAATTTGTGGAGAAGAAAGTATTTGTGAAAAGTTCGAGTTCGAGTTCACTTTTTGATGAAGAACCTAAAATCTTTTCCAAATCAAACAAAGAGTTCTTTGAGGAGAAGGCCTCACAATCTCAGTCTGAAGGTACAAGTAGGGTAGTTGACACCCGAACATGCTTCAAATGCAATCAAATTGGACACATTGCACGAAAGTGTACCAATTTGAAGCCTAAGACTGAAGTTGTTGAGATTCAGAAAAAGAAAGATGATGTGAAAGGGAAAACACCAATGTTTGTTGAGAAAAATGTTTTGAAAAATGAAAACACTAAATTCAAAACTGAACCTACTAAAAATGTGGTAACTAAAAACGACAGATTTTATAAAAGAGTTGCCTCATCTCAACAAACTTGGAAACCAAAAGGTGTTGAGCAGAAAACAAGTTCTCCAAAACCAAAGGTTTCTGAGACTGAAAAATCATCATCTTCGACCAAGAAGATGTATGTACCTTTGGATTTGTTTGAGAAACTTCAGAAACAAAAATCAACATCTGTAAAGAAGTATGTGGTGAAGAAAGACCAATCATCTGGTCAACCTCCGAAAAAGGATGCTCCTTTATACAAAGAGGTTGAGATTGGGTCTGAGGAGAGTTTGAAGATAAATGACAAAAATTTTCCACCACTCTACACAAAAACAACTCGCATCAATGTCAAGTTACCCGAGTCAAAGGAGGCTTGGGTAGCATCAAAATCTAATTAAATATTTTTGAAATGTGCAGGGGCTTCCAAGGTCCGTTTCACGTTGGATTATGGATAGTGGAGCTTCTCGGCACATGACAGGAAAGACAGCGTTGCTGTACGATGTGAAGAATATCAATGGAGATTATGTTGGATTCGCGGGTAATCAAGGTGGTAGGATTATTGGTGAAGGAACGCTATCCAATGGGATTGTGATGTTTGAAAGAGTTAACTACATTGCTGAGCTGGAGAATAATCTGCTAAGTATCTCGCAGATTTGTGACAGGATGTATACCACTCACTTCACTGACAAAGAGTGTTTGATCTTGAAGCCAGGATTTGTTGTCCCTGAGGAATGGATCATCATGAGGGCACCAAGAGTCAATGATCTGTACGTGTTGGATATGAGTGTAGCAACGACAACCACGGGTCATGCTCATTGTTTTGTGTCAAGAGCGACTGAGAAACAATCAAGATTGTGGCACCGCAAGATGGGGCTTATTCATCTAAGAAAAATGAATCACTTGGTGCACAATGATTTGGTTACAGGAGTTCACATCAAAGGTTTTCATCTGGAAGGGGAGTGCATTAGCTGTATTAAAGGCAAGCAAAAGAAAAAGTCACATCCTAAAAAGCAAGTCAATTCAGTTTCAAGACCTTTGGAGAGACTTCACATGGATTTGTTCGGTCCTGTGAATGTCAAAAGCATTACAGGAGATTACTACTGTTTGGTCGTTACTGATGATTATTCCAGATTTTCTTGGGTATCTTTCTTGAAGTCAAAGGATGAAACGTTTGATAGTTTGATGGCTTTGTTTAGAAAGATTGAGAATCTGTACCAGAGGCGTATCCGAAGAATTAGAAGTGATAATGGTACTGAATTCAAAAACAGCAAGATGGAAGAATTTTGTGAAGAACGAGGTATATTGCATGAGTTTAGTGCTCCGTACACCCCATAGCAGAATGGAGTTGCAGAACGCAAAAACAGGACACTAATCGAAACGGCACGAACTATGCTTTCTGATTCAAAACTTCCGATAAATTTTTGGGCAGAAGCTGTTTCTACCGCATGCTATACGCTCAACAGAGTTCTCACTGTCAAGAAGTTCAACATAACATGCTTTGAGTTGATCAATAACCGCAAGCCTAATTTGAAGTATCTTGAACCGTTCGGGTCACCCTGTACGGTAATAGAACCTTTTGGAAAGTTTGGTCCGAAGTGCATTGAGGGTATATTTGTTGGTTATGCAAGTCCTATGCGACGTGTCTTCCTTCCAAGTGAAAAGGGGATTATTGAAGCTGCAAATGTTGAATGTCAAGGTCATACGATGCCGCCGCAGAACCCTGGAGATTCATGGCGTTATCACTACGACACTCTGTGGGATTCGTTTGACGTGATGGAAGAACCTGAAGATGAAGAAGATTTCTTTGACGAGTTGGATATTCTTAGAGACTATGAGTCTTCATAAGAATGATTTCCAGCTAAGTATTCTAGGCGACCACAGCAAACTTCAAATGACGATGAAGCAGGTCCTAGTAATGCTGGAGAACATGATGATACTCCACAAACTCCCAATATTCAGACGGCAACAAATGATGATTTAACATCTGATATCGGTCCAACATTTGATCATGGTGATTCAGAGTCTGAGGGGGAGCAGATCCAGATTTTAGATCAAACAAATCCTATCAGTGAACAAGGTGCAAATCAAAATGTTACTAATCTGGAAGGCGATGTAGATGTTCCGAGTGAAGTAATGCCAAGAACTCTTTCATATCATCCAGAGGAGTTGATCATTGGACAACTGCAATCAGGCGTTCGCACTAGACATCAAATTGACCAAGGGCTTACAAGTTTTTATTCTACAGTAGCACCTTTACAAACTGAATTTTCATTGAGTTGTTTTACTTCGCATATCAAACCACGAACTTACAAAGAGGCGCTTACTGAAGATTCTTGGGTCAATGCGATGCAAGAAGATTTGAACCAGTTTGAAAAATTGGGTGCCTGGAAACTGGTGGATCTGCCTAATGGTCACAGGAAAATCAACACAAAATGGGTGTTCAAGTGTAAGAGAGACGACAGAGGAGTTGTTGTGCGAAACAAAGCTCGACTCGTTGTTCAGGGCTTTAGTCAACAGGAGGGAATCGATTTTACTGAAGTGTACGCTCCTGTGGCACGACTAGAAGCACTCAGAATTTTCCTGGCATTTGCATCTTGGAAAAACTTCAAAGTATATCAACGAGATGTTAAATCGGCGTTTCTTTATGGGAAGGTCAAAGAGGAGGTATATGTCGGACAGCCACCGGGCTTTACCGACCCAATCCACAAGAACAAGGTTTATTTGCTGGACAAAGCGCTGTATGGCTTACACCAGGCCCCGAGATCTTGGTACGAGACATTGTCTCAACACCTTCTAGCCAACAGGTTCGTTCGTGGAAAAGTGGATGCCACTCTCTTCACTAAAGAGGTCGACGGACATCTCTTGATAGTTCAAATATATGTGGATGACATAATCTTTGGGTCAACGAATAAGAACTTGTGCAAAGATTTTGAACAAGTTATGAAGCAAAAATTCGAAATGTCATCGATGGGGGAAATGAAGTTCTTCTTGGGACTCCAAGTTGATCAACTACGTGAGGGAATTTTCATTCACCAGACGAAGTACGTTTATGATATTCTAGAAAAATTCGGGATGTCAAGTTCTACTCCTGCTGCAACCCCATTAGCAACAAATCATGGGATTCACCCAGATCTCACCGGAGACAGGGCAGATGAAATGCTTTATCGTTCCATGATTGGTTCATTGATGTACTTAACTGCTTCAAGACCCGACATTATGTATCCAACGTGCCTCGCAGCAAGATTTCAATCTAACCCAAGAGCTTCGCACTTGATCATTGTGAAAAGGATATTACGCTACCTGAAGGGAACTCCATCGTTGGGGTTGTGGTATCCTAGAAAAGGCGACTTTACGCTCGAAGGGTATTCCGACTCGGATTTCGGATGCTGCAAAGTCAATGCAAAATCAACAACTGCAGGATGCCAGTTCTTTGGACCTCGCTTGGTTACCTGGCAGTGTAAGAAACAAACGTCTGTGGCGCTATCCACATGTGAAGCGGAGTACGTGTCTGCCAGCAGTTGTTGCTCTCAGATCCTATGGATACAGCAACAGATGCGCGACTACGGTTTGCAGTTTCTTAACACACCTCTTTTTGTTGATAATGAGGCCGCAATTAATATAACAAAGAATCCAGTACATCACGCTAAAACTAAACATATAGAAATTCATCATCACTTTATTCGCGATTGTTTGGAGAAAAAGTTGATACGAATTGAGAAAATCCACACTGACGAGCAAAAAGCTGATTTGCATACCAAAGCATTTGATAAAACACGTTTTAAATATCTTTTAAAACTGAATTGTATGATGCTTTTATCGGTGTCGGATGGAATCATTGGCGTTGATGAGGATACCACTGTAGATGATGTTGAAAAACAATCTGCAATGGTTTGTCGATTTTTTACCTGTTTTGGTCTTTAGGGGGAGATAGGTATATTTGTACATACATTCAGAAAATCCAAAAACAATAAAAAACTGAAAAACGCAAAAACATGAGAAAATTCAAAAAATCCAAAAACATTAGAAAACTGAAAAAGAGCTTGTGTAAAAAGGGAAAATGGTAGTACATCAGTTAGTCAGTTACAGTACGCTAAAGATTTGTATACATTTAAAAGCGTTAAACAGTCTCACTGATGATGTGTCGATAGGTTTTTACACATTTAGTAGATTTGTTCGGGATATAAACATAAAATTTAAAACTTGCTTACTTCGTGGGGAACACTACTTGGATATATAGGTAACCCCTGAAATCTCGTTTGAAAGATCCCTCTTTCTGAGATACTAGGTCTTTATACTCAGTGATATCTGGGCTATTATTCCGGGACTTCTGCTGAATGGAAATTCTGACCTAGTCCCCGAATAATACTTTCTGCAATTGCTTGAAACATAGCACAGCCCTTAGCAAATTGATGAAACAATAAAATTGATAGTCATTGCTGTTGTAACAAAAGATCCTCTAAAGGGGACACACCGAAAAGTCGAAGCCGTCATCTCTTTGCGTATACGGAAGTATCGACCTGAGCTCTCACGGCCCTCGTATTTAACCCCTTACAGATATCATCTGTGGTATACTCACCTGTAAGACTGAATATTGGGATCTGGATACGGGAGTATATTCAAGAGGTGGGACACATGAATGAGTTAAGTTCTTAAGACATCTAAATCGTATCCTGAATAAATTGAAATTTGTGTGAAAATTTAAAGTGGACCAGTATACCAACAATCTATGTGAATTGTTTAATTCTGAGTATGAATTTAAGCTTAACGGTACTAGTGACTTGTCTGATAGCTGATATGATTCCCTAACACGCTCACCAAAAATATGTTTGTAAATAGTTTACTTTCATTACATTCTGTATTTTTAGTTTCTGCTCATTCATTTCTAGTTTAGATTGTACATTTGAAAAACCAAAAAGATTTTCTTTTCTGTTTTATTTTACGACAAACCAAAGCAGAGAGTTGATCTTCAGATTCGCAGTCTGATGCAGATGCAGGAAGTTGTTCTGAACTGGAAAATGAGTTGGGAGCTAATTTTGACAGAACCAGAGGAAATGAAAAGTTCATGCAAGTTCATTAATTTGAAACTTGTGAATTTTCAGAAAAAGATTGATCAAAATATCAGTATGTTTTGTCTCGGATCAACCAAGGTCATTGAGTTGAACTTGGTAGGCAAATTATGTACCTAGGGTCATTCATTTGAACCTAGATACTTAAGTGGATTTCTCAAAAACTGATAAAGTCAAAAGGTCAAAAAGTCAAAGTTGTTGAAAGTCAAAGGATCACTTGGATCGGACAAGCTGTCCGATCGGCCAGCATTGCTAGCCGATCGGCTGGCCTAGACGAGTCAAGGAGGCCTATAAATAGCCGGTCAGAGTTCAGTCAAACGGTTAACCTGTTCGATCGGCTAACTTATTCTCTCTCAAAACTTATCACTGATTTTCTTGATTCTTGATTCTCTTTGCAATTATTTCATTGGATTGTTGGTTTACTTGTCACACCCCCAAAATCCACCTGCGGATAACACCCGCTTTGAGGGCGTGACTGACCAGGATCCAGCCACCAATTATACTGAGCATTGAATTAATAGTAGAAATATTTAATATCCAAAGTAGTTAGCAACATCGTAGTTTAAGTTCGATAATTAGTTTAACAAAACAGCGGAAGCATAAACCAAAGTAGTTTTAAAGATAGTTCTTAGTTCGAAATAATTAACCCAACACACGGGTTTGACGAACACTACACATCCCCAAGCAGCAGCTCCTGAGTCACTGGTTACCTGCAAAGCATGCAGTAAGGGGTCAACAATAATGCTGAGTGAGTTCACTAGTTGTCCAGTTTTAGTTTACCAAAAACTTAAGTTGTTTAGATAAAGCATTTATAATCACGTTGTGGGGAGCTACCCCATCTGTAAGCTCACTAAACTGTAGATACCGAAACTGTTGACGGAATATATATTCGTGCCCCGAGTCAATGTCTATCGTCATTGACCATGTTGCAAGGTCTACTAGTTCACGCCCGATCTCCCCCGGTCACGGTGTGAGGTTGTCAAACCTAATAGCGCTATCAACTAATAACCCGTTCGCCCCCGGCGATTAATCGGTACTGTAAGCAGGGACTTAAAGTGATAGAGTTTCGTTTAGCATGGCTAGTTGTGATTTATAAATAGTATCCAAACGTATCTCCCCCGGAGATAGTAATTACCCATTCTGTTTTCCCCCGGAGTAATGGGTCGAAAGTATTTTCCCAAAGTTGGTAGTTTGTTCGTATCCCTCCGCGGGACGCATGCTTTTAGTGTGTGAACTCACCTTGGGTTGCTCGGCAGATTGGGTTACTTGTCAAACACGTTGGTCACCACGTCCTAACATGGTTACCGGTATAGGTCAGGTTTGGTGTACCAGCAATCACGTAAAATCTTCACATAACTATCACGTTGCATGCATAAAAATATAGACAGTGGGTTATTGGGCCGGCCCTAGCATTTAAACAGTCAAACAGTAACACGCAGATCAGTCAACAGGTAGCCCATATCAAGCATACTATGGCCCAATAACCAAAGTGGCAGCCCAGTCGCAACCAGATGGTCTCGAGTCGCAACCAGGAGGTCTCGGCTTGTCACGCTGTGGTTGCGAGTCGCAACCGCGTGGTCTCGAGTTATCACGCTGTGGTTGCGAGTTGTCACACTATGGTTGCGAGTCGCAACTGCGTGGTCTCGAGTTGTCATGCCATGGTTGCGAGTCGCAACGGTGCGGTTGCGAGTCGTAATGCTGTCCCTTTCATGTTCACGTGTAGATTCAGATACATCAGTCCACATTGTACTATGTAATCAGGCCCAAATCAAGTAATAGCCAATAAGGTTTTACTAACACTTTTCCTAATCTGACCATTAATAAAAATAGATCAAACTTTGCCATTTTTGAGATCTTCAAACCATATTCAAACAAGTTCATCACAAGTTCATGGTTTTTCTAGGGTTTTCATGTCAACATAGCCATACATTTTGGACCGAAAATCACATATTTCATCAAGATCAACATGTAAGAATAAAGAAACATACAATATATATCTGAAATCTTAAGTTTAACATCATCATTTTGCAAGAAACAATGAAGCATAGTATGGTTAGCCATAATCATTCTTAGACTACCATTTGTTAGTCATTTTAAACATGTCACCAAGCATTCAAACCTAAGGGTTTACACATATAGTCAATCTTCACAAACCATCCTAAAAATCATGCATAAAACTACTAACCAAGCATTTCTTAGTTCATTCAACACAACATAAATCCTATGCACATAATAATTAGCACTAACCGGTTGTGAAGAAGAAGAAGGAGCCGAAACAAAGGAAGAAAATGAGAGAAGATGAAGTGTCCGAGTGATGATCTTGTCCGAGATTCCTTGACCGAGATTCTTTGTGAGATCCGAAAGTTGGAAGAAGGTTAGGATGTAGAGGGTTTTCTAGTGAGAGAGAAATAGAAGGAGTGTGTGGATGTGTTTGGTAACTAAAGAATGAAGAATGAGGGGAGATTGGAATTTATATAAGGGATTCTCGAGTTGGGCTTGGGGGTTTCGGCCCAAACGGTTACGGCCCAAGAGGCCCACTCGAGACCGAGTGGCCCACTCGCAACCGAGTGGTTGCGAGTCATGGTCTCGACTCACATACATATATATAATACTTACATACAACACATATTATGCAAATAAAGATCACGTTTTCATTTAATAACAAATATAAATACGCAAAAAATATTACAAAGTGTACGTTCGGAAAACCTAGAGTGTCACATTATCCCCAAGTTTTAAGAACTTTCGTCCCGAAAGTTAAGGCAGCCACTGTCAAGCTAGAGTGTTTCAACGGGGTGTCACATCATCCCCCCGTTAGTTTGGAATTTCGTCCCGAAATTCAGTTGTAGCTTCAGCGCTGGGGGTTTCGTTTGGGAACAACTGGGGATACTTAGACTTCATCTGGTCTTCCCGCTCCCAGGTAAACTCTGGGCCACGTCGTGAGTTCCAACGAACTCGCACGAGAGGTATCTGGCTACGTTTGAGGGTTTTGATCTCTCGATCCGTGATCTCAATTGGTTCCTCAGTAAAGTGTAGCTGTTCATCAATAGTGAGTTCCTTGAAAGGAATTATGAGTGTTTCATATGATAGACACTTCTTCAGATTAGACACGTGAAAAACATTGTGCACTGCACTCAGCTCTGCAGGCAGGTTCAATCTATAAGCAACCTTACCGATTTTCTCGGTAATTTCGAATGGTCCAACATATCGTGGATTCAGCTTGCCTCGTTTACCGAAACGAACCACACCCTTCCAGGGTGAGACTTTAAGTAGAACCCGGTCCCCGACCTGGAATTCTAGCGGTTTCCTACGCTTATCAGCGTAGCTTTTCTGACGGTCACGAGCTGCCGCCATGCGTTGTCTGATCTGGGAAATCTTTTCCGTTGTATCTACCACCAGTTCTGGGCCTGTGAGCTGACTATCACCGACTTCCGCCCAGCAGAGAGGTGATCGGCATTTACGACCGTACAATGCCTCAAAAGGTGCCGCCTGAATGCTAGTGTGGTTGGCTGAAGTTACATGGCTTCGAATTTCTGGAGCCAAACCCTTGATGTACAGTTCGATTCTTCGATACAAAGGTCGAGACATGTTTGGGCAAAGGGCAGCATAGTCGTTGGACAGCTTGGTGTAGGTTTCAATCTCTGACCCAACCATCTTAAGCGCATAGTACTCGTTCTCAAGTTTGTGGATATCATCCCGGTGACAGTATTCCTCCTTAATCATGTCCTTGAAATCCTCCCATGCCGTAGCATTAGCAGTTTCCAATCCAAACATCTGAATTTGCGCCTTCCACCAAGAAAGCGCGTTTCCTTCAAGCGTAGCAGTAGCAAACTTCACCCAATTCGCAGGGGGACACTCACAGATAGCAAAGACAGCTTCAACTTTCTCAATCCAGTGCAGAAGACCTATGGCACCCTCAGTGCCGTTGAAAGGGAGAGGCTTGCAATCCATGAAAGTTTTGAAAGTACACACGGGTGGTTGCGCAGGTGCATGCTGACCTGTTCGTGAGAAGCGAAGCGTATAGATTTAGAGGCGAAAAGACGATGTGGCGGTAGGATCTAAACATCCTAAAACAACGAGCTTACCTATAGGGTGAGCGGCGAAAGCTGCAGCCACTGTGTTGAGCAGGTTAGTGAACTGAGCCTGTGTCATGTTGATGTTTCCTCTTCCGCGTCCACTCATTGTCTTCATAACCAGAAAACACAGTATGAGTGTGATGTCGAAATGTAGCGAGAATGAGATAGAAGAGAGAGGTGTATCTATCTAATTTAGGCACACTGGTACGTATAGCAAAACAGGAAACATAAGGTAAGCAAACAAGTAAACACTAGTCCGAGCTATGAGGTCAAATGTGTCGAGCCTTGCACTTGGAGTGTAGTGTCGTCGCGAGTCACAGGTTATAGTCTGGTTTTTCTCAAAAAGATTTTTCCCCTTTTTTAAAACCAAGTTCACTATAACTAATGGCTCTGATACCAATCTGTCACACCCCCAAAATCCACCTGCGGATAACACCCGCTTTGAGGGCGTGACTGACCAGGATCCAGCCACCAATTATACTGAGCATTGAATTAATAGTAGAAATATTTAATATCCAAAGTAGTTAGCAACATCGTAGTTTAAGTTCGATAATTAGTTTAACAAAACAGCGGAAGCATAAACCAAAGTAGTTTTAAAGATAGTTCTTAGTTCGAAATAATTAACCCAACACACGGGTTTGACGAACACTACACATCCCCAAGCAGCAGCTCCTGAGTCACTGGTTACCTGCAAAGCATGCAGTAAGGGGTCAACAATAATGCTGAGTGAGTTCACTAGTTGTCCAGTTTTAGTTTACCAAAAACTTAAGTTGTTTAGATAAAGCATTTATAATCACGTTGTGGGGAGCTACCCCATCTGTAAGCTCACTAAACTGTAGATACCGAAACTATTGACGGAATATATATTCGTGCCCCGAGTCAATGTCTATCGTCATTGACCATGTTGCAAGGTCTACTAGTTCACGCCCGATCTCCCCCGGTCACGGTGTGAGGTTGTCAAACCTAATAGCGCTATCAACTAATAACCCGTTCGCCCCCGGCGATTAATCGGTACTGTAAGCAGGGACTTAAAGTGATAGAGTTTCGTTTAGCATGGCTAGTTGTGATTTATAAATAGTATCCAAACGTATCTCCCCCGGAGATAGTAATTACCCATTCTGTTTTCCCCCGGAGTAATGGGTCGAAAGTATTTTCCCAAAGTTGGTAGTTTGTTCGTATCCCTCCGCGGGACGCATGCTTTTAGTGTGTGAACTCACCTTGGGTTGCTCGGCAGATTGGGTTACTTGTCAAACACGTTGGTCACCACGTCCTAACATGGTTACCGGTATAGGTCAGGTTTGGTGTACCAGCAATCACGTAAAATCTTCACATAACTATCACGTTGCATGCATAAAAATATAGACAGTGGGTTATTGGGCCGGCCCTAGCATTTAAATAGTCAAACAGTAACACGCAGATCAGTCAACAGGTAGCCCATATCAAGCATACTATGGCCCAATAACCAAAGTGGACAGCCCAGTCGCAACCAGATGGTCTCGAGTCGCAACCAGGAGGTCTCGGCTTGTCACGCTGTGGTTGCGAGTCGCAACCGCGTGGTCTCGAGTTATCACGCTGTGGTTGCGAGTTGTCACACTATGGTTGCGAGTCGCAACTGCGTGGTCTCGAGTTGTCATGCCATGGTTGCGAGTCGCAACGGTGCGGTTGCGAGTCGTAATGCTGTCCCTTTCATGTTCACGTGTAGATTCAGATACATCAGTCCACATTGTACTATGTAATCAGGCCCAAATCAAGTAATAGCCAATAAGGTTTTACTAACACTTTTCCTAATCTGACCATTAATAAAACTAGA
The DNA here is from genome assembly GCF_002127325.2 of Helianthus annuus. Classification (NCBI taxonomy): domain Eukaryota; kingdom Viridiplantae; phylum Streptophyta; class Magnoliopsida; order Asterales; family Asteraceae; genus Helianthus; species Helianthus annuus. The sequence goes on from NC_035448.2 coordinate 71,299,118, forward strand.
TCAAACTTTGCCATTTTTGAGATCTTCAAACCATATTCAAACAAGTTCATCACAAGTTCATGGTTTTTCTAGGGTTTTCATGTCAACATAGCCATACATTTTGGACCGAAAATCACATATTTCATCAAGATCAACATGTAAGAATAAAGAAACATACAATATATATCCGAAATCTTAAGTTTAACATCATCATTTTGCAAGAAACAATGAAGCATAGTATGGTTAGCCATAATCATTCTTAGACTACCATTTGTTAGTCATTTTAAACATGTCACCAAGCATTCAAACCTAAGGGTTTACACATATAGTCAATCTTCACAAACCATCCTAAAAATCATGCATAAAACTACTAACCAAGCATTTCTTAGTTCATTCAACACAACATAAATCCTATGCACATAATAATTAGCACTAACCGGTTGTGAAGAAGAAGAAGGAGCCGAAACAAAGGAAGAAAATGAGAGAAGATGAAGTGTCCGAGTGATGATCTTGTCCGAGATTCCTTGACCGAGATTCTTTGTGAGATCCGAAAGTTGGAAGAAGGTTAGGATGTAGAGGGTTTTCTAGTGAGAGAGAAATAGAAGGAGTGTGTGGATGTGTTTGGTAACTAAAGAATGAAGAATGAGGGGAGATTGGAATTTATATAAGGGATTCTCGAGTTGGGCTTGGGGGTTTCGGCCCAAACGGTTACGGCCCAAGAGGCCCACTCGAGACCGAGTGGCCCACTCGCAACCGAGTGGTTGCGAGTCATGGTCTCGACTCACATACATATATATAATACTTACATACAACACATATTATGCAAATAAAGATCACGTTTTCATTTAATAACAAATATAAATACGCAAAAAATATTACAAAGTGTACGTTCGGAAAACCTAGAGTGTCACATTACTCATCATTCTCAATGGTAAAGGTATGTTTTTCTCATCCAAATCTGATCAATTTCATCATGTTCTTCGTGTTCATCACATTTGGTTCTTTGATCTTAGATTTAAGAAGATTTAGGAAGTTGTGATGAATTTTAAGCATAGGGATTTGTTCGGAATGATTAGATCTACAAGTTTACCGGTTCAATTTGTGTAAAATCATGCTTAAACTGGATAGATCTAGGATTTTAGTGTTCGGCAGTCGGTATGTTCTTTGTAAAATTAGACACTGTTTAGGATGAGTTAGACAAAGATAAACATAGGGTTTTGATAGCGACAACATTAGGAACATGGATCTGTGATTAATTTGTGATATTTTGCATATAAATTTTTGAATCATCTGTGTGTTCATATCTGTTCTTGAATGAAGATGCCAGCCGATCGGCTAGCCCAGCTGATCGGACAGCATTCATAGTGTATTTACTTGTGTTGTTGCATAGGGAAGTTTATGCCTTGAAAGATGTGCCTTAATGTGTTAGTTGTTTGAAAATGATAAGTAGTACGCTAGCCGATCGGTCAGCATTGCTAGCCGATCGAACAACGTTGCTAGCCGATCGAACAGCATTGCCAGCCGATCGAACAACATCTGCCAGTCGATCGAACAACATTTGCTAGCCGATCGGGTAGCATCTGCCAGCCGATCAAACAGCATCTGCCAGTCGATCGAACAACATTTTCTAGCCGATCGGGCAGCATTGCTAGCCGATCGGACATGCTAACCGATCGATCAGTTTAACATAATGAAGTTTCATTGCATTGCCAACCGATCGGACAGCAATGCTAACCGATCGGACAAGCCATTTGATTCTCTAGTACTATCACATAGGAATTTCAAGTGTTAGAAAAATTTTCAAAAATTCTCATCTTTTTCATCCTCATATATCAAGGCCCGTGCTTATGATTGATGTTATATATTTACAGGGAAGAGGAAAGGATACAGATAAAGGGCACAATGTTTATTGTGTAATTGATTCTGATAACACAAAAGGTACTGTGGTTGAAAAGATGGCCAAATTTTTGAGAGAAAGCAGAGTAGCCAAGGCTATATCAGATAAAACAGTGATTTACGAATCTCATGTTAGAGCTTTCTGGAACAAAGCGAGATATGAGGAATCAGACAAGATGATACATGCAGTTTTGAGAAAGAAGGATAAAAAAGGAAAAGACATAGATGTAGAATTCAAGTTTGATGTTGGAGATTTAAGGAGAGTTCTAGACTTGAAAGATTCTGACAATGATCCAATAATCATGTCTGAACATCTTGCTAAAGGTTTGTGGTGCAGAATGGGATTTACTGGTCATATCAATGGAAAGATGACTAAGACAAGTTTTTCAAAGGCTTATAGATACTTGCTGCACTGCATGGTTCATTCATTGTCACACAGGAAAGGAGCCTATGATGAAGTTTCTGATTACATCATGAACATTGTCACAAGCTTGGTATTGAACAGAAAGTACAACATTTCTCAAGTGATCTTTGAGTATATGAAGGAGAACTGCCAGGCTAAAGGAGACAAATACATCATGTATCCTAGATTCGTTATGATGTTGATAAATGATAAGATCAAGGATCTTCCAAAGATCAGAAGTGATGTCATGGATGTGAGAAACATTACATATGAAACAATTGTGAGAATCACCAAGGAAAAGGATGCAAAAACAAAGCAAATGATATGCAGAATCAAAGATAAAGATTATGTTGCTCCTGAGAATGAAAAGTGGAGGCATGATAACAGTGATTCAGATAATGAAAATGAAAGAATGAGCGAGATGGCTGAGAAGAAGACTAGATGGTGGTGTGTGAGAGATGGAAAAAGAAAGAGAACACCTAAGTCATCCCCTGCAGTTACCATTCCAAAGGATGGAGATAAGGGTATAGTGAAAGGGGGAGCCTTAAGACAGTTAGAATTTATGTTTATTAAATGTTTCTAACGTCTCTGTTAATGTTTGTTTTTGTAGGGTCTTCTGGAGAACCACAGCAGAGATTGGTTGATGAAACTGTCTTGGAGCCTTTTGTGGTCATTGAACAAGGAGCTGATCTTCTAAACCAATCTTTTGAAAGTTATCTGAAAAAGAATGAAGAAGCAGCAGCACAACAAGCTCAAGGATCGAGTGCTCATGTTGAGAAGGTTACAATGGTTGAACCAGAGATTGAAGATCAGGGGAGTTCAAGTGAAGATGATTTTGAAGCAACTCAATCTGAATTAGATCCAACAACTCTTAGAAGAGGGAAAGCTCAATTGAAGAAAAGGCCTACAAAGAAGCAAAAAGCATCAGATGAAGAAGATTCACCTTATGAACCGAATCAGCCAAAGAAACAAGTAAAGAAACGAAAAGCAGTTCAAACTGGTGTAATTCCAAGGAACGTTAGAGCAAAGAAACAAGGAGCTGAACCACATATAGATAAAGGTGGAAAGAAGGAGAAACACATTCAGAAAGAAAAGACTCTTGAATCTGAGAAAGCACAAGGTGTTGTGGAGCCAAAAGAACCTGAAGTGGAATCAATAAAAGAACCAGTAGCTGAAAAAGAAACAGGTGGTGATGATTATGTAGAAGTCACTGGGTTCAAAGCTGCTAGTCCACGTCCTCCTCCACAAGACAAACCAGAATCATCTCAACAGAAAGAAAAGTTTGATTACATGTTTGAAGGATTTCGAGAAGCAACAGGAATTTACACAGAAGATATTCCTGAAGAAGACTACGACATGTTCAATGATCAAGCAGTTAAAGAATTGGTACAAAAGGTCAACAAGCTAGAAAAAGAAAAGGCTAAAACAGAATTGGAGCGTGATATTCTAAAGAAACAAGTTGATCAATTAATGAAAGCTCATGATCAAGTTAGAGAGGCGTTGATAGAGCAAGAAGAAACAATGAACAAAAGGAAGGATGAAGCTCATGATAATTCAAAGTTGTTTGAACTGTTGACGGCAGAGATTGCTTCGTTGAATGTGAAGATTAAGAATTTGGAAGATGTCAATCAAACACTCAATCAGCTACTCAGTGAGATGAGTGAAGCTTCATCAAATGAAATGAAGGCAATGAAGCTAGAGATGGAAGCCATGAAGGCAGATAAGGTGGTGAAAGATGAACAACTTCATATGTTATACTCTGTCATGGAAAGTCATTTGAAGATGGATGTTCACGTTGCATTTAATGAGATAGAAGTGAAAAGAGCTAAAGAAAGAAGGTTAGAACATGAAAGACGTTTAGCTGAAGAAGCCACACAAAAGAACAAAGGTGTTATTGATGATACTCAAGAGGCTGGTGGATCGTCAAGTCAACCTGATATTGGTGGTTCATCATCACAACAAGATATTGAAATGGTTGAAGTTGTAGAAGTTCAAGAACAAGAAATAGTTGAAGATGAAGAAGTAATGGTTGAAGCTGAAGAAGTTCAGGAACCAGACTTCATTATTGTTGGTGAGTCTTCTGAGCCTGTTGATATAGATAATATTCTTCGAAGGGTTGATATTATTCAAAGGAAGAGAAAGGCTAGAGAAGTTTTGTTGCTGGAATGGAAGACACAACAATTTATTCTTGTTGGTAGAGCTTACACAGTGCCATACAATGCGAAAGAAGTGGCTCGACAACTAAAGTTTTATGATATAAAAAGAAAGGGAAAGATAGCTCGTGGAGAAATAGTTGATGAGGATTCAGATGTAGAGATGTTTGGAGATGAAGAAGAGGAAGATGAAGATAATGTTGATGATCAAATGGATGATAATCCTGATAATGGCAATGATAAAGTTGTTAAAGGTGATGATGACAATGATCAAGGTGCTTCTGGGTTGTTAATCAAAGATCCAATTGTTCAAGAAAGAATTGAAGAACTATTGAATGATGAGATTAATGAGCAAGAGGATGACGTACAAAATGAAGCATCATCATCTGGAAAACAACATGTTGATCAGGTATTCCTCTCAAACCCAACTGTTATTTACTTGAATGTTCCACAAGAAGGTGAAGTTGAGGTTAGAAGAACCAGAGCTGAAATGCTAGAGGAATTGGGGTTAGAAGAAGGAAAGTTCAAGTTTGATATTGAGGATGAAATTCCTCAGTCACTAGCTAAAGACTTCGAGCCTAGATATTCATTTGAAGCAGATCATTATGATGATGTGATTGTTGAAGACGCTTCAGATTCATCTGAAGATGAAATTGATTTTCATTATGCTGGGGTTGATGAGACGTTTCCTTCATTTGCTGAGATGTTCAAAGACAGAAATGAAGACGAGATTAAAAGAAAGATTGTTGAAAAGATCTCCACTGAAGGTGTTCCTGAAACTGTTCCAAGAGATATTCTTGCAGAAGAAAGAAAGAAATGGTTCAAGAATATGCCTAAAGAAAGAAAGACTCTCAGAGGCCTTCAGTACTTCACTCACAGCAAAAATCTATCATGGGGATACCTTGAAGATCTCAAAGTGTATGCCATCAGGAGATAAGAAGGAGTTCAATACTTCGAGTTCTTGTCTGATATTGCTTCTCTACCGTGGTGGCATGTGGATGTATTGGTAAAGACAAAGAACATTAAACAGTTCCACTTTGGTCCTGAAGTTCGTCAACATGATCAAGATCTGTGGAACTACATCAAGTTGCAAGCCAAGAATGGTTATCCTGATTCGAAGCCACAGTATCCGAAGCAGATTGTCAGAATTTTGGAAAATGGTGAGAAAGATATAACTCTGGATGTAAAGCTGCCCAAGTGTCTGAAGAACATGCCTCTCAGAGCAATCGAGCAAGATTTTCATGATCTATTTCAAGGATGGTTTTACAATGAAACAATGGCTGAGGCAGTAATCTCTCTTTTTGACAAGTCCACCGGAGAATCTAGAAGAATCAGTATATTGGATCCAATGTGGCTTGTGAACTGCTCAAAGAAAGATATTGATTGCTTGTTCCTAAACAAGATTGTTTATGAGAAGAAAGACAAAGCTCAAGCAATGCAATATCAAGGGATTGTGGATGTATGCTTTGCTCAAGACATCAATTCAGGAAGATATTGGAAGTCTAAATAGAGAGGAATTGAAATTGATGAGTTCTTGAAAAGATACAAGCGAAGCCAAAGATCTAAAGAGATAGCAAAGAGAGCTGCTGAGTTGGGTAGACGAAGAATGGGGTTTGTGCCACCAACAGATCAGACGCCAATTGAATCTGAAGAAAACAAGATTCCAAAATGGGATCGAAAGCGTGATGGTGACCCAGTGTACAGGAAGTGGTGGATGACTGAAAGTAGACACATAAGACAAAGAATGTTAGAAGAAAGAGAAGAAAAGAGGAGACAAAAGGCCAAAGAGAGAAGGAGGAACAGGAAGAACTGAAAACTATGCTGGAAGGAACTACAGCTACATCCGAGGGGGAGTCTGTTAGTACAATAACGTCTGTAGCTTACGTCAGCATGTAGTCATGTTTTGTATATTTGTGAATAGTTTATGTTTGTATGTATGTTTGTAAAGCAAGTCAGGATATGGCGCGTCATTTTGTTAAGTGCTGACTTGTGTTGACTATGCCAGCCGATCGGCTAGCCCAGCCGATCGGACAGCCCAACCGATCAGACAGGCTGTTCGATCGGTCAGCAATGTCAGTCGATCGGCTAGCCCAGCCGATCGGCCAGCACTCACTCTATCCTGACTGTGCCTATAAATAGCTGTTCGATCAGCTCATTTGTAACTTTTGATACTTTCACTCTCTGGCAAACTCATATCCGTCTGAACTTTCTAAGGAGCTTGTACACTTTCATATTCAATCAATAGAAGATCAGACAGTAATTCAGAGTTGAATTTGTTCTCGTATATCTGTTGTGTGATTTAATGAATTCCGCGCATTAATCATATCCGATTCAACTAAGTTTCTGAATAAGAAGATCCTATCCGAGGGACCAACAGATGGAAGAGTTGTGGTAAGATTCTTGAAACGATTATTCTCTCGTTTCGGTACTCCAAAAGCATTAATAAGTGATAGAGGTACCCATTTCTGTAATCACCAACTTGAAATTTTTTAACAAGATATGGGGTGTATCATCTCAGCCGCATATCACCCTAAAACAAATGGACAAGCCGAAGTGACTAATCGAGGTTTAAAAAGAATACTTGAAAACCCGTAGGATTAAATAAAAAAGAATGGGCCGATAACTTAGACGACGCTTTATGGGCATTTCAAACCGCGTATAAAACAACAATAGGTACCACCACATATAAGCTTGTCTATGGAAAAAGTTGTCATTTGCAAGTAGAAATATCACACAAGGCTTACTGGGCATTAAAAAAAGTAAACTTAGACATTGAAACCGCCAGAAAGAATCGATTTTATCAATTAACGAATTAGACAAATTAAGAAATCAAGCATACTATAACTCCGAAATTTATAAGGAACGCATGAAAAACTTACATGACAAACATATTAAGCCTAATGAATTTCGAGTAGGAGATCAAGTGCTATTGTTTAATTCACGACTTCGATTATTTCCCGGAAATTAAGGTCTAGGTGGTCGGGACCTTTTTCTATCACCCATATTTTTCCACATGGTGCAATCGAGACTAAATCTCGGAATGACATTCCATTCAAAGTCAACGGGCAAAGTCTTAAACTCTACCAAGGATTCATTGAGGATGATGAGGAAGAGATCTCGTTTCCACATGGTGCAATCGAGACTAAATCTCGGAATGACATTCCATTCAAAGTCAACGGGCAAAGTCTTAAACTCTACCAAGGATTCATTGAGGATGATGAGGAAGAGATCTCGCTACAAGCGGTCGAGGAATGACTAAACGAAGGTTTGTGTATTAACATCATGTCTTGTAGGTAATGGACTTTGGGAAAGCTTCAAAATCGGTAAGGTAACTAAACCAGTTTCGGGAAACAGGTTACTCACACATGCACTATAAAAAAAATAAAAAGAAATACTATTTTTTAGCCGCCCACGGGTCTGTGGCCGTTGGCCACGGGGGCGTGTTCGGCATACTGACGGGAATAAAACCCTTTTCTTTCTCATTTCTTCATTTCACCACGACCCGCTTCACCGAAAACTCTTTGGTTCCTCCGTGATTGTCTGCAAATTTTTACGTTTTCCTTCCATTCAACATCAACAAGGTATGATTCTAACATCTTCCGTAGTTAGTTTAACGATTTGCATGTAGATTAACACAAAAAATTTGGGGAAAATATAGGGTTCTTGAACTTGAACCGAAACAAACCTCAAAATTTTTGTTTAGATCTAGTAGTATTAGTTTAGATGCATGTTATAGGAAGTAAATCAACCATTATTGTTTATAGATTTGCCCGCTTCCAAGTAAAAACCATAAACCCTTGTTTTTGAACCGAAAAAGTTAAAATTGATGGGGGCAAGTGTTTTGCTTTTGGAAAAACGACACTTGGGGTTTCATTTTCGGGGAAAACTGCCCCTAGTTAACCAAAGATTGTCAAGTTTTCGAAACTGGGACGAAAAATGAAAATTTGAAGTAACAGAAGCCTGACCACGGGGCATGGTCAGCGAGCACGGGGGCGTGGCCAGGGAAACTTCTGAACACGGTGCGTAGCCAGTGGCCACGGGGCCGTGTCCAGCTCCCTGTTTTTAGTTTTTTCCGAAATTTTATCGTAACATGTTGTTTGTTTTGTGGTTCTCTTTTCTAGAAATGGCCTGCAAGTTTTTAAAGTTCAAACCATCAGAGTGGGAGTACCAAGCTCGCTATGACATACTCCAAAGTAGGCCAGAAGAAGCACCGAAACAAGTATGTCACGAAACTCTGGAAGCCATGGGGCAACAGGACCGGTACAACACGCTAGTCACGGGACCACTCCAGGTGGCTCTTGGCACAAAACTCCATTCGGTTTATGAATATAACATGGAGTTTTATAGTTCTTTCAAGTTCAAAGCCAAGGCAGAAATGTTTGACGAAGAAGGAGTTCAGTTCTAATGTGTTGGGCAGTTACTCTCTATCTCCATAGCCCAATTTAGGGTGAATGTGGGTTTATTCAGCGAGGATGAATCAGTTGAAGAAGAGTACACGGGTGGTCTCTGTGAACTCTCGAACAACATGCGCCAAACGGCATGGGCTCAGATTGGAGAAGGGCCGTACGACCCAAGCATCACAAAGAGCCCCCAGTTGCGGGACCCCATCTACCGCTACATCCACCGGGTCCTTAGAAACTCACTATGTCAACGGCGTGATAGCTCAGGAGTGGTGAACCTTCGTGATCTTACTGTCCTTTATTGCATCCACAGTCGCGTGCCTCTCGATGTCACCCACCTACTACTCCGGAACATGCACCTAAACCAGTTGGCCTCCTCCCCGACACCGATCTTTTTCGGGGGATGGATCTACCACCTTTTCAAGACCTATGTCAAAAGCATGCCAAAATCATTCCATAGGGGTCCAAGGTCCGGGAAGGTATATTTAGCCCAATGCCGCTTAATGGGGATCATCCAAGAAATGGGTGACAGGTCGGTCTGCTTCCAAAACTCTCGAGGGAATGTGTGGAACCCGGAAGAAGCCCTAGTCCTACATGCCAACCCAATTCGTCCTCCTCCTCAACATCCAAGCTACCATACGGGTTCCTCCTCTCAAGGAGGCGGGTTTCCTAATTTTCAAAGTTTAAATGATCTTTTGCAGGAAAACCTACTATACACCCAGAACACATATAACATGGCTAGCAACGTTTACCCGGATCGGATCAGTGGAGCGCACCGTCTCTGCTATGCAGGATGACATCATGTACATCCGAGACTATATGGCATATCGTGACGAGGAGGGCGATGATGATGAGGATATGGACTGAGCGGAGGCGGCAGAGGTGGTATGGTGTGGTGACGGATGGGGTATTTCAGGTTAACCCTTTCTACCCTACGAACAATTTCTGGCCTGCGTGCCATGGTTAAAACAATTTACTTTCCTAGACAATTTTTATTTTCTGCATTTTTTTATATTTGTGGTGATGGATGTTAAAGTTTGGTAAACTAGGATGTTGGTATTATGCTATGTTTGGTGTGGTGTTTAGCAAAACAGGTACACAGGAGACTTGGATGCACTAAACATTAGTGCTACATAAGCTCGGAAACCCGAACCAAAAGCCAAAAACCTGCGAATCATCAATTGCAGACTGTCACCACGGGGCCGTGGTCACTAACCACGCCCCCGTGCCCACACCCCTGACCTGCTGTGCTTTCTGAAACCAACCCACCACGAGTCGTGGCCACCAGGCACGCCCCGTGGCCAGCTTTCTGTAAGTTTTGTTACTAGCACTCTGACCACGGGGCCGTGCCTAGCCAACATGTGCCCGTGGCCAGGTGCCCAGTAACACAAAACCTTGTTTTTAAACACCGTCTACACATTCGAATCAACCTAAAAACTTATTTTTGGGACACATTGAGGACAATGTGTAATTTAAGTGTGGGGGGATGCTAAAACCTTGAATCTTGCAAGTCCTAATAACAAGCCTTACACAAAACTCTATTGGAACCGCTAATCACCCCAAATTTTTTCAAAAAAAACAAATTCATTTTTTTACTTATCTTGGTTTAATTCGGGAATAACAAGTTCTAAAAAGTTATATTTTTACAAATTTACAACCGATAGCGTCGTGATAAAAAGAACCAAATAAGAAAATTATGAAAAGGCATGACAAATCTATTTAGAATTTGATTATATATACTTGATCACATTATAAATCCATTCCCACAACAAGTGAGTTTTGAGCCTTTATTGAGCGTACATGCATATATCTTTAAACTAAATGCTCATTTTTCATTTGTTGTGCGAATAGTCGCTTGGTTCTTACGACTCTAGAACTTGCCAAGATGATACATTCCCGGTCCTTACCAACTTGAACCCAAGTAAGTAAATGATGGAGGCATTAGGACTAACCCATTTTTCTTTCAAAACCATTATTTTTCTCTTTTTACACCACTACCCAAAATCCCCCTAGTTAACCCCTTTGAGCCTAAACCTTTTCGTTTCAATACCCGAAAAACAAACACCCATTACCCACCAAAACCTTTTTCTTTTCAAACTCATTTGTTTTAGTAAAAAGCTCAGTTATCTTGTGACATAAAAAATGAAAGTCTTGCAATAAACAAACAAGTTCCTCAAAGAAATATTGTTTGAATATGTTTAATTTGAATAAATGTCACAAAAACAAAAAGTTTTACGACAACCGACGCTTTTTACGCTTTTCGCCATTTTACTAACCACTAACCAAAAACCACCTACCCTTAGCCCAAGCCTAACCCTTTCCCAAAGTCCTCTTGATATATACAAAGGTTTATAGTTAAAAAGGAGAAGGTTTGATCGCTTGGCAAACATATGGTAGAAGTAAGTTCTACGCCGGTCTCGAGTGTTTCACAAAAATACACCTTCGGTCGAGTGTTGAGTGATCTCCCGTGAGGTATGTGAACTTGTATATAAATGGAATTTTAAAGAGACATGTTATGCCCAAATAAATATTTTTCTTATAAAGTGTTATAAATAAATCATAACGAATAGGATTGTAAATAAAAAAAAAACTTAATAAAGATCTTGGATTCCCGACACTCAAGATAAGCCCCAAAACTTCTCCTCTATCTCTTCCATTTGGGTGTGTAAGCCACATATTAAAGAGTTTTGCTTGAGCACAAGCAAGGATTCAAGTGTGGGGGTATTTAATGTATGCAAAATGCAACATATAAATTACATCAAATGAGGCATAAAACTAACCATTTTTTAGTACTAATGTTGGAGAAAAGGGTGTTTCTTTCTTCCTTTTGAATTTACAGGACCAAACGAGCTTAAAAGAACAAAAGGAGCAAATAAGCAGCCAAAACCAACATAAATACAAAAAGAAGGAATAAACATGACATGCCCGACCCCTCGGCAGCATCTCCCAAGATAAAACAAGGAAACAGAACCTGGCCACTAGGCCGTGCCCAACTGAGCATGGGGCGTGGTCAGGAGCCTGCACAACAAGACCAACCTGCAGAAGCTTCTACGCCCACCACGGGGTCGTGCCCAGCTCTACACGGGGCGTCGTCAACGTTAAGATTTGCAGAATCTTAATAGTACAGCAAAAAGTTGACCACGGGGCCGTGCCCAGGAGACACGGGGTCGTGTGGGGCCCTCTGCTGACAATTGCAATTAATGAAGGAAGAGAAGATGATGGCCATGCGCCGTGTTGATTGGACATGGGGTCGTGGCCGGGGCTCTGTTTTGGCTATAAAAGGGGGTGTTTGCTTCACTTCAAAGGCATCCCTTGGCAAACCACTTCTCTCCCACTTTGCCACCACTCCACCACCACTACAACACCAACACCCACCACCATCATCCATTATCCATTTTTAGAGTGTGTAGTAGTCTCGGGATCCAAGATTGATCGTAAGAGTTCTTGTCAATCAAAGGCCATGTTTGGCTAAGCCTCTTCATCACTTGGTGAAGACAAGTTTTTAATGTATTACTTTTGATTTTTAATCTTTCGGCACTTTTTATTTGGATTTGTATTAATGACTTTAATAACTAGTTTCTTATGTTGAAGGTGAATTTTTCTTACCATTTCTTCATGTTGTGTTGAGGTTGCTTTACTGTCTATATAAAGTAAATGATGTCATCATTCGTGTCTTTACGGTCTATATAAAGTGCGTTAACTACCTGGAAGGGGGTTAGGAGGGTGGTTTGGTGAAGTTCTTGTCTCGTTCAGTGTATAGATCCTGCGAGGACCTGGTTCAAGCTTACTAGGACCTCCTTTAATGCCCAACGGTATTGGATGGCGGTGGTGCGAATAGCTTGAACCCCTCATATGTAAACATCATTAATACTTTAAACTGGCTTCTTGGGATTGTATCCTTGCTGACTCAAACCACTTAGTTGAGGGTAACGTCACCTTGAAAAGAGGGCCTACCACTTTCGCATTAATAACTAACTTAATTGTCTTTCAATATTCCGACCCTTTGGGATTGTATCCCTGCTGACTCAAACCACTGGGTTGAGGGTAACGTCACCTTCAAAAGAGGGGCCTACTATTATAACTAAGAGAATCTCTTAAAAAGTCTGAAAGTGCGAAAATCATCAAATGATACATTAAAGATGAGTTAGATCCAAGTTATTCTATCTTGTCTATTTGTTTTTCCTTTTTATTTATCTTTTCATTTTTAGTTTTATTTTCATGTTTAAAAACTCTTTTCTCAAAAATTTAGATCGATTAGATGTTGAGGATAAACCGGTATTAAAAGCTCTTGTTTCCTTGGACGACCTCGGTATCTTACCAACAGTATACTACGCTCATGATGGGTGCACTTGCCCAAGTGTGTGTTTAGTGTTAGTACAATATCGTCTTTTATAAATTTAAAACTTGACTAATGCATAAAGTGGGCTCAAAATATTAATAAAATCATATCACACCTAACGCACACCAGTCAGAAATTGCAAAATTTGCTGGAAAGAGCAAGAAAACGTTTTATAACAAACCTGGTTACAAAAAGAAAAACATGAAGGCTGGGTTGGGTTATAAAAGTCATCAAAACAACAAGAAACGATTCGAAAAGACAAATTATCAGAAAAAGATGAACTTTGTTCACGGAACAAGTTCTGAGGAAGAGAAAGAACTTAAATTTAGACGACAGTCTAATGAAGAGTTCTATGCTCAGAGGAAACAACAACAACAGGTTAAAGATGTTTCAAAGAAAACATGCTTTAAATGTGATCAAACTGGACATGTTGATCGTAAGTGTCCAAATCTTAAACCTGTTAGTGTTGAGAAAAGAGAGTCTGAGGTTGTAAATCAGAAGCCAACCAAGTTTGAATCAAAACAAACTTGGAAGCCGAAAGGATCAAAGGCTGAATCACAACAAAATTGGAAACCAGTGACACCTAGATTTCAACAGCACAAAGTTGGAAAACAACGGTTGATATGACAAAATCAAACCAATTTTGGAAACCCAAAGCTGATTTGTCACAGAAAAACATTCAAAATGATTCAAGATTTTATCCAAGGAATGTTTCAAAAGGAAAACTCTGAGTGGTCAAGCAACAAAAGGTTTCTAATGATGAGAAAAATAAAGAGAATGTTTTTGAAAAGAATGAGCGAAATTATCCAGTTTTACCTAGGAAAATACATGTTCAGCTACCTGAGTCAAAGCAGGCTTGGGTTGCTTTGTTCAAGTAATTGAGTTGTTTGTATGTGCAGGTGCTCCTAAAGACAGATGAATGTCAAACAGAGTAGAGGAGCAGCCTGGCACAGGAGGCTGTAGATCCCTGCAAGTGAAATCAAGGAGTTTGTTCGTTTCTGTACATAAATTAACCATATTGAAACCTTAAAAAATAGAAAAATTTAAAAACCAATACGTTTTTATTTTGTCAAACATTTGAAAAATGAAAAAAAAATGTGTTTGTTTTTAAATTTGTTAAAAATAAAAAAAAATTGAAAAAATATGTTGATTAAATATGTCAAAACCCTCACGGCTGAACAAACACGAATACTTCACAAGTGATTAAATGGTTTTAACATTGTTAAAAATTACTGTGTTGTAAATCATGGGGGTATTTTCTGCAAAACAGAGCATGTGAAGCAGAAAATGGATGGCGAGATAAAGTTATCTACATCAAGTTGTCAAATTTTCTTAAATATTTTGGATTTTAGGGGGAATGAATTTTTTTCAGAACATACAAAAATATTTGAAAATTTGAAAAAGACAAAAACATGATATAATTCAAAAAGAGTTTTTGTAAAAAGAGGAAATGATAGTACATAAGTAGACAATCACAGCATGCTAAAGAAATGGAAAGTAAAATGTGATAAACGGCCTCACTGATGATGTGCCAATAGGTTTTTATACATTTAGTAGATTGATTTCGAGATATAAACCTAAATATCAATAGCTTACTTATCTCGTGGGGAACATCTCTTGGATATATAGATAACCCCCGAAATCTCATTTGAGAGGTTGCCTGATTCTGAGGTACTAGATCTTTATATTGTTTGATATCTGGGGTATTATACCAGGTCTTCTGATTTTGTGTCAGCAATGACCTAGACCTCGTATAATACTTTATGCACTTTAAAAAGCTTTCCCTCTGCATAAAAATTGAGAAAATATCGAAAGAAATATATCAAGTGCAGTTGTAAAGAAGATCCCTAAGTGGGACACACCTAAAGTCGAGCCTTCATCTTTTTGACTGAACGGTAGTTCATACCTAAGCTCTCAAGGCATCGCATTAACCCAGAGTACATATATCAATATAGTATATTCACATGTAAGACTGAATCTAGGGAATCTTGATATGAGAGTATATTCTGAGGTGGGACACGCGAATAAGTTAAGTGCTTAAAACACTAATCTCGTATCTCAAATCAGTTGAACTTTGTGTGAAAATTTAAGTGGATCAGTATACTGACAATCTAAGTGAATCGTTTAGAACTTAAAGTGTTTACAGCTCAACGGTGCTAGTGATTTGTCATAATCTGATATGATCCTCTGACACGAACTCAAACAAAAATATTGTCTGTAAATATTTCTTTACTGCTTTATGTTAAAGAAAAGTACAAAAAGATTTTCGGAGTGTTTTAGCATAAACTTTGAAAAAAAAAATTCTACTTTATTTTCGACAACCGATGTTCGAAAGCTGAGTTTCAAAATCTAAGTATGCTGAGCATGTTTCTGACAAATAAACGAGTTCATTAATTTGAAACTTGTAGCTTTATATGTAACGCCCCAAAATCTGAATGTTAATATTTGTCGGATGTTCCTTTATGACACGTCATGAAATAAATAACTAGGCTATTTAACATAGTTAAGGGTATGGTCAAAAGTATTAAGTAATGAAAGGTAGTGTCATTTATGTTTTAAAGGAAAACCCGAGGGGCTAAAGTGGAAACAAATGAAAGTTGTTTACTAATTAAAAGATCAACACACACACACAAACACACATACGTGTGTGTTCGTGAAGCTTCAGGAGCTCTCAAGAACTCCAAACCCTAAGCATGAAAGATCATCCAAATTGAAAGGCTAAATGATGCTTAAATCTATAACCGAGCATGGATTAATGATCACCAACATGAGGAGATCATAAGGTATGTTTTAAATTTAAGATTGGTGATCATGGGTGAAGTGGGTTATGCTCTAATCCGTGAGATAATATGAAATTGATTATGTATAAGGGTTAGAAACATCATATAGAACATGGGTTATGTAAGATTTGTGTTAATTTGAAGTTTAGATGCGAAACCCGTTTGTTATGGTGAGGATGATGACTTGAATCACCATTTATGTTTAATTCTTGTTGAAAGAATGATGTATTATGTGGGTATGATGAATTATTGTTAGATAATGGCATAAAAGTTATATGATTCTAGTTGAAATTGATGATCTATGTTATGAACTAGGAAGAGTATGCATAAAATACTTGTACTATAGGCTTAAGTGATGGCATGCACACCAAGTGTTTGATGAAATGCCCAAGTGATATTAGGATATGAGAATTTTATCAAAGGGCTTGACATTTATGAATGAACTGGGGAATGACGAGGTCGGTAGTAAACTAACTTGAATAATGTGCCTTAGAGGAAATTCATAAAGAGAATTCGGGTTGAATGTATGTGATGATCAAGATTATGCATTAGAAGCTTGTACGTTGTGCTTGAACGGGCGATGCTCCCCATGTGTTTTTATTAATCACTTAATTTCAATCAAGAAGTGAATGTGTACTAAATATATAATATATGACCATGCTAGTAAAGGATGATGTTATGAATTACGTTAGGTTGTCTAACTGAACAATGTGGTTGACAATTTATGTCGTATGCGTGTTAGTGAAAGTCAATGTAGATAAGAGCTGGAAAATGTGTATTAATATGAATAAGCATGAGTACTAACATTATTATGGCATGACGACATGAAAGGATAGGAACCACACTAGCATGGACTAAGCATGAAAGGCTAACGGGTCGAAATGAGGCAAGGAAGCGGTTACGAACATGGATGCACGAGGTAAGTGATTTCCGTAATCACTTCTTATTTTGTTTAAGTAATGTAGTGTTAGTTAATTGAGCATGATGATGAATGAAATTTGATATGGTTTTGGTTGTATGAAATCGGTGAAGACATTACCATTTGGCAATATTGACTAATGAATTGTTTGTCAAGTATTATGCATTCACAGGATGATTAGCGAAAGGGATTATGTTGCTATTACTTAGTCAATTAGTGCACGAAGTATTAAAACGGGTCATAGCTTTGATCCGAGCCAGGTATGTGCGATTAGAGTTGTAGTTAAGTCATGGGAGTAGTCAAATGTTTAAGGAAGCCCTTTATAGTAAAGGATGGAACAAAGTTGACAAAAACGCCCTTGAAGGGTAAATTGGGCTAACGATATTAAAAGTAGTTTAGAAACAAGCTAATCGATTGGTGTAATGTTTTGGTCAAGTATGAAAGTGAGAAGTATAGGGTTTTGTATGTCGTAGACCTTTTTATGCACGAATACCCATGACGTGTAACACCCCAAAGATAAAAGACACAATAAATAATAATAAACTAAATGTGGGATCTTAAAGAATATGTAGCAATAAGGTACCTAAAAGTGGGATTCTAAAGGACACATAGTAATATGGTACCTAAATGTGGGATCCTAAAGAATATGTAGCAATAAGGTACCTAAAAGTGGGATTCTAAAGGATACATAGTAATATGGTACCTAAATGTGGGATCCTAAAGAATATGTAGCAATAAGGTACCTAAAAGTGGGATTCTAAAGGATACATAGTAATATGGTACCTAAATGTGGGATCCTAAAGAATATGTAGCAATAAGGTACCTAAAAGTGGGATTCTAAAGGATACATAGTAATATGGTACCTAAATGTGGGATCCTAAAGAATATGTAGCAATAAGGTACCTAAAAGTGGGATTCTAAAGGATACATAGTAATATGGTACCTAAATGTGGGATCCTAAAGAATATGTAGCAATAAGGTACCTAAAAGTGGGATTCTAAAGGATACATAGTAATATGGTACCTAAATGTGGGATCCTAAAGAATATGTAGCAATAAGGTACCTAAAAGTGGGATTCTAAAGGATACATAGTAATATGGTACCTAAATGTGGGATCCTAAAGAATATGTAGTAATATGGTACCTAAACGTGGGATTCTAAGTTAAGAATTTCCTTAAGTAGATACGTATGAAGGTATGTATGTATGTATGTGTGAATATAAGTGGTATGTATGAATGAAGGTATGTATGTATGTATGTGTGAATATAAGTGGTATGTATGAATGAATGTATGTATGTATGTATGTATGTAGGTGTGTATGTAGGTAGTATGTGTATGTGTATATATATATCCAAGTGAGTATGCACGAATGTGTGCACGTATGTAGGGTTGTGAGAAGGCATGTAATAGGTACGTATGTAGACATGTATGCATGTATGTATGTAGGTATGCACGTATGTAGGAGCGTACGTAAGAATGTAGGTACGTAGGTTTGTAAGTAGTTATGTGTGAACGAATGCATATATGTAAGTACGTATGAAAGTATATACGCATGTATTCAATGAAATTGAGTATTGACGATAATAATAGTGTGCCTTGTGAACGAAGTGTAACGCAGGTACAATGAGAAAGTCTCACCACGGATTGTACGACCAGATGGGAAGCTGGGATGTAAAGAGTTAACGGAACAGAAAGTAAACGTGAATAAATCTTGTATGTTTATAATGCGTACTAATGTTATGAATTTTATGTGGTGAGCGCAGGTAGTACGAGTCATGAGGATCATCAAGGAATAGAGATCGAGGATCGAGTCACTAGTGAGATTGTACGGGAACGTTGATGTATATAATGTAGTAAACATAAGCTATGTTTTTACTTAGTAAATAAGTCGATTGATGGATTTATGTGAAAGACTTATGTTAAAGTTAATTTTTAAATAAGTTAAGGTGTTTATAATGAAAGAAAGTTTATGGCTTGAACTTCCGCTGCGACTTTTAGTCAAATACGTATTAGGGTCTTACAAGTTGGTATCAGAGCCCTGGTTTGAGCGAATCGAGTACGAGAAGATAAATACTTGAACTCAAACCTGTGTGCTCTTGTGATAAAGAACCCGTACAATCCACGACTCGATCAAGATCTAAAGGTAGAAATGGAATGAAAGCATGTATGAATACATTCATATAAAGAAACTAACGGTTTTATATGTGCAAGGTAAACATAAGTGTCTGAAGAGGATGGTCCGTGGATGCAGGATAGGATGAATACTAAGGCTGGCAAAGGTGTAAATAAGCTAATGAACCCCAGGTACACACTATTAATATGTATGGGTATCAATGTTGAAAGAAAAAGGAAGAAATCTCCTTGGGAAGATAATTATTAAACGAAAGGCAATGATGTGGTCTTGGGGAAATTTTAGAAATGTGCACGAAACTGAAACCCATTTCTCGGACATAAGGCGATGATTACACGAAGGCACGAAACTAGTATGTGGATTGCGCACCTGGCCAGTACGCAAGAAGCATATGACGTTCGTGAGACCGTGGTAATTATCGCAGGTGTGTCCGGTAGAACTGGGTAACAGGTGGGCGTGCGGTGAAATGGGTAGTAAGACTCTCGGGAAATTGAGAGTACTATGTAAGAGTGAAAAGTATGAGTGATAAGAATGAAGAATGTTGAATCCGTAAGACAGTACGGATCAGCAATGTATGAATGAAATGTTTGAATCCGCGAGACGGATTCAAAGAATGAAAGATGCGAATGCAATGTTTGAATCCGCAAGACGGATTCAGGACATAGAAGGTACGAAAGGTATGAATAATGCATTCGAATCCGCGAAACATATTTAAGGTATAAAAGACGAAACTAGTCTACATAAGAAGTGTCGATAGTCTGACCGTGATTGTGTTAAATGAGTCATATGGGCAAATGTAAAGTAAAGAAACAAAAGAATGATCGTAATGAGCATACAGACCTAAGTTATAAAACGAAAGAAGGAAGTTTTGAACAAGGTATGTGTTAAATGTGTTAGAAATCGACTCTTAGAAGTCAGAATGAATGACGGGCTATGACCCAGACAATGGTTTAAGTATGAACAAAAAGGGTAAGTTTGTTAAGAATACTAAAACGATGTAATGAATGTCTTTGTAAGTAAGCATGAATGGAAGGAAGCACGAATGTGTACTTCAATGCATCTATGATAAGTAAGAAAATTCAGTTTAACCTTAAAAGGTCAAACTGCAAAGGTTGACGAAATAAGTAACTAAAATGAAAGAATTGCGTGTAAGAAATGGAATGTAAGATATGTTATAGCATGTACGCAGGAAATATGTAACAGAATTATAGTGTGTAATCACCTAGTGTTATGAATGTTTGAATGACATATGCTAACCGCCGATGTTGTTGATGATAATGTTAGAACTATTGATGCGATGAAACCAATCGTATTGGTGAAAGGACGTGCACGAGCGGAAGCTCATAACACGAAGGAATGAAACTTGGCCTGTACGGCTAATGCACGAGGAGAAGATGATCGATCAGGGTTGCGGATCGTGGTTGGGAAATGAAAAAGAGGTTAGTAAAATGTCTAACTCATGATTGGAGAGATATGAACTGTCTATACACGTGAATTAAGTAATGCATGAAGTGAAAGCGATAGTAATGTGAAATGAACAGAATGATTTAAAGATACTATAAAGGTATGCAAGGTATACGTAAATGTAGAAAAGGTAGAATAAGGTTAACGTTAAAGTTAAGCATATATGAGTATGTATAGATTTCGGGTAATGGTTAAATTCTCGTAAGATGAACTACATGATACACATACGTATGTAAACTAAATAATGCACGAAGTGAGAATAATTGTAAAGTGAAATGAAAAAGATGGTTAGAAAGTAATGTAAAGGTATGCATGGTACAAGTAATTGTAGAAAACGTAGAAGGATGATCACGTTAGAGTTAAGTACATAGGTGTGTGTGATTACAAGTTAAAGAAGTATGTATATTGAACCGTGGTTGTCAGACCAAGGAAATGAAAATGATATGCGAAATTATGATAAGGAAGGTACGGAATTGTTAGGGAGAAGTCAATGATATGAATAATGAAATAAACATGAAAGAAACATTAATAGGAATGTTTTTGAAATTGAATGATAGTCATTGTGATGAGCTCGTGGTTGTGTCGAGTGTATGTAGAGAAGGAATAATTAGTGTTAAATAAAGGTAAGAAAGGTTTCGGGGACGAAACCTCAATTAAGGGTGGTAGACTTGTAACGCCCCAAAATCTGAATGTTAATATTTGTCGGATGTTCTTTATGACACGTCATGAAATAAATAACTAGGCTATTTAACATAGTTAAGGGTATGGTCAAAAGTATTAAGTAATGAAAGGTAGTGTCATTTATGTTTTAAAGGAAAACCCGAGGGGCTAAAGTGGAAACAAATGAAAGTTGTTTACTAATTAAAAGATCAACACACACACACAAACACACATACGTGTGTGTTCGTGAAGCTTCAGGAGCTCTCAAGAACTCCAAACCCTAAGCATGAAAGATCATCCAAATTGAAAGGCTAAATGATGCTTAAATCTATAACCGAGCATGGATTAATGATCACCAACATGAGGAGATCATAAGGTATGTTTTAAATTTAAGATTGGTGATCATGGGTGAAGTGGGTTATGCTCTAATCCGTGAGATAATATGAAATTGATTATGTATAAGGGTTAGAAACATCATATAGAACATGGGTTATGTAAGATTTGTGTTAATTTGAAGTTTAGATGCGAAACCCGTTTGTTATGGTGAGGATGATGACTTGAATCACCATTTATGTTTAATTCTTGTTGAAAGAATGATGTATTATGTGGGTATGATGAATTATTGTTAGATAATGGCATAAAAGTTATATGATTCTAGTTGAAATTGATGATCTATGTTATGAACTAGGAAGAGTATGCATAAAATACTTGTACTATAGGCTTAAGTGATGGCATGCACACCAAGTGTTTGATGAAATGCCCAAGTGATATTAGGATATGAGAATTTTATCAAAGGGCTTGACATTTATGAATGAATTGGTGAATGACGAGGTCGGTAGTAAACTAACTTGAATAATGTGCCTTAGAGGAAATTCATAAAGAGAATTCGGGTTGAATGTATGTGATGATCAAGATTATGCATTAGAAGCTTGTACGTTGTGCTTGAACGGGCGATGCTCCCCATGTGTTTTTATTAATCACTTAATTTCAATCAAGAAGTGAATGTGTACTAAATATATAATATATGACCATGCTAGTAAAGGATGATGTTATGAATTACGTTAGGTTGTCTAACTGAACAATGTGGTTGACAATTTATGTCGTATGCGTGTTAGTGAAAGTCAATGTAGATAAGAGCTGGAAAATGTGTATTAATATGAATAAGCATGAGTACTAACATTATTATGGCATGACGACATGAAAGGATAGGAACCACACTAGCATGGACCAAGCATGAAAGGCTAACGGGTCGAAATGAGGCAAGGAAGCGGTTACGAACATGGATGCACGAGGTAAGTGATTTCCGTAATCACTTCTTATTTTGTTTAAGTAATGTAGTGTTAGTTAATTGAGCATGATGATGAATGAAATTTGATATGGTTTTGGTTGTATGAAATCGGTGAAGACATTACCATTTGGCAATATTGACTAATGAATTGTTTGTCAAGTATTATGCATTCACAGGATGATTAGCGAAAGGGATTATGTTGCTATTACTTAGTCAATTAGTGCACGAAGTATTAAAACGGGTCATAGCTTTGATCCGAGCCAGGTATGTGCGATTAGAGTTGTAGTTAAGTCATCGGAGTAGTCAAATGTTTAAGGAAGCCCTTTATAGTAAAGGATGGAACAAAGTTGACAAAAACGCCCTTGAAGGGTAAATTGGGCTAACGATATTAAAAGTAGTTTAGAAACAAGCTAATCGATTGGTGTAATGTTTTGGTCAAGTATGAAAGTGAGAAGTATAGGGTTTTGTATGTCGTAGACCTTTTTATGCACGAATACCCATGACGTGTAACACCCCAAAGATAAAAGACACAATAAATAATAATAAACTAAATGTGGGATCCTAAAGAATATGTAGCAATAAGGTACCTAAAAGTGGGATTCTAAAGGACACATAGTAATATGGTACCTAAATGTGGGATCCTAAAGAATATGTAGCAATAAGGTACCTAAAAGTGGGATTCTAAAGGACACATAGTAATATGGTACCTAAATGTGGGATCCTAAAGAATATGTAGCAATAAGGTACCTAAAAGTGGGATTCTAAAGGATACATAGTAATATGGTACCTAAATGTGGGATCCTAAAGAATATGTAGCAATAAGGTACCTAAAAGTGGGATTCTAAAGGATACATAGTAATATGGTACCTAAATGTGGGATCCTAAAGAATATGTAGCAATAAGGTACCTAAAAGTGGGATTCTAAAGGATACATAGTAATATGGTACCTAAATGTGGGATCCTAAAGAATATGTAGCAATAAGGTACCTAAAAGTGGGATTCTAAAGGATACATAGTAATATGGTACCTAAATGTGGGATCCTAAAGAATATGTAGCAATAAGGTACCTAAAAGTGGGATTCTAAAGGATACATAGTAATATGGTACCTAAATGTGGGATCCTAAAGAATATGTAGCAATAAGGTACCTAAAAGTGGGATTCTAAAGGATACATAGTAATATGGTACCTAAATGTGGGATCCTAAAGAATATGTAGCAATAAGGTACCTAAAAGTGGGATTCTAAAGGATACATAGTAATATGGTACCTAAATGTGGGATCCTAAAGAATATGTAGTAATATGGTACCTAAACGTGGGATTCTAAGTTAAGAATTTCCTTAAGTAGATACGTATGAAGGTATGTATGTATGTATGTGTGAATATAAGTGGTATGTATGAATGAAGGTATGTATGTATGTATGTGTGAATATAAGTGGTATGTATGAATGAATGTATGTATGTATGTATGTAGGTGTGTATGTAGGTAGTATGTGTATGTGTATATATATATCCAAGTGAGTATGCACGAATGTGTGCACGTATGTAGGGTTGTGAGAAGGCATGTAATAGGTACGTATGTAGACATGTATGCATGTATGTATGTAGGTATGCACGTATGTAGGAGCGTACGTAAGAATGTAGGTACGTAGGTTTGTAAGTAGTTATGTGTGAACGGATGCATATATGTAAGTACGTATGAAAGTATATACGCATGTATTCAATGAAATTGAGTATTGACGATAATAATAGTGTGCCTTGTGAACGAAGTGTAATGCAGGTACAATGAGAAAGTCTCACCACGGATTGTACGATCAGATGGGAAGCTGGGATGTAAAGAGTTAACGGAACAGAAAGTAAACGTGAATAAATCTTGTATGTTTATAATGCGTACTAATGTTATGAATTTTATGTGGTGAGCGCAGGTAGTACGAGTCATGAGGATCATCAAGGAATAGAGATCGAGGATCGAGTCACTAGTGAGATTGTACGGGAACGTTGATGTATATAATGTAGTAAACATAAGCTATGTTTTTACTTAGTAAATAAGTCGATTGATGGATTTATGTGAAAGACTTATGTTAAAGTTAATTTTTAAATAAGTTAAGGTGTTTATAATGAAAGAAAGTTTATGGCTTGAACTTCCGTTGCGACTTTTAGTCAAATACGTATTAGGGTCTTACATTATATGAAAATCAAAAACAGTTTGTGAAATCTCCAAGGTCATTAATTTGGACTTGGATGATAAATCATGAAGTTTTGGATGCTTTAACTGTCATATTTTGATGCTTAGAGTCAAGTTTATTCTTGGATATTTACATTTTGTTACATCTACATTTAGAGCCAGGTTACTGATTCTGAATATATGTATTTACGGGCCAGGAAATCATTCTTGGGAGATTTTAAATACTTTTAAAATTGTTAAATTTTGAGCCAGGTCACCGATTCTATGATCAAACGATGTCCTGTGCAGTTACATATTTGAAATGCTCCAGCTTATCCATGTTAAATGTTTAGAGCTAGGTTTTTTTATCCTGATCTTAAATTGTTAAATATCTTACAAATAGTTTGAGATTTGCAGATTTTAATCCAGATTACAATCCCGGAAGCTAAGGCTAAGGGGGAGTCTGAAGACGAGCTCAAAGCAAGGGGGAGCATGCTTTTAAAGAGCTAGATAACTATCCTGGAGGAGCTTGTAGAGTTCGAGACAAGTGTCGATCCTAGTAGTTGAAAGCACGAAAGCTTAAAGCAAGGGGGAGCCTGAAGATAGAGTTAAACAAAAGGGGGAGCAGATGACGCTGAAAGCAGATCCAAGAGGAGCTGTTAGAATAAAAGGGAGAGTCTGTGGTGCTGATATTGTTACCACTTTATGAAGACTCAGAGAGAGATAGAAAGCTACAAGATTGACTGCAGTAACATCCAAGGGGGAGTCTGTGAGTGCATAATGTCTATCACTTCTGTCAATCACGTATCGTAGCTTAAACAAATGAGACAAGACTGGTGCTGAACAAAAGAAAGCATAAAGAGTATTTGTATTAGTGTTAGAGTAGCTTCGTATGAAGGGGCGCTTCGTACGAAGGGGCTCTTCGTACGAAGGGAGCCTTTCATGGCTTCGTACGAAGCCACAACACCTATATATAGAAGCTTAGGGTCTTGGTCATTTGTAACTTTTGAGCAACTTTGAGGCGAAGCTCTGCCCGTTTGTTTTCACGGTTTTGTATTGTCAAAGTATCAATAGAAAACAACTTATAATTACATCTGAGTGTCTGATCCACACGCATATTTTGGATTCCACACAACTTACGTGTTCGTACGCATTCAACCGTCAAGGAATCGATCCAGGATTCGAATCCACATGATTGAATTTAATTCTGATTTGTTTGCTATTTATGATCATGTGTACAATTGATTGTGATTATTGATGTGTCTGGTGATTTTCTTGTACTTGCCATGTAGAGATACACCCAAGATTCGTTAAAATCATTCTTAGGTCGTGAATCAGTATATTTTTGGTCTAGATTTTGTCATTAAAGATAATAAAAATTAACAGATCAATAAAACCAGTTAAATAAAGTGTGCATCCATTCCTAACAATCTGAGATGTGAGTTGGGATTTGCTAGGTTATCTTCTAGTTGTTGTCTGATAGCTTGGATACCTACTAGCGTGAGGTTCATCTGTTTGGATTGAATTCACGAATTAGAAGGTCAATTTGATTAATTGAAGACCGAGAATGGTTTGGATACAAGTTTTGAAGGTTTTTGTTTGCAAATACTCAGCTTTGATTGAGTATAAGGTTAACTAATGGTTCGAAGCATCGATGTGAGACATAGATAGTTGTTGGGTTATATAAGATCTGTTGATGATGAAGCCAAAACCTAAAGGAACCATCTTTTTTAGCCTGTGAAATAAGAATTCTAAAAGAATCAAGTACCAGAAGTTCCCCATTGAATGATTCACAAACAACCACCAAACAACAGGAAAAGAACTACTGGGATCACAAGAGCTGGAAGACCAAGTCAAGTGCTGGAATGAGAAAGAGCTAGTCAACAAGTCAAATTTGAAGACAAGTGTTGGTTAACAACCGAAGACTAAAGAGCTAGAAACCAAATGTACTGGAATCTTCCAGTAGTTTAGTTTCCTAGCAGATTCCTTTGTATTTCCAGTAGTTTAATGTTTCAGTAGTTTTTGTTATTTGTTCAACAGTTTTGCAAACTGCTGGTACTTACATCTTTACTGGGTTGTTTTGGGTCACTTTTATGGTGACATCACCAGCAGTTCTCTCCTCTTATAAATAAAACAGTACATGATGTAATTTGTAACTTTTACAAAAGAATATCCTCAAATCAAATAATCTAGAGAGAGAAGCATCAAAGAGAGTGTGCGCCTGGTGAGGGGGTGACTATTGTACTTTGATAATTGCTGAAATCAGTAATAGTGAAATCATTTGACATTCATTCCTTCAAATCCAGTTTATGCTTTGAATGAGGTGTTTATTATTAACTTGTATTAATGATCATTTGGATTGTTAAACAATTTTTATCAAAAAAACACACAAGCATATACCCAGATCCAACAGTTGGCATTAGAGCTATGGATCACTGAATTGACTTAATCATTTTAGAAAATAAACGAGTGCTAAAATTGATATTCTGATTGAAAGGATTAGGACGTGAGAAGAATTAGATGACCAGGACAGCAAGTATGTTACAACACTCTGTTTTCTAAGAAAAGCTAAATAGAATTCAGAGAAGATGTCAATCACTCATGATCTCAATAATACCAGATCGACAAACAAGCCTCCAATGCCCGTTTGCCATGAATTTAAAATCTGGCAATGAAGGATATGTCACCACTTCTCTTAGAAGAACACCGGTTGCTATAGGTTTATGGCTTATGGTCCTTAGGTACCCTTTGTAGTCTGTACCAAGCACTGAAAAACCAAACACAAATGTTCCAAAGAAACCTATAGACTATTCCAAGCAGGATTTTCAAAAATTGGAGCTCGATGTAAGGCATTCGAGATGCTGACAATGACCTTACCCAATATCTTCGCCTGATAAGTGGAATATAATTGCAATTGTTTTGAGAAATTCAGTTGGTTTTAAAGAAATGAGTCAACAACTTCCTCGCAAACTTCTCACTTATGAGAGAGAATGTGATCAAAATAGAAGTTGGTGTCATTAGGAAAGACAACTGATGATTACACCTATGGATCATCATCAACCAACAATATGAATGATCAGAGTTATGATCATTTTGTTGACATAACTTCTGGATTTAATTCCCAGATTAACTCATCATTAGTTGGATACCAAAACCTTGCTCTTATGATGAATGATCAACAACCTATGGACCCATTGATTAAGAGGAATTTGATCTTCTAGACTAACTTGCACTACTAAGCATCAAGTCTAACAAATTTTATAATAAAAATGGTAGGAGATTTCCTGCTTTGAATGGTAAGGGTAAATTTGAAGTTGGATGTTATAAATGTCAGAAGCTTAAGCACTTTGCTAGAGAATGTAGAGGTTGTACACATATTCCCTCATCCTATGTGACTTACCCTAGTCAAATGAATTAATCTAATTCAACTATTGGACCATACAAAAGTTCTCAAAATACACATCAATATTCTTCCCAAAATGCAGTGGCCCAAACACTTAGTCCAGTGCTCACTTTGTCCATGGACCAACTCAAATGCCATACCAATATGTTAATGGACCACTACAGTACCAGATTACCCATGTCAACATGCCATAAACACATATCCAAACACCCTCCCAGTTACAAGTTCAATACCAGATTCAAGCACCAATAGTTTCCCAAACTAAACTACTGGATGACCTGCACCAGAAAATACTCAACAAAGCTTTTTCACTCAAAGCTTTGTAGACTGGAGCAGTTTGCCTGATGATTTGAATGATGAGCACTTTGGTATGATTGATATGGATCAAGGAAATAAAAACCTTGCACTAGTGGCATTTGAGATCATAAGTGAGACTTTAGACTAGAGTACCAATGAAGTTCCACCATAAACTACTTGTTCTTGCATTGAGTCACATGTTGAATCAATGACTGAGGATCTCATTTTATTTATTGATAGATCCCTTAAATCTTAAAAGAACTTTGTTCTGAACAATGCATCGATGCATTTGGGATATCAAAGCAGTGAACATCATGTTAAAAGAATAACTCTCAAAGACCAGAAAGGATTTTGAGTCAAACTAAGAGCTCTTACAAAGAAGCTCTTAAAGAAAAGGATCAAGTGATCTCAAATCTAAACCATGAAGCCCCAATTAAGCTGCACAATTAGGGTCACTTTGTAACGCTCCGCATTTTCGAACTTTCTTATTTTAGCAAGACGTGTTGTACTTTCCATATTCAGACACTTGTACTCTCTTTGTTTCATTTGTAGTTCGAGACTCTTGATCATAATAAAAACGAAGCTATTTTATGTATTTATATTAGACTTATGTACAACTTTTAATCAATTTCTCGTTTGAACGAAATATTATTCAAGGATTCTTGATTCTATATTTATCGACACTTGATACTCGATAAACTAGTTAAAACTCTTAAAGTAATGAGATCCGGAAGCTTCATCAAAGCGAATAATCGTTTAAAGGTTCTTTTTTTATCTCGTTCATAAATATGGTTATTTAACTATTCTATTTTATTTTATTTAATTTAATTAATTAAATTAATAAATTTTACTATTTAAAAGTTTATTTAATAATATTTAGTTAGTCTCATTAGATAATAAAGTTAGTAAATTAACTTAGTTAGTTTAAACCATCAAATTAGTCTTCTTTTTAAAATTATATAACTTAGTTAAAGACAAGGGGTTGTTAGTATAATTTGCTGAAACTTTAAACTTACAGGGACCAATTGTTCAAATTGCTGAAAGTTCAATGTTTAAAAAAATAAATAAATAAATGTCAAAAACCGCTGACCACGGGGATCGAACCCGGGTCAACAGTCTCACACACACGCGCCTTAACCGCCCGGCTACGGTCTTCACTTTTTTTAAAACCCGACCCACATATCTTTTATACACTCATTGAAATGGGCCTGGCAGCCGCGACCAGACCCTCTTCAGCTCCATTTTAGCGCGATTATTTGTTGTTTTTGAGTTTTAAACTCACTTATAACATTAAATACACAACCACCAGCTAACCTAAACCTTCCCTATAAATACCAAGTGTTCTCCAAGCCATTTTCACTTTCCTAAACACTCTCAAATCACTCTAATCACTCTCAAAATCCCTCTAATCAGCTACAAATTTGAAGATTCGAGCAGAAATACCAACCTTCACAAAAGTGAGCATAACTCACTCATTTCTTATTCGATTCACTCGATTCTTTTTCCTACTTCTTTGGTTTGACTTTAGCTACGTTTCCATTAGTTTTCCATGGAAAACCAGGCCCTGGAACGTCACTAAAAAGGATCCAAAGTTGACTGATTTTTCTGTTTTCTTCTAAAACTTTGCTAAACTTATTAAACTTGGGTTAATCTCATCTCAAACCTATGTCCTAATGCTCATAATCAATCAAATGGTTAGTTGGGCTTAAAAACAAGGCTGAGAAATGTTAAATCAGAGGTTAAAACCTCACAAACCTTCTGTTTTAGTTAGGGTTTTACCCACAAGTAGTGTTCAAGCATGAAGCTTGATGAATGTGTGATAGTTGGACTAGCTTGGCTTATCCTTCATAGAAATCTACTCACTACTTGATGTTTTTCCATAGATTAGTTGTTGTTATTTCATTATTACTTGTAAGTTCATGACCCTCCTTGTTGTTTATAACAACAAGTGTAGTGGTGAACAATAGAGGTACCTAAATGGAAGCTTTGTTCTTCCTACCTCATGTATGAATTCTATGACACAAAGAGGTGCCTAAATGGAGACGTTAATCTCCTACCTCATGCTTGAACCATAGGACTTTGTAGTCTTTATATTATCTATTTATTCCATATATATACCTAAGTAACTAAACTTATGATAACTTAACAGTTACTTGTCAACAATATGTTACATCATCTATTACCATGCACTTGTTACAACTCTAGTGGACCTTTGAATCCATGAAATCATACAAACTCTTTTGAGTTTCAATAGTGTCAAGAACAAGTGTTATGTGTACAAGATTATTATTTTCACTTGTGTTATTTTCCATACATTTTAGACTCTGAATCTATAATCTTCCAATTTCCCCAAACTCACACACCTATGTTTTCTTCGTGTAGAAGGACAAGGTGCTCCAAACTAGTCCATCCACCAACATCACTTGCGGGATTTCAAGTAGGAAAGCTTGCAAAACCGTGAGTATACTCGATCCCGTTTTCCTTTTTATCACTTTGGGATGCAACATGTATGTTATACAAACTTACACTTCACATGAGACCATTTAAACTCTATCCATGCTTAACATGAAACTATATGATGCTTGTTTAGACTTGTTATGCTAATGTAAACTATTTGTGTCGATATATGCTTCATTAACTTTGCAAGCCTACCTTAACAATTATAGCGCTATAGGAGTAATGCACCGCCCACGATTCTTGGGGTAGTGTTAAGTCAAACATGTTAACCTCCTTTTATTCTATTTAGGATAGGTTATTTTAACGCATTGGAATCTTGGGCTTGAACATATAAGTACACCGTTTTGGCATGCTAGTAAACTTGCTTAATGTGATTCATGTTGGATATGAGCACTTTAAACTATTTTATGCTATATTATGCTATGTAACAAAAAAAACTTGTATACTCGCCTTTGCTTTTGCATTGAACTCTATTTTAATACATGTTGCAGGTTGATTGATGAGTTGATGTTCAAGAAGAAATGCAATTTAGGTGGACATAGATACACACCTAGATTAATATATCTTTTATTGTTATGTTACAATTTGAAACAATGTTGTTATTTCTATTTGAAACTTGTATGACAATTAGTCTATTTGAAAAGCACGGTCTTCTTTGGTAATGTGGCGGATCCGGTGAAGAACAGTATTCGTTCCGTTATGCCGTTTGATGAGGGGGTGTTACCGGTTCGGTACTTAGGGGTGCCGTTAATTTCTTCGAGACTTCAGTACAAGGATTGCAAAAAACTTGTTGAGAATATGGAGGCTAGGATTCAGGACTGGAGGAATAAGTCCTTATCGTTTGCAGGGAGGCTTCAGTTGATTCGATCTGTTCTTTCATCTTTGCATATTTACTGGGCTTCGGTTTTTATCCTCCCTAAACGTATCATTAAGGAGCTGGAGGATAGGATGAAACGGTTTTTGTGGGCTCAAGGGGATGATATTATAGGTAAAGCTAAAGTTAAATGGAAGTATGTGTGTGTTCTTAAGCATGAGGGCGGGTTGGGGATCCGTAGAATTGGAGATATGAACAATGCGTTGAGGACGATTCACATCTGGAGTGTCCTCACACATCGAGAATCATTGTGGGTTAAATGGATCCATTCCTATCGCCTCCAAGGCCGATCGTTTTGGGATGTTCCGGTCAAAAGTAACGTCACATGGAGCTGGAGAAAAATGCTAAGTTTACGACCACATATTCAGCACCATGTACGGACCGATGTCGGTAATGGTAAGAATACTTTGGCCTGGTTTGATAAATGGGATGATGTGTGTCCTCTTTACTCAATTCTTACCCCTAGAGTTATTGCTAATGCGGGATTCAACATGAAAACCAAACTTTTTGAGGTGTTCGGCCAAGGTGGATGGCATTGGCCTTCGCTTTGGACAAGTCGGTTTCCATCGTTGCGGCTCTTACGTGATATTAACTTGGATGTGGCGAAGCAAGAGAAACTGGTGTGGAAGAATAGGCTGGGGACTGTGGTTGATTTTGGCACTGCTTCGGTGTGGGATGATATTCGTGTTACTCAAGCTGAGGTCCACTGGTCTAATCTGATTTGGTTCTCGCAAGCTATTCCTAGACATTCGTTTATAATGTGGCTGATTGGCCATAAGAAGTTGAAAACCCAAGACGTGATGAGTAGATGGAATACCTCGGGTAATGCGAATCTTAATCTTATGTGTTGTTCGTTGTGTACTTCAGGTCCAGACTCGCATGAGCATCTGTTTTTTGAGTGTGGCTATGCTGCTCATGTTTGGGATGGCGTCAAAGTTAAAGCAGACATGGGAGCTACTCCTAATAGATGGAGCGATATTTTTGATCACTTAATGGGGGTAGTGAATTCGAAGAAGGCAAGGCATGTTATTGCTAAGCTTGTGGTTAGCGCTTCGGCTTACTTTGTTTGGAATGAACGAAATAGGAGATTATTTTCTATGAAGCGAAGGGATCCTGACTAGCTGGTTAATGTCATTTTATCCACTGTTCGGTTGAAGCTCCATTCAATGAAGTTCAAGCAAACTGTTCATACGGATAGGATCTTGCAAGAGTGGGCGTTGCCGCGGGGTCTGATGGTCGCTGATGATGACTGTGGCTAATTTTTATTTTTATGGTTGTTTGAGTTTGTAGTCTTTGTTGGCTAGTGTTTCTTTGTTGGGCGTGTTTTGTTGCGCTTGTTTGACTCTCGTTTGGCATGTCTTTCGAGAGAACTGGGGTGTGTTTTGCTCCTCACTTGTTTTATTGTTTTGGTTGGTATAAAATTCACCGGGGTAACCCTTTACCCAAAAAAAAATTTAATTATATTGTCACATAGTGTTATGAAGTCTCTTGCAATGTATTTCGTCTCATCCTGATGTTTCCGCCATCGGTTAGGGTGTGACACACTTCTCACAAAATATCAAATGTGTCAAAAAGAGCTTGAATCTACCCAAGTGTATTACTAGAATTGGGTAGAATCATGCAAAGGTTTTGAGATACTACTAAACTAACAAACACAACATAATGTAAAATTTGGTGTTAGGTATCATCAAACACAAGGACCAAATGATTACTCTCTTAAAACTCAGATTAAGGATGAAACTAAGTTTGTACCCAAAATATGAAAATGGGAAGGAGAATGTTATTACAAATCCAAGTATGTTGGAAATCACTCTTGACAGGTCCAAATGTTATTTAAGTGCAAATCCTTGTCCCTCACAAAACTTCCATGACCAACACAACTCAAAATGGTCTGATGAAACATGTATTGAAAAGGATTTAAAACTAATGAACTTTATGACCTTAGAATGGAAAATAGCACCAACTACTATCCCTAAAGTAGTTTCATCTCAAAATTACTGGTCCCAAATAAGTCTCTAAAACCAAATCAAAATATAGTTCAAAAGGGGGAAAGGCAAATTGTTTTGCATTGTTTGTGAAAGGACAAATCACAACACAAAGAAATGCTACATGGTTATTGCTTAAGAGAAAATCAAAAGGATGAATATGGAAAACTTTCAAGAAAAACTAATTTTCTATCCATCTAGTGAATCCAGTTACTGTGAGTCAACACAATCATCTGAAGTGTTTAACACTCTTGAGACTGAAGTAACAAAGGCCCTAAATAATAGGAAATTCACTAGACCAATCCAAGTGACTAATGTACCACCTACCAATATTTGGCCAAAACAGAAAAATTACCATTCTATTCTTCATCAGTACAAGCCAAGGAGGTCTGATCAAAGTGTTGAAATAAAAGCACTTGTAGAGAACCAACAACAACTGATGAGGATGGTACAACAGTTGACCATGAGTCAATATGGTAGTCAAAGTGATAAGTCGAGTCTTGCTGAAATAAAATAACTAAAATCTTATATATATACATATATATATATATATATAAATGAAAATATTTGGGCTGACGTGGTGCAATATTAGAGCTTCTCAATGTGAGTTTTGGCTCCAAAAATTCGGGTCCGCTTTTTTGTTAAGTGGATCCCCAAATACCCATTTTTTTGACCCGCTATAAAAACATTCTAAACACGGCTTCTTCCCTACCACACAAACCCTAATTTCATTTTCAATTAGCTTCCTCTCCATCGTTCTTCTCTACCTCTCCATTACGTTAGTGAATCAGTGGTAAGGGTACAAACAATTGTTTGGATGTATCGAAATCAGGTATGTTCGTTCCACCGCCCTAAAATTCTATTCCCTCCTAATGTTTCTTCTTTCTTTTATCAATCTATAAAAGGTTTTTGTTCCTTTTGGAGATTTCGTTTTCGTTAGGGTTTCCTTTTGAACCCAAATGCTTGAGGTTTATTCCTATAGGTAAATCGGAAATACAGGTAAATTTTTTATTGATTTGAAGCCAGAGGTAGAATTAAAAGATTTTAATCAAATCTGAACCAAGTTTAGAAGAAGAAGCAATTCACAAAAGAAAAGGAGAGTGGCTTAAAGAGAAACGATGACGGCGATAACGGTTGATTTAGGGTTTCTTCAGTTGATTTAGCAATCATCATCGGATTTTGTCCACAATCAAGGTCAGTTGGTATATTTAATTATTCTTTTATTTTAATCTAATCTTTGGTTTTTATGGTTTCCTTTAAGTGTATCATAATAATCTCATTTAGAATCTATTTGATTTCAGTAATTTTTATTTGATTATTTGTAGGGTTTTTCTTCGTTTATTTATGGGCGTGAGATTCACAGAAAGGATGTTGTAATTTACTCCTTGGTGGTTGGGATAGATTGATTGGTAAGTTTTGTTTCCCATTCGTTTCAGAATGCCTATTGATTGAGAAGCCATTGAAGAATGAGGAAGATATGAGACGGGGTTCATCGAGCTCGATGATGTCGCTGATTCTATATACGAGTTCGTGATGTTTTATCACATGATGAACATACTTGGGTTTCTTCTTTTTATGCATCAGCAAATCCTTTCATAAGCCTCATTTAATTCCACTAATCAATCTATGTTTTTTTTTTTTTTTTTGAAATTTGGCAAATTTGTGAATCGTTGAGTATATGTGCTTGAATTGCCTAAAAGTTTAGTTGAAATAGTAAAAAGTTAGGTATATGTGCTTTTACGGTTTTATCTCTTTTGTTTTAGTTTAAAAAGTCGATAGGAGTATCGAAAGATATTGGTTGTGGTTTTGGATGCTTTAAGGCTGATTTGCTATCTTTAGGGCTCATATCCAACACCCTCGTTTAAAAAGTCGATAGGAGTATCGAAAGATATTGGTTGTGGTTTTGGATGCTTTAAGGCTTATTTGTTATCTTTAGGGCTCATATCCAACACCCTCCTAAATAGTAAATACATAACAAGCATAATAACATGACATAAGTTGTAGTGTCATTTATTCTTTGATGTATTTAGTATGTACATGAAGCACATATTTACCAATTGAAGTTGTTTGGTGACAAAGACTACCTAAAAAAGCATCTGACTGTACAGTTCCATTTCCGGGTCAACATAACTTCTATCAACCATGAAACTGGAGTGGTATGAACTGTTTTGATTTTTTATGCATGTATATCTTTATGATGCGTTCTTGCAGTAACTTTTGTATAATGGGGTGGAATTATGGAGATGGATTCACATATCCAAGGTATATATTATTCTAAAGTATAATTATGTTGTTAATTACTTCCATGTGTTTAGCTTAGTTGCTTGACGCTGGCTGTGACAACCCTAAAAATTTCGGATATCCGTACAATTAATTTATATTTAATTAATACTTGACTAATGTGCTTGCTTACAATTGTGATTAAACTGCTACTTGATTTCTGGTACTTACATATACACGCATCATACTTTATTACTGTCACTTCATTTATTACACACAAAACAATAGTGACAAACTTGATGCACAAAAGCACAGTTAGTACAGTGAGCGGATAACCCAGTAAATGTGCTGACATTTCCAGCACTAGACAGGCATTTTCTCTGAGGCCAGTATGAGCCGGGAATAGAGTACTACACTGATAGGGAGTGTAGGGAAGTGAGAATCATAAAACTGTGTCACTAGGTGAAAGTTATAGTGCCAGGAAGTGCCTAAAACATACTTTAACTGCAAAATTCTGCACTTTTAAATAAAATTCAGCATTTAAATATGCTAGTATAGTGCAAAAATGGGGTAAAATAATACTAGACACTTTCCAAAGAGTCGGGAATTTATTGTGTCACTAAAAATAATATTAAAGACACTATAAGTGCTTATTTAGCACTTTAACGGATCAGTATCCAACCGAACAACCGGACTTTACCCGGAACATAAAAATAATGTCAATGATATTGTTTACACTTTTATGAGCTAGTTAGGGTCCCCGAATACCCTAACACCCGTTATAATTCACAACACACAAATAACTAATTTAATTACCTAACTATCTTAACCAACACTTAACTAGATAGTTGAAATCAAACTAACCCCCCCCCCTGATAACCGATCGGTTCCCCCCTAGGGAACACACCATCCACATTTGATTATTTTAATCATATATGTCTTATATCTAGAAGACACTTTACCCCATGGTTAATTAGTGATGGTGGTTTATAAAAATGATCAAGGGATAAACATTTCCATCATTCAACACCTAAACAAAAATCACAACTCTCTCCCTCTTCTCTTTGATACTCGGCTGCCATCATTCCACCACCATATCACCACCATCAACGTCTCATTCAACCATTTTCTACATACACAAAGGTGCAAGGGATCATACAATGAAGCGTTGTGTGTTCGGAGGCTCAAGGACCTCTCTCGTTTTCTTTTAACCACCACATTTCTTCACTCGAACTCTCCTAGCCTTGAGCTAGTGGTAAGTCTCTTAGATCCATTCATTTTACATCTTATGAAGGTGGTTAATAGTTAAAGTTTGATGAAAATCTATGAACACTAAAAGATCTTACACTTAAATCTCAAACATGAAGCTTTACATAAAGATCACAAGACAAGGGATGATGTTACATGGTAAATCTGAAATAAGTGAACAAAAACCTGCTGTAAACAACTTATGATCTGATGTTAATCATATTAGAATGAATGGTAATCGTATGTGTGCGTTTTAGTAACATTTAGCCATGAAACAGCTTGCTGAATTGCCTTTTCAGCCGACTTTAACTGGCTGTAACAGGGCCTTAATAAAACGAAAAATGTATTTTCTGAAGTCTAGGTTTATGTACTATGAAATATGGTTCTAATGGCACCAGAATCATAATTTTTGGACTTCGTTTACTATTTTTAAAGCGTCGATTTGTAACAGCAGCTAAAGCTGCATTTTTACAGCAGTAAATGAGGGTCACATTTTCAGTCATAACTCGATTTCTGTGTAGAGTTAGATCATAAAATTTATACTGTAGATGGTCACTGTTGTCTCCGTGATCCTCCAACTGGAATTTCGTAAATCGGACTCTCGATGAATTTTAAATAAAATATTCCGTGAACTGCAGTCAGAAAAAGGTAGATCTGAATGCAGTCAGGAAAATGATTTTCTATAAAATATTGGTGATGATTTGGACCACGATATTTTTACACAATAATATTTGGATCGTATAAGTCATTCTGTAAAAATTTGGGAATTTTCGGAATAAGATAACTATTTTAATAAAATAACCGAAAACAGCCAGTTTTGTGTTTGAAAACTGAATCGGTACAAGTAGTATTTTGCATGCCTAAATGTCGGGACGATTATTTGAGAACGAGCTAACATGATTTTACAAAAGAAAATGATACGCTTGTAGCGTGGACACATCCAGTTACAGAGGAAACTCTGGCGAAATTTTTCTAGAAATATAACGCTTAGAAATATTTTCGGTGACAAGTGTTATAAATATATTTTTAACTTGTTAATTTCACCATGATTTTATTACAAAATAACCAAGTGTCGGAGGTGGATTTTTTTTAAATGAAACCTGTTAAATATATATATTGGGCATATGTATTTCATAATAAAACGCTTGTGTGCTTACGTGATTATTTTGTGAACTAGAGATATATTATTTTTAGGGTAAAAATAATATTACTTGGAATGTCATGAATATACGACTCCAAAATAATACCAACGCCCTCACAAATAAATATTTAAGTTACATTGGTATTGTTTTTACAACGCGAACTCTAAAATGTAACGCGCGTGTTTTCGGAAAATACTCTTAATGGTGTATTTTGACAAAGTATTATTTTGGGGAAATTGTGTGAAGTAAAATATAATATTTTTGGGAAAAATATATATATTTTGGAATTTGTATAATATTTTTGGGAAAAATATATATATTTTGGAATTTGTATAACATTTTTGGGAAAAATATGTATATTTTGGAGATGGAATATTCTAGATAAACGAATTAAAATGTATTTTCAAGTGAGACTTAAAATATATTTTCGGAATTATAAGGCATACATGTATTAAAAACCCCCATCCTTGGGAAGGAGATACGCATATACAATACTTGAGAAGTATAACTATAAAATAGTTGTCTAACTATTATTCCAGAACTAAATACAATTATTATAACTTGGAATAATACCAGAATCGTAACTCAAAATCATACATACTAAGACAAGGCACTACCCGTTTGTCTAATAGGCATTACACCATTGTAGGTAGCCGTGTTTGCCGTGGAGATTTGGGTTACGAGTACAAAGACGCAATACTGTGAGTTCATGTCCCCCTTTTCCTTTAACTGTTTTCAGTTTTACAACTTCGGGGGTGAAATACATGTTACATACTGTTTACAAACGCTTTTATACATGGTATGATTAGCTAAGGAATCTACTGCTAGATCACGTGAATGGATAGGCTATTATCGTAAGACCATTAATCCTTGTATAAGGACCGAGAGGCATGAGTGATAGATCTATCGGGTGTTGCGAGCCCCACACATGGGCCAGCGTGCGGCTGCATGTGGTGACTATGTCGTTCCACCGGAAGGACCGGTACGAAATACGCGTTACTGGTTTGAGTGCTTCCTAGGCCATGTCACTTATTAATGTATTAGCTACACATTAATCGATCTCTTTTTCCTTATTGCTACATACCGAGAACATACATCTATACAGACACGTTCTAACGATTTATGCATACTCACTTACACATGAACTCGCTCAACTTTATGTTGACTTTTCAAACTACATGTATTTCAGGAAACTAACGGATCTGGCACGGTATGCATATATATTTCAAGCTGCGTTTGAATAAAGAAGTCATCCCGGGTTTAGAAGGTGTAACCTCTTCCTGGACGGGTTACATATCTCTAAATCTAGTATTGTTTAAAGTCTTTTGCTGAGTTTTATGAACTCATTTAAAACAAGTCAAGGGTTGTAACTTATTTTGTGGTTGTGGTTTTAAGACAAGTATAAAATGGGATTTCTCTAAACTTTATTAATGGATGAATATCTCATGTTTTTATCATATAGTATTGTTATGATTGTTGCAATGGTATTAAGAAGTCACACCAAATAACCCACGCTTCCGCAAAGCCAGGGTGTGACAGCTTGGTATCAGAGCCTCGATCATAGCGAACTAGGATTCTTTCTCGAGTCTAGACTATGATCATCAGGGCTCTCACGAAAACGTTTTCAAACACTTTTACATTGCATACACTATACGTCCAGATCCAGGGAACAAACCTTTTTACAAATAAAAAGGCACAAATACACATTCCCAAATTTAAATTTGTAATTCAGTCTGGGAGACTGGGAAGTTAGTCTAGTGGGACTAGGGAGTTCAGTCTGGGTGGCTGGGAAGTTAGTCTAGTGGGACTAGGGAGTTCAGTCTGGGAGGCTGGGAAGTTAGCCTAGTGGGACTAGAGAGTTCAGTCTGGGAGGCTGGGAGGTTAGTCTAGTGGGACTAGAGAGTTCAGTCTGAGAGGCTGGGAGGTCGATCTAGTGGGACTAGGAAGTTCAGTCTGAGAGGCTGGGAAGGTAATCCAGTGGGACTAGGAGGATCAGTCTGAGAGGATGGGAGGATAGTCTGAGAGACTAGGAAGTTCAGTCTGAGAGGCTGGGAAGGTAATCTAGTGGGACTAGGAGGATCAGTCTGAGAGGCTGGGAGGATAGTCTGAGAGATTAGGAGGTTCAGTCTGAGAGGCTGGGAGGA
Organism: Helianthus annuus; assembly: GCF_002127325.2. NCBI lineage: Eukaryota > Viridiplantae > Streptophyta > Magnoliopsida > Asterales > Asteraceae > Helianthus > Helianthus annuus. The sequence continues at coordinate 71,339,462 of NC_035448.2, forward strand.
TAGTCTGGGGAAGACTAGGATGATTACTTGCTTGCATTAATTGAGACTTACATGCTTATTTGATTTAAGGTTGATGAACGTGCATATGTGATAATTGTTCGCATATACTAATTATTAATAATTACTATGGATATACATGCTACGCACCGGCACACATGTCACGAGTTATCAGACATTGATAACCCTACGACCACCGCCACAGATAGTGAGACTACATCTGCACCAGAGACAATTACGTCAGATACTGAGAGTGATCCTGATGTACTAAGGACGAGGACGACTTCTAACAGTCCGTGCTACCAGACTTTGGTGATACTTCATCTCTGCTGATGGTTTCTCTGACAAGAATCTTTCTGTCACTCTTGTTTCAATCCTACGGACATTTCTACTGAAGGTTGGCTACTCGACAAACAATATATGACTATGTTGGCATGCTTATCGATGGTCCTCCTGCCGACGCCCATAACAATGGAAAGTTAGATGAGAACACTGTTACTAACTTCACTTCTTAAGACCCCTGTTAACAAGCCATCCTCTAATTCTAGCATGCATTCAGACTCCTTTGAGTCTGTGATAACTGCAACTTGACAAACAGCTGGATTACAGCATTCTACTACTAACACAAGACGATGATGACATGGCTGCTGCTCTATCACCTGCTCGAGACACCACACTGTTACACGACCTAGAGCCTGCTCTTGAGCTAGCCTCTACACCTTTTGGGTCAGCTTGATGTTGCGCCTGCTGAACCTATACCCTTACGTGATCACGATCCTGTTTCTTTTTGGTCTGCCAGACATCGCACCCCTTATATTTAACCGCATCGGCCAATCTCCTCATTTGTGAGATGTCTGTATTTACACCCGCAACCGATGACATTGCTCCTTTCCCCTATGAAGACCGACGTCCATTGCGCCAAGGTGCCTATAGCCTTTTTTCAGAATATAACCACACCCCGGGAAGGTACTTCAAGTCAGCACCTGCATAACGATCCATCAGCTACAACAGCATTTTCCCAACTGCACAGGTCGCATCATTTGCTACATTCACCACTACAACGCCGGACGAGCCACTTTGATGGATCTTTTTTACACGCTATACTGATTTTAGACCCTTGCCATCCCTCTCATTATGGAGGCTGTACACGAGATGAGTTGCCCCTGCAACATCAACTACAGTTTAAGGATATGAGTCGCAGAATGTTAGAGCTTGAACTGATGCCACAATTGGCAACTTCAAATACAAAACATTACATAACCGAAAACATGAGTCAAGTGTCTACATCACAAGACAGCATATTGTCTGAAAAGTTTATGTAAAACACTAAGCCCTCCACCCAGTCTATCATCAGCATGCTTTGATCCGCCACATACATTAAAATTCCCTTGTGCTCTTGAGTTTAGCTATTTCGCCATTCCCGGGATTCTGACGCTCATTTCTTTACTATCGAGCGACAGAGCAAATAATTACTTCAACGTATATACACGCTCGAGGAGGGACTCACGCATGTTAACAGTTTACTTTTCTTTCCTCCTCCACCTCAGTCACCAGTATAGTTGGTTTCTGGATTATGCGGATTGCATTACGCTTGGGAAGAGACGCTAATGATAAGCCAGGATTGTGGAGACTTTTGAGGATCACTTCTGACTACGTAATTGTGATGCACTGATATACTTGTTGGACAAGGGTAGGGTGACCCTGTGTCCCTTCTGTTGTGATACATTTTGTAAGACAGTGATTGTGGCCGGAGGATAATGAAAGCCTGATCATCTTTAAACACGTGACAATACTTATGACTAATGACTGACGAAAAAAATATTATCGCTATGCTCTCACTAAGCACGTTGATGATCTACATATTTTTGCTATAACTATAATGCCACATGTTTACTTGCTACTTTCCTAATTACAAGTTGTGCTATAACGGTGATGATATTTGATTAATTGTTAAACAACTGCGTATTTACGTAAATGTAATATACCTCTGAGGTCTTATTCGTTAAATAGAGACTTGTGTGCTCGTGTCCTTACTAAGACCCGACCTAACCGACTTTCTTCTAGGAAGATGTCGACTCGAGGGAACACCGATACTAACAACCCTCTGCCAACGACAGAGGCGGAATTTCAAGAACGCCTCTTACAGTTCATCGCACGGTACGAGGCCATTCGCTCCGAGCGCAGCGGAGGTACCTCCGGAAATAAACCACCCAACGATAATGTTTTGTCCCTTAAGACACATTACAAAACGTTTGGACATTTCCACGAGTGCTTTGCTAATACCTTACGCGAATAATGTTGCTTATATCGCAGGCTGCACCTACAAGCAGTTCTTGGGCTGCCAGCCCCTACATTTCGACGGCACTGGGGGTGCCGTAGCCTTCATGCGCTGGGTTGAGAAGACGGATTCTGATTTGCGTGCGAGCAAATACGCCCCAGAGGATCAGGTCACGTACATCTCCGGGCTATTCCGAGATGGGGCCCTGTCATGGTGGAAACTCCAGGTTCAGACGATGGGCGAGGCTGCTGCATATGCCTTATCATGGGACGAACTGAAAGAGCTAATGCATAAAAAGTATTGTTCAAGAACAGAAAGCCAGAAGGTGGAAACTGAGTTCTGGAACTTGAAGATGGAAGGTCCAAAAATAGCTGAGTACGTGGAGAAGTTCCAAGTTCTGTCGCGTATTGTTCCATACATGGTAGATCCAGAGTTTAAGAAGATTGAGTGTTTCATTTGGGGATTGGCACCTCAAATCATGAGCATGGTGACGACATCTAAACCTGCAACGATCGCTGAGGCCATCAATCTAAGTGTGGCCTTGACCGAAGAGGCAATTAGGATGAACAAATTTTCAACCTCTGAGGAAAAGAAGGAGACTCATGTAGAGTCATATGGGGATAACAAGAGAAAGTTAGCAAATTTCAAACAGGGTATCCAGACGAGTAGCAACAACAAGGCCAAAAAGAGAAAAGAGTACATGGGTAAACTACCTAAATGCGACAGGTGCCGACGTCATCATACCGGGCGATGTAAAAATGGGAAGTGTGACAACTGTGGCAAAGTGGGACACAACCGGGACACGTGTTTGCGTGAGACGAAGCGTGGGAAGAAAGGAAAAGGGAGAGATAAGGGATGTTATAACTGAGGGGATATGAGGCACTATAGGAAAGATTGCCCAAGGGAGATTAAACAAAATTATGGGAAAGATGTCTAACACCGGAGCTAGGGAAGCACGTCAGGAATCCAAGCATGGATATCGGTACGTCCCATATTACTCAATGCTATGCATTTGCGCTACTTGAGACTGCTGTAAATTTTAGCTTCGTATCTCTAGAGTGAGAGTATACTTGGTTTAAAAGCAAGTAAGTTAGATAATCCGCACACGATAGTACTAGCTAATGGGAAGCTAGTGGAAGCCAACGAAGTAGGTGGAATTGGCAAATTAGAACTTGGAGAGCGTAGATTTACGCTAGATCTATTGCCAGTTGAGTTGGGAAGCTGCAACGTGGTAACTGGGATGGGTTAGTTGCCAAGCGATCGAACAAAGATTGATGTTCGCATCCGAATGACGAACGAAGAAACGATCGGGACTCACGAAGCAGGATACACCTCCACAGATCACGAATTGTTTGAAGGCATGAAAGTTGTTGTGGGAAGGATGTGTTGTTCTCCGGCTCATGTCGGGGACAAGGGAGCCGAAGAACCAAAACTCGAAGATACCCCCGTGATCAGAGAATATCCTGAAGTCTTCCTCGAAGACTAGCCAGAATTTTCTCCTCAACGACAAGTTGAATTTCGCATCAATTTAATTCCAGACGCAGCATCTGCTGTTGATGCACTTTAGCGACATACACCTTCGGAGATGCAAGGATTGCCAGTGTAACCTCAGTGGTTGCTAGAGAAGGAAGATAACAGACCAAGATTCCCTTTGGGGTAACCCTAATTCTACTCGTCAATAGGGAGGACGATACCTTCCGAACTGACGTCAAAACTACCAGGAGCAGAACGACCTAACTAACTGGGGTTGATAACTCTTGCTAAGAAGTAACGAATTATTTAACTTACTGTGAGGATTCAACTACTATTTCGCGACTGACCGATGATCGAGTGGGATTAGCTGTGACTCCAGGAAGAAAGTATACCAGGGCGAAATTGTGGGACAATGGCTTGATCTTAGACGTAGACAAAACGGTGTTTCCTACACAAGGTACAAACCGGATCCACGTAGGATACGAAATCCGGAGAAATCTAGAAAACTTATATCTAGGACCTTTGGGAACCCAAGATCAAACTCGTGGGGGTTTTACTTAGAAACCATATCTGTCAACTCAATCAAACGTCATCAACTTGACAAACTTGTCACTTCAGTTAACAAAACCGAAAGTACTTAAATTTGCTTCCGTGGAAGTCTTCACTTTTACTTCTAACAAGTAGATATTTGCATCTCTACTCCCCTCAAAGTAGTTGCATCACGCTAATTTCATTCGCTGAGAGCGAACACACGTTTGCTTCGTATACTCGGTCACTTCTCCCTGTTGGTAAAAACACACTGCTTCATTTCTTGAAAACCCATATGTTAAACATGCACCTTTTGCTACGCATGCGGTTTCATTTCGAATAAACGCTTCATTAAAGTTCAGATATTACGTTGCTAAATCTAATTACTGGGTTGTGATTCGAATGACCTACATCCTTGTCGTTGTTACCTCTCTTGTTATCAAGTCAACACACTTTCTTGAAACCGCTTTCTTTCAAGTTACATGTTTGCTATCATGACAAGATTCCCTTGTTGATATGTACGTTTCTTGTTGGATTACGTTGAAACTAAGTTCGATTGCTTGAACTTATCCAGTTCACATGTTTGATTTGAGACGCCATATGATGTATTGAGAGCATCATATTCTAATACTTTGGCACAGATTCTTTTATTTCAAGTCGTAGTAGACTTGTTTGGTCTATGACTCCATTAAGTCGTTGATAGATTTTGATACCATGAAGTGATACTTTCACAGAATTGAAGCTTGCGCTTATTTGGTTACTCACTTCGTACACGGATTTAATTAATTGGCAACTTGCCCTAAATCCGTTTTGTTTATCACAATTAAATCACTCTCGACACACTTGCGTGCTGAGTCAAAGGTACATAAGTTCATTTCATATCACGGCGTACCTCCTAACGATTCTTTTGTAATCAATCGAATGCCTTGCGGCACTTAGTGCTTTCTCACCTTCAAATATAAACGACGACTCTTTGATGATTCCGTATTCAACTGAAAAACAGTATGACATTATGTAAATCAATACTCCAGGCTTGTTTCGGTACACTTTCATCTGATCTCAAACACGGTGAACTTGTTCAGTCACCGCTATTATGGAATTATGCCATTGCGACACCTTGTGGTGTCATTACAAACTTGTAGCTTTTGCTAATCATGGTCAACCGTTTCTCGCAAAACTACATCAACTTTTGTTGACTTGTCATTTAAACATTTCTGATGCAACTACAAATCAAGGCAAGGATACACCAGATTCGCTTGTATTCACTCGGCGTATTCTCGCAATTCAAAATGTTCAACACATTGAATCTTACCCTTCGTCTACTCAGGAGTTGACAGATCATTTTACTTTTTCATTTGAGTTATTGATTTTGAATTCATATAGCGGGTGCTATGTTTCGTGAAAACTCGCTTGCATATTGCAAACGACCGTATGAGGATCTTATTAGTCAAACTCCTCTTTTGTGGACCCCCCTGCTAGCTGGATTACACTAGGCTATACGTCAGGTACGTCTTGTACCCATGACATCAACTGCTATGAGCACACACCTTTTAACCCTGGGATTCGGGTTGATATATATTCTTGGACTCACCAAATGTGAGTAAGGTTTGATTCGAATTGAAGATTATCTACCTTGATGTTATTCAAATACATACACCTGTGACGAAACCATAAGGGGGTTAAGTTAGTACAAATTTTGAGGACGAAATTTTTCTAACGGGGGGAGAATGTGACAACCCTAAAAATTTCGGGTATCCGTACAATTAATTTATATTTAATTAATGCTTGATTACTGTGCTTGCTTACAATTGTGATTAAACTACTACTTGATTTCTGGTACATACATATACACGCATCATACTTCATTACTGTCACTTCATTTATTACACACAAAACAATAGTGACAAACTTGATGCACAAAAGCACAGTTAGTACAGTGAGCGGATAACCCAAAAAATGTGCTGACATTGCCAGCACTAGACAGACATTGTCTCTGAGGCCAGTATGAGCCGGGAATTGAGTACTACACTCATAGGGAGTGTAGGGAAGTGACAATCATAAAACTGTGTCACTAGGTGAAAGTTATAGTGCCGGGAAGTGCCTAAAACATACTTTAACTGCAAAATTCTGCACTTTTAAATAAAATTCAGCATTTAAATATGCTAGTATAGTGCAAAAACGGGGTAAAATAATACTAGACACTTTCCAAAGAGTCGGGAATTTATTGTGTCACTAAAAATAATATTAAAGACACTATAAGTGCTTATTTAGCACTTTAACAGATCATTATCCAACCGAACAACCGGACTTTACTCGGAACATAAAAATAATGTCAATGATATTATTTACACTTTTCTGAGCTAGTTAGGGTCCCCGAATACCCTAACACCCGTTATAATTCACAACACACAAATAACTAATTTAATCACCAAACTATCTTAACCAACACTTAACTAGATAGTTGAAATCAAACTAAACCCCCCCTATAACCGATCTGTTCCCCCTAGGGAACACACCATCCACATTTGATTATTTTAATCATAAATATCTTATATCTAGAAGACACTTTACCCCATAGTTAATTAGTGATGGTGGTTTATAAAAATGATCAAGGGATAAACATTTCCATCATTCAACACCTAAACAAAAATCACAACTCTCTCCCTCTTCTCTTTGATACTCGGCTGCCATCATTCCACCACCATATCACCACCATCAAAGTCTCGTTCAACCATTTTCTACATACACAAAGGTGCAAGGGATCATACAATGAAGCGTGGTGTGTTCGGAAGCTCAATGACCTCTCTCGTTTTCTTTTAACCACCACATTTCTTCACTCGAACTCTCCTAGCCTTGAGCTAGTGGTAAGTCTCTTAGATCCATTCATTTTACATCTTATGAAGGTGGTTAATAGTTAAAGTTTGATGAAAATCTATGAACACTAAAAGATCTTACACTTAAATCTCAAACATGAAGCTTTACATAAAGATCACAAGACAAGGGATGATGTTACATGGTAAATCTGAAATAAGTGAACAAAAACCTGCTGTAAACAACTTATGATCTGATGTTAATCATATTAGAATGAATGGTAATCGTATGTGTGCGTTTTAGTAACATTTAGCCATGAAACAGCTTGCTGAATTGCCTTTTCAGCCGACTTTAACTGGCTGTAACAGGGCCTTAATTAAACGAAAAATGTATTTTCTGAAGTCTAGGTTTATGTACTATGAAATACGGTTCTAATGGCACCAGAATCATAATTTTTGGACTTCGTTTACTATTTTTAAAGCGTCGATTTGTAACAGCAGCTAAAGCTGCATTTTTACAGCAGTAAATGAGGGTCACATTTTCGGTCATAACTCGATTTCTGTGTAGAGTTAGATCATAAAATTTATACTGTAGATGGTCACTGTTGTCTCCGTGATCCTCCAACTGGAATTTCGTAAATCGGACTCTCGATGAATTTTAAATAAAATATTCCGTGAACTACAGTCAGAAAAAGGTAGATCTGAATGCAGTCAGGAAAATGATTTTCTATAAAATATTGGTGATGATTTGGACCACGATATTTTTACACAATAATATTTGGATCGTATAAGTCATTCTGTAAAAATTTGGGAATTTTCGGAATAAGATAACTATTTTAATAAAATAACCGAAAACAGCCAGTTTTGTGTTTGAAAACTGAATCGGTACAAGTAGTATTTTGCATGCCTAAATGTCGGGACGATTATTTGAGAACGAGCTAACATGATTTTACAAAAGAAAATGATACGCTTGTAGCGTGGACACATCCAGTTACAGAGGAAACTCTGGCGAAATTTTTCTAGAAATATAACGCTTAGAAATATTTTCGGTGACAAGTGTTATAAATATATTTTTAACTTGTTAATTTCACCATGATTTTATTACAAAATAACCAAGTGTCGGAGGTGGATTTTTTTTAAATGAAACCTGTTAAATATATATATTGGGCATATGTATTTCATAATAAAACGCTTGTGTGCTTACGTGATTATTTTGTGAACTAGAGATATATTATTTTTAGGGTAAAAATAATATTACTTGGAATGTCATGAATATACGACTCCAAAATAATACCAACGCCCTCACAAATAAATATTTAAGTTACATTGGTATTGTTTTTACAACGCGAACTCTAAAATGTAACGCGTGTGTTTTCGGAAAATACTCTTAATGGTGTATTTTGACAAAGTATTATTTTGGGGAAATTGTGTGAAGTAAAATATAATATTTTTGGGAAAAATATATATATTTTGGAATTTGTATAATATTTTTGGGAAAAATATATATATTTTGGAATTTGTATAATATTTGGGAAAAATATGTATATTTTGGAGATGGAATATTCTAGATAAACGAATTAAAATGTATTTTCAAGTGAGACTTAAAATATATTTTCGGAATTATAAGGCATACATGTATTAAAAACCCCCATCCTTGGGAAGGAGATACGCATATACAATACTTGAGAAGTATAACTATAAAATAGTTGTCTAACTATTATTCCAGAACTAAATACTATTATTATAACTTGGAATAATACCAGAATCGTAACTCAAAATCATACATACTAAGACAAGGCACTACCCGTTTGTCTAATAGGCATTACACCATTGTAGGTAGCCGTGTTTGCCGTGGAGATTTGGGTTACGAGTACGAAGACGCAATACTGTGAGTTCATGTCCCCCTTTTCCTTTAACTGTTTTCAGTTTTACAACTTCGGGGGTGAAATACATGTTACATACTGTTTACAAACGCTTTTATACATGGTATGATTAGCTAAGGAATCTACTGCTAGATCACGTGAATGGATAGGCTATTATCGTAAGACCATTAATCCTTGTATAAGGACCGAGAGGCATGAGTGATAGATCTATCGGGTGTTGCGAGCCCCACACATGGGCCAGCGTGCGGCTGCATGTGGTGACTATGTCGTTCCACCGGAAGGACCGGTACGAAATACGCGTTACTGGTTTGAGTGCTTCCTAGGCCATGTCACTTATTAATGTATTAGCTACACATTAATCGATCTCTTTTTCCTTATTGCTACATACCGAGAACATACATCTATACAGACACGTTCTAACGATTTATGCATACTCACTTACACATGAACTCGCTCAACTTTATGTTGACTTTTCAAACTACATGTATTTCAGGAAACTAACGGATCTGGCACGGTATGCATATATATTTCAAGCTGCGTTTGAATAAAGAAGTCATCCCGGGTTTAGAAGGTGTAACCTCTTCCTGGACGGGTTACATATCTCTAAATCTAGTATTGTTTAAAGTCTTTTGCTGAGTTTTATGAACTCATTTAAAACAAGTCAAGGGTTGTAACTTATTTTGTGGTTGTGGTTTTAAGACAAGTATAAAATGGGATTTCTCTAAACTTTATTAATGGATGAATATCTCATGTTTTTATCATATAGTATTGTTATGATTGTTGCAATGGTATTAAGAAGTCACACCAAATAACCCACGCTTCCGCAAAGCCAGGGTGTGACACTGGCCAGGACCGTATGACATGAGTTCGAGTATGATGTCTAATTTCTTGAATTTTGTTGTTCATCTTATTGATAATTAATGTTCTATATACTGAATTATCATTATGTTTAATATTCTATCATGTTAAACATGTAACTCATGAACATAAGATGGTGGCTGCAAAATTTTTTGATTGAGATGTAGTGTGAACTAATTGTCGCTAGAATTCCCGTTGTTGAATCTCAAAGGTAAGCTAGCCCATATCGCAACGGTTCGTATACATGCAACTGAAATAGGATGAATTCCCTTTAGCCTGCCCGATTGTTAGTTTGCATCCATGGTGGATGTTTTTTGGTAATTGCATTCATGGTGGATTTGTCCTCTTCGTATGATGAGTTGTCCCTATGGTGCAACGTTCTCACATATGATAGTATATTGAGTATTGGTGGTTTTTTAGACTATTCATTTTATTAGAATTTTTTTTACCTGTTAATGGTTACTAGGTTTTGCCAAAATTAGGTCCAACTGTAAGATTTTCATTTTCTTTTATGTTACACCCCGAGAAGTTTAAACCATTAAGACGCAGCGGAATTTCGAACCATAAAAATCCTTTCTTCACAAATGAATTAAACAATCGTAACCATAAAAACCACTTCTTTAAAAGAATTTACATCAATCATAGGTAATTATCATAATGATTAAATCATTCAAATATGTATAGGTGACAACCTTTTTCCATACAGTCCAAGCTCTTTAGCTCGATCTCCACCCGTTTATCCTTAGATAATAACAATGGTTCGAGTGACCTGTTGTCACCATAAACAATTCACACATTAGTATATAGTGACATCTTACATATACTATAAAACACGAAACTAAAGTGTTTAGACGACAATAGATGTTTCATTCAATTATCCTTCCTCATTCATCAATTACATCTGGGTATCAATGCTCATTCTCTATGTTAGCGTACCTGCACATTACATTTCTTTCTCAAGATAACACAGATAGCATCTTGTCTACAATTTCCTATTAACACAACCCATCAATATACATTCAAATAATTACATCTTGGATTTACATTTATATTTGTATACATATTAAAATTTAACATCTTCATAAAAATATTGCCATTGATATGCAACTATTGGACTACAACGCGAGTATATCCTTTTATATATTCATGGTTATACCTACAAGTTCATACTACATGTCAAAAGGCAAAATCTGTTGTAAGTTACGGCTGGGTTGTCATAGCTTACGGCCAGGCCTGCTAAACCAACGCTGAATTTCTTGTTTTGTTCCTTCTACACACTCACCGAGAATTCTAGGGGTTCCTAAACGTGAAATAGTCATCATTCAAGTTCCCAAATTCATCCTATACTTTTCCTCAACCCTTTTTCCCATATCCTTCTAACGCTTAACATTAAAATCAAACCAACAACTAAATCTCACCATGCCAATTTTCATGTTTTGACCCATTTAGTCTCACCAAGCATTTTCCGTTACTTTTAAACTATAAACAACCTACTACAACATTCTTTACCCCATTTATTTTCATTTCACAACTATTCCTACATGACCCCTAACATTCATACAACAATTTCATCATGTATACTAAGAAGTGAGTTTCGGAATCCACTTACCTTTAGCGTCCATGTTCATGCTCGTCTTCTTACCCCCATTTGACTCGTTAGCCTTCCGTGCTTGAGTCCTTACTAATGAAATTCCTATTCTTTCATGCCATCATTTTCATAACTTGTTAGTATGCATGTTCATCCATATTGATAATCATTTCAAATTCTTAGTTGCATTACTTTCATTAGTCAATCATTCACTAACATGCGTATGACACGAAACGATAATCACATGGTTCCACGTTCATGAAATTTAATCTCCTAGTAATACATAACACATCATTTGCCCAACACATATCACACGATTATTTCTAATCTTACATTTATGGAAAAAAGTCTAACCATGTCGTTTATGCGTAGAAAGTCAACTGCTTATCATATGAACTTTCAACTTAATCTTTTACAGTCATCTTATTATAGTGGGTTAAACTATGAATATTATATTCATTTCATACTCATGTAACGATGCACATACGAACACATGATCACCTAGTTACACAAACACTCATTTCATTCAAGTTGGCATTTTTTTTAACTTCCTAACTAGTACCCTATCATATACTTAGCTAATCCGATATCATTCTAACATTACCCCTTTCTAGGATCTCATAAGTTTCACCCTTACTTATCAATCACCAATAGACAATCAAACAATCCACAAGATGTGCGTTACATCAACCAAGCATATAGCACAACTCTTAAAACATACTTCTACTCAATCACAATTTAACTACATTCGGAGATGGATTTCATCAAGAACATAATTCTCATGATAATTTACTATTAAGTATATCATGTCTATATTCAATACATATTTATTCATTGTTTACATCCAATCTCATCCAAATATCTCACCTATGCATTTCATCAAACACTTGGTGTGCGTACTACTATCTAAGCATGATGTACTAGTATCATATGCTCATTCTTCTACTAATGGCTTTCATTCATCAAATATAACCAAATTTCATACATACTTTATAATATACAAAATCCATCTAACAAGAATTTATCTAAAACTTTACACTACATCATGATTTGAACAAGACTTGGACATAGGTGAAACACCCATGTCACCTTCATCACCCAACTAGTGGGTTTTCATCTCAAACATCAATTTACTTGAAATTACATACAAAATTATTTCTATTTGAGGCTTCTAATACATAATCATGCTTAGTTTCATACCAATCCATGGATTTGATCATAACTCATTTCTAAAAAGATCACCAAATAAGAATCTATAACTTACCAAGTGATTTATAGGGCTAGATGATCAAGAATTCAAGCACAAGCATGAATTTTAGCATGAATCCATCTTCAATTTAGACAAAAAGGGGCTGAATTGAAGGTATCTCCATCTCCTTTGATCGGAGTGTCGCGCTCCGGTCAAAGATAATATTTATATGCCCTAATTGCCCTTAACAAATAGCTAGTGGTAGCAAGGGGTCGAACCATGAAGAGTATGTGGTTTGTGTATGGATTTGACTGAATTATAAAGAATTGTCACAGTTATGAAGCTTGCCAGATATTTTTGTATTTTTTTTGTTTAGTGGAAATATGTGAATTTGGACTACTGAAATTGAATTACTTAATTAACAACTACTACTTAACGATTGCAAGAAAATTTGGATACGAGAACAATAATAATAAAAAGGAATCACACCCGGTTTCGGTAATTGCTAACCTAGGATCTCTACAAGTTTTAGTTTTAACTCAAATGCATTTGATTAACGGATTTAGTGTACCGTGACTTAGGTGCTACTAACTATCAACGCCCCGAAGAACGGACAAAAAGACACTTTGTAATCAACACAAGTAAATCCTAACAATGATAATGCACAATTACATATCACTTTTCATGAAGTCATAACTTTTAACATCGCTCGACAATTCACGAATTCGCAACAAATGTAACACTATTATCAAGAGTTTCAAAAATCAAATACAAATTGTCACTAAGTTAAAACAAGAACAATTCGAAACCCTAAAATTAACAACTACCTACACCAGGGTGAAACCGAGATGATTAGCCGCTCATGGTTGATGCAACTTGATCACCGGATGTTTGGGATGCGGATGGAGTCATCTTGAAGCTTGATTGGATGATTGGTGAATGATGAAGGTTGGTGATGGATGGTGATGGTGGAAGGATTAGGGTTTGTGGAATGCTTGATTGTGTAGATGGTGATGATGATTCTTGATTCGGATGGGGATTGTAGTGATAGATGGAATTGGAGATGTAATGGTAGGTGAATTCGGCTCCAAGATGAAGTTTCAAACTCCAAAAAGTGTGTAACTCCCGTAATGAATGGCCAACCACCAATAATAGTCGATCCTTACACAAGAAAAATCAAAATTCACGTTGCTGTTTTCTGCTGCCCGTCGCCGACGGGCATGACCCCGTCGCCGACGGGTTCCCAATTCCTCAAATGGTGCCGACGGGTTGTTAGTCTGGATACGGGTGTTTCTGGCCTACGGGCATTTTAAGGGGGCGTCGCCGACGGCTTGGGACCCGTCGGCGACAGGTTCTCAAAACTTCATTTTCAGATTTCGCTTGTTTCGCTCCCGTTTGATCCGTAATGCGTTCCGGTGCTCCGGTTTTCGATCCGGTGATCCGTAAAGCTCCCGAAAAGCTCCTTAAACTTCATTAAACATGCAAAACACAAATCTAATTAAAAGTAGGCTATTCAAGATTAAAAGTCAAGTAAAAACATCAACTTAAGCATTAACGAACGCCGGTTTTCAACCACGCATCACATCCCCACACTTGTCTTTTGCTTGTCCTCAAGCAAATCAGTTTTTCACTTTCACGTGGGTCGAACAACAAATGCACATCCCATTCCCGAGACAGAGGTTAAGGTCTATTGTCATACAAAAGTTCAAACTCTTTACAAATTTCACATATTTACCGGTTAAGTGAATAATCACATATACTAATGGTTATCCAAGACTAACCCGCCTGTAAAACTAACAACGCATGCATATCCCTCACAATGTGCTCTCCACTCGGCTTAAAATTTGCTAACGTGTATAATGTATTAGCATTTCAACAATTAATCGCTCAAAACCGATTAGAACACGTACCCGCATAGGCTTGCAACTCAATCATTCTCCACCACCGAACACAAATACTAAGCACAAGTCAAAAGGTCTTTGAAGGGTTGTAACGGGGCTAGGCTAAGGGTAGGGAATAGGACATTTTAAAGTGGCTATGGCGATGAAAATTCGATTTTTATTACAAACCACTAAATTAAACAAAACTAAATATAAACATCAACTATGGGCAATAATCTTTCACCCTTTTATTCGACAACTACTAACACTTCTTTTTGTGTTTTTCTTCAACAATTTTCAATTCTTTTTCATAATATTTTCTGTTTTTTTTTTCCAACAATGCAAACAATCAAGAATAACTATACAAATGCGACTCCTATAATCGAATTTTCATCACACGGGTTTAAAAAGAAAAGGTTTAAGGTTTATGGGCTATAGGGTGGTCAAACGAAAGGTTTAGGCTCAAAATGGGCGACTAAGGAATTTGTTCGGGTAAGGATAGAAAAATGGTTTTAAGAGAAAAAGGTTTACCTAATGCCTTAATCATTCTCGTGCTTGTATTTGGTCTATAGTCTCAAACGTATCAAAAGTTGCAAGTTCTACAATACGCGACTAATGGTCCACTCAAACAAAGAAACATGTAAATGTAAATCTATGATATATAAGTGGCTCAAACCTCACGTATAAGGGTATGATATGTGATATGCATAAATTGCTAGTTCCTTAGGCGAATTATTCCCAAATAACCACCCGATAAATACCCGCTATGCTTATTAATTTGAACTTGACCATGACAAAAGACCAAATGGGTTGTGACATCCCTCGTTGACTTGGTTACTTGTGCTTTTAAGATCGCTTTGAAAACAAGACATTTTTGAAAAATTTTTGAAATTTTCCCCCATCCCCACACTTGAGGTAAACATTGTCCTCAATGTGTAGTGTTTAAATGCATGGGTAAAATCGAAAACTTTTACTACTCCCCCATCCCCACACTTGAAGTACATATTGTCCTCAATGTGTAAGAACTATAGTTTTTTAAAATGCACAAGGGATGCGACACGACTAACCTTCCCAACTTTTCACCCCGGAAATTAAAATACACATTACAATCCACTTATTCTAAACTAACAATCAAAGTAAAAAGAAACACATGCACCTGATTTTTATCGCTTGATACTCATATCCTTCGTCTCTTCATAAAAATGGTTGTCCCGCGAACATGTTGTACCTACAAATTCTAATCCTTGTGTAGAAGCATGCTTCTCACAACCATCAAAATTTGTTAGTTACTTAGTTCTACCTTTTTTTATGAACACGTTACCAAGCCATTCGTTAGTTTACTTTGATTTATGTGGAAAATATTTTACAACAACAACAAGCCTAACTCACTTTCGTAGGAATCACGGTTACATTTAGCGTATGCAACAAGCCCTTTTAAACCCCCCAATAGCTTGGGAGGACGAGTAGGTCTCGTGAGGGTTATATAGTGAACACACCCACAACGTTCATTTAACTAGGCAAAAATTAAATAAAAACGACAAGAAATAAGGGAACACAATATACAACAACAACAACATAAAATATACCATACCTCTACCGCTGATATCGCTCGTTTGGATCCATTGGCGGGTTGGGTTGGTAAGGATAACCAGTGAGGGCCTCAAACATATCCCTATAGTTATCGAGGGGGCTTTGTTCTCCTTGAGGTGGCGGTTGGTACGGGATCGGGACGAAGCTAGACCCTACCGCTTCGGGCCAATGTGGAGTCGGGTCGGATGGGCCTTGCGGGTGAGGAAGTTCGGAGTAATTTGTCCACCCCGAATGCTCAGCATAGGGGAGGCCAGCTTGGTAGTCTCTTTGGTGTCGCTCCTGATCATGGAGCACCTTGGTGTTATTAATCGCCATTTGTTGAGAGATGTACAAAGCACTCCAACGGCGTCGGTTCAATTCTGTTTCTTCTTGTTGATGTGCTGCCGCTGCTTCTTCCCATGCCCGTCTTCGGGCAGCCTCATCCTCCTGCATTTTTGCCAACTATTCCATGTGTGATCTTTGCATTGCTTGAAACAGTTCTTGTTCTTCCATGAACTTGTTCATTCTTTCCCTATGGGCTTCTTGAGCTGCCCAATATTCTTGCATTGAGGATCCATGGGACCCCTCCCAAGTTTCCCTTCTTCGATTGTACTCCCTTCCTTCACCTATACAAGTGGAGACATTGTCATATAGCTCCTGTTGCCCCCGATCAAAATTCTTGTAGGAAGGCACCCGTCTCATGGTCACAAAACCCGCCACGTCTGCGTTAATTTCCCTATGTGGCCGCATGTACCGTTGCCTTGGTCTTTGTGTACCGGAGGGTTCAACTTCCTCTTCTTCCTCCCCCATTTCTTCATCTTCTTCCTCTACTGGTGGTGCTCCAGAAGTACGGATCTCAAACTTGTTGCCCAAATCATCGGTCACAACGTACTTATTTCCCGAGAACTTAACTTCTATCTTCCAATTCTTCCTCATGTACGCCAAATTAAACTCCTCCACCGGCTTAGGAACCCATAGTGATTCCAGGGGTAAACCATTTTGTTGCACAATCATGGCGCTAATGAGGCGTGCATATGGAATAAACTGCCTCTGGGACGACTCCCTGGTAGCCCACGTGTTCATCATCACTATATGTCTCCACGACAGTGTTGGGGTCCCATAAAGTAAGGGGTGCACCACCCTACAGTCGCTCACTCTAACACCTCCACGATCACCAAACCTCGCCAAGATGTTCTCAACAGAAATCCCTTGAAGAATCTTTCCCTCAAGCGACATTTGCTTCTTTTTCATTTCTCCCCCTTTGTGGAACGGTAAGATAACATCTAACAGTTGCTCGGCATCGTTGTTGTTCAAATGATTATCCAAAAACTGCTCGATGGGTGGGTAATCATATGCTTGTACTCCCAAGGAGTCGAAGCGAGCAATACGATTCATCGTCTCGAAGGACATTGTCATGTTCCCTCGAGTAGTCTTTCCCACCAACTTCCACTGTGATGGAGATTCATTCTTGTTCATGAGCTTCAAGGTGGATAACCATTCACATACTTCCGCTAAGTATATCCTGGAGGTATTATCTTCACACCAATCAAGGACACTTTCCCATCCTAGACGTTTAAACATCTGTACAATCCCGATCTGACGAAATTCTTCCACGTTCACAACTCGTTCACATATTACCCTTGTTGGAACTGAAGTGTTCACACCGTTCACCATCTTCCATTTCCACAACTTAGCCTCTAACTTCCTGTCTTGATAATGGGACAACGGTTTGTTCTTCTCGTCATCCCAAATTCTAGCACTTTGGCTATCCCTAAACTTCGCCCACTCCCAATCCTGTCTGTATAATCTTGCGTCGTTCTCCTCCACGGAGCTTAATTGCTCCCACTTCTTCGGTATTAAACCGGAAGAAGAACCAACCCCGGATGATGAAGCTTGGCCTGTAGTCTTTTGTCTCTTGCCACCCGCCATAACTACAATCACAAACAAGCAAACATCAATATAAGTTCAACCTTCATTAAACTCTCAAACTTTGAACATGAGGTGCGATGTTGAAATTTTTAATTAACAAGTGAAAGTAAAATCGCATTTTTAAACTTTAAAAGTCGTAATTTTATCATGAACTTATTAATTTCCTTGTTAATCTTACAACTTCTTATAATTTCAACAATGTATTCAACATCACTTTCACGTTCAATCATGTACATAACAAGTGTAATTACTTCACTATAGTTAAAACATGCTCAAATTCCATCAACAACAACTAATCTTACTCAAATTCATGCTAGAACAACATACATTGTCTAAACAACCTACTCTTAAACTAAAAAGTTTAAAACTTCGGAGGAAAAACATTACATGCATGATAATCAAGCATAAGATTAAAGAGAATCCATACCTTGTATTGTTGAAGCAAGAAAAACAGTGAAAAGATGTAAAGCAAGTAAATTGATGAACACCCCGTCAAAAACCCTAAGTAACACGCCCAGAAATCTCACGAAATCGCAAGAGTTGATGAAAACCGTGTTGGGGGTTTTGTTCCTCTTGAAAAATTAGCCAAGATGGACTCAAAAATCAGTTGATTTGGTGAAAAATTGAGAGAGTTATGAGAAGTTGAAGGTTTAGGGTTCTTGAGGTGAATATGAGGAAGATGAAGGGAATAGGTGAGTTTGGAGAGAGAAGTCAGAGATTTTGAAAGTAAAGAATGATGTAAGATGGTTATGGGTCGAATTTGTGGTTAATATTGAGTTTTGATAGTGTTTGGTTAGGTGAAAAAGAGTTTGAAATCGTTTTTAAACCCCTAGACACGACCTGCGTCGGAAAGAATTTGGCAACCCGTCGCCGACGGGTCCCACCCTGTCGCCGACGGGCAAGGGAAAACGGCAGTGGTGGCGACGGGCTAATTACCTGGATACGGGAAACAAGTGCTGACGGGCAAGTTTTTGAAGCCGTCGCCGACGACACCACTCCCGTCGCCGACGGGCTTTATATTTTATTAATTTTTTTTTTTTTGAAAAATATGAGGAAAATTATGAGTTTTTAATAAAGGGACTATGTACACTAAAAATTCCTAAAAATTATTAAAAATCTTTTTGTAATTTTTTTTTAAGTTATAATTTAAAAACGCGATAATCGTCAACGGCCCTACCACCCCCCAAAAAAATCGTGTATTGTCCTCAATGCACATAACAAAGCCTAAACACATACCTTGTGTCTTCATGACCCGTTCGGAATGTCCGGACTTCACACAATCAAGAGATATTAGTATCAGTTGAAAACGATAATCCTCGAAACACACAAACAATTAAACAATTATACATAACTTTACACAAAGTGTTACCGGTCCTTTTCATTCGACCTCATAAACCGGGAAACTTACCACGAAGCTTACCGATTCCTTGTTTGCATCCACTTTCTCGTTACCCTCAAGAAACGGTTTTAGCCGATGACCATTTACCGTTTGCCGTACCCTGTCCTTCGAGTCCTCGATAGTAACATCACCCAATTGTCCGACCTGGGTGACAACATAGGGTCCCATCCATTTGCTTCGGAGCTTTCCGGGAAAGAATTTGAGCTTCGAATTGTAGAGCCACACCTTTTGACCCACTTCAAACTCTTTCTTTCTCAATTTGGCATCATGCACTCTTTTCATCCCATCCTTGTACTTGGACGCACATTCATATGCCATCTCCCGTAGCTCCTCCAATTCACACAACTTGAGCTTCCGTTCCTTACCTGCATCATCATATTGCACATTAACCTCTTTAATAGCCCATAAGGATTTGTGCACAAGTTCAACCGGTAAATGACAATTTTTACCATAAACCAACCGGTAAGGTGTAGTGCCTATGGGTGTCTTATGTGTCGTCCGGTAGGCCCATAAAGCATCGTTCAACTTAATTGACCAATCCTTACGGTCCGCCCGCACGGTCTTTTGCAAAATTTCTTTGATTTGCCTATTTGACACCTCAACTTGCCCGCTTGTTTGCGGGTGATATGGGGTAGCAATCCTATGGTCAACACCAAACCGTTTTAGGAGTTTGCCAAACCGAAAATTTTTAAAATGAGATCCTCCATCACTTATGATGACACGAGGAATCCCAAACCTTGAGAAAATATTGGTTTGGACAAAGTTACATACTACGGAATGGTCGTTTGTCTTGGTGGTTATTGCTTCGACCCATTTTGACACATAGTCAACGGCCACCAAGATATACAAATTGCCATAGGAATTGGGGAATGGGCCCATAAAATCAATACCCCATACATCGAAAACATCGACTACAAGTATTGGTTGCATGGGCATCTCATCCCTTTTTGATATACCCCCTAATTTTTGACACTCTATGCAATTTTTGGCAAACTCGTTTGCATCTTTGAAAATGGTAGGCCAATAAAGGCCACTATTCAACACTTTGTGACCCGTTTTGTGACCACTAAAGTGACCACCACATGCAAACGAGTGTAGATGCTGCAACACGCTCGGAATCTCTTCGTCATCAATGCATCTCCTTATAACTTGATCCGCACACTCCTTCCACAAATGCGGTTCTTCCAACCGATAGTATTTGATTTGGGACATGAAGTGTTGCCTTTTCCGTCTATCCCAATGTGTCGGCATATCACCTGTAACAAGATAATTGACAATGTTAGCATACCATGGCAATTTATCTAATTTCATTATATGCTCATCTGGGAAAGACTCATTGATTTCTAAGGCTTTCGGATCATCTTCTACCATCAACCGGGACAAGTGGTCCGCTACCACATTCTCAATGCCCTTCTTGTCCCGTATCTCCAAATCAAACTCTTGGAGCAACAACACCCATCGGATTAACCTCGGCTTCGCATCTTTCTTCTCCATGAGGTACCTAACTGCAGTGTGATCCGAGTAAATAATCACTTTACTACCCCATATATAAGACCGAAATTTATCCAATGCATATACCACCGCAAGTAGCTCTTTTTCGGTGGTTGTGTAATTCAATTGCGCATCCGAAAGAGTCTTACTTGCGTAGTATATGGCAACGGGTTTCTTTTCAACCCGTTGTCCCAACACGGCCCCTATCGCATAATCACTTGCATCGCACATGATTTCAAAAGGTAAAGACCAATTTGGCGATTGCAAGATTGGGGCCTCCACTAACTTCTCTTTTAAATTGTTAAAAGCATTTTGGCAATTTTCATTGAAATCAAACGGTTAGTCTTTTAGCAACAAATTACATAAAGGCTTTGTTATATCACTAAAACCCTTAATAAACCGCCTATAAAACCCCGCATGACCTAAAAACGACCTAACACCTTTAACGGTCGTGGGATATGGTAAAGTAGATATGACTTGTACCTTAGCACGATCAACCTCTATCCCACGACTTGACACCACGTGTCCCAACACAATTCCCTCTTGAACCATAAAATGGCTCTTTTCCCAACTTAGGACCAAACTAGTTTCAACACATCTTTTTAATACTTTATCTAGTTGGTCCAAACAAGTCTCAAAGGATGATCCAAAAATTGAGAAATCATCCATGAAGATTTCCAACGACTTTCCCACCATATCGGAGAAGATACTCATCATGCACCTTTGGAAGGTGGCGGGAGCATTACATAATCCAAACGGCATCCGCCTAAATGCGAAGGTACCGTAGGAACATGTAAATGTAGTCTTTGATTGATCTTCCGGATGGATGGCAATTTGGTTATAACCGGAATAACCATCTAAGAAGCAATAAAATTTTTGCCTCGACAATTTCTCAACTATTTGATCTATGAAAGGTAAAGGAAAATGATCTTTGGAAGTTGCGGTATTCAACTTCCTATAATCAATACAAATTCGCCACCCGGTTACCGTCCGGGTGGCTACCTCTTCACCTGCGTCATTTTTGACGACTTGTATACCCGCTTTCTTGGGAACCGTCTGTGTTGGGCTCACCCATTGGCTATCCGAGATCGGATAAACGATACCCGCATCAAGCCACTTCAACACTTCTTTCTTCACGACCTCCCGCATGTTCGGATTTAACCGCCTTTGTGCATCTCGAACGGGAGTCACATTCTCTTCCGTGATGATTTTGTGCATCACCACCGAGGGACTAATACCCTTCAAATCCGCAATGGTTCATCCAATCGCCGCCCGATTGGTGACCAATACCTCCATCAACTTTTTCTCTTGCTCCACGGTTAAATTCGATGCAATAATAACCGGGAGGGTATTGCCTTCTCCAATGTAAGCATACTTGAGATGCTTTGGCAATGCTTTCAACTCAACTTCCGGAGGCTCTACTAATGACGGCTTCAATTTAGTGTCAATGCTCTCCGGTAAGCTTTCAACTTGGTGCGTCCATGTCGGTTTTCCTTCCCTAACCGCAAGCACCTCCAAACTCCTTACTTCCTCGTCCATGCTTTGCTCCATCTCCACCTGTGACCTGTCAAACATATAACAATCCTCCATTGTGTTTTCCCCATAAACGACTGTGTCGCAAAGAGGTATACACGTGTCAACAATGTCTGCCATATAGCATTCATCATCAACTGGAGGGCTTATAAGTTCGGAAAAAACATGCAACCTCAACCTCCGGTTTCCAAATGTCATGTCAACCGTTCCCGTTCTGCAGTCAATTTGAGCATTTGCAGTTGCTAAGAACGGTCGACCCAAAATCACCGTAGGTTGTTTGGTTGGGTCCTTGGCCACATAATCAAGCACAAGAAAGTCCACCGGATAGTAAAAATCCTCGATTTTCACTATCACATCCGAAACAACTCCACGGGGTAGCTTGGGTGTCAAATCGGCTAACACCACGGTGGTGTTTGACGATTGAAATGGACCAAATTCATATTGGTCATACAAGCTACCCGGTAGAATGCTTACGCTAGCTCCAAGATCTAGAAGTGCCCGGTTGATTTTAAAATCGCCCACTTAAATTGAAATGATAGGCGCACCCGGATCTTGGAGCTTAGGTGGAAGTGCACCCGAAAGAATCGAACTCACGTTTTCGGTTAAGTCTAATTTTTTTGGAAATTTGTGAGTGCGTTTTTGGGTACACAAATCTTTCAAGTACTTAGCATACGACGGTACTTGCTTAATTGCATCCAAAAGAGGTAAATTGATTTTGACTTGTTTGAAAATTTCCAACAACTCTTCTTGTTGTGGACCTCTTTTGTTTACAACTTTTTTTATGGGTCCCTTCAATGCTTCGGGATAAGGGGCAGTATTAGCCTCCACACCCTTTCCCTTAGCCTTGGGGACGGGGATGGTCGCAACGGGAGTAACATTATTCTTTTTCAAATCATTTTTATTTTGACCCGTTTGACCATCCTCAAGCTCCTCATCACTAGCATCTTCCACCACCCCTTCAACAAATTGGGGTGGTGGTGTTTTAACACCATTATCAACAACTCGACCACTACGTAAAGTAATTTTATTAATTGGTACCTCACGTGTGTTCCTCGAGCTCGACCCTTGATGCTTAGGGTTTATGGTGGTGTCACTTGGAAGCTTCCCCATGCTTCCCTTTATTTGGGCCACTTCTTCCGCTAGTTGACCCACTTGTTTCGCCAATGCCTCGTGTGCTTTGTCTCGAATCTCGTTTGCCTTCTTTATCTCTTTAACATCACTGTGAGTCTCCTTTTGCATGTTTAGCAAAGTATCCATCTTGGCACTCAAGTCATCACCACCGGTTTGGTTGTTTGACCCACTTCCGTTACCGCCTTGGTTATTGTAATTCTTTTGGTACCCACCTTGGTACCCTTGATTGTAATTTCGTTGGTAACCTCCTTGGTTACCACCTTGACGGTTTTGATATGATGACCCACTTCCTCCTTGATTACCCGATTGGAAATTCGGGTTCATTTGATTGGAAGCGTTGCCATACCGGAAGTTGGGGTGATTTCTCAAACCCGGATGGTAAGTGTTGGAGTTCATGTCATACTGTTTTCTATCTCCATACACTTGATTGACTTCTTCGGTATAACCACTCGACCCCATTGAGCATTGCTCGGTTGCATGCCCAATATCTCCACATTCTTCACAAACCGGAAACTGAACCGCATTTACCTCTTTCTTCTTTAAACGAGCCATTTCCCGCTCTAGAGAAGAGATTCGATCCTTGGAATCAAGATCGGGAAGTGACCGGGAAACTGGATGTCTCTTTGCTCTATCGGCCGATTCTTTTTCTTTAGACCGCTTGCTCATCCTTTCCAAGAATTCCCAATCATCGTCTTCATGGTTGCTCAAGAGTGTTCCATTGCTTGTTGACTCTAGACGATTCCAAGTTGCATCATCCAATCCCCGTACAAAGCATTTCACCAACTCCCATTTTTCTATTTGGTGATGTGGGCATCTTCTCATTAGCTCTTTGAATCGGGTAAATGCTTCATGTAAAGGCTCACTCGAAAGTTGACGAAACGACCGAATTTCATCTCTAGCATCGTCGGTCTTTGCCATAGAATAGTATTCATCCAAAAATGCTTGTTGCATTTGTTCCCAAGTTCGAATACTATTGGCCGGAAGTGTGAGGAACCACTGTTTTGCCTTGTCTTTCAACGAAAATTGAAACAACCGAAGCTTAACTTCCTCTAGTGCGAAATTGTGCCCCCCAATAGTATCACAAATGGAAGAGAACTCCGTTAAATGTGTGTATGGCTCATCATTGGACCTCCCATTGAAGTGAGGAAGTATGTTGATGTAATGCGGTTTACAATCAAACATCCTCCTTTCGCATACTATCGGAGAATTATTCTCTGTCACTATCGGTCGGAAACGGTCATTTACTCCCCGTGGAGGTTGTTGACTACGTTGTGGACCATTAACTTCTTGATCGACCGGTCTTCGATTATCCCGTCTTTCACCTCTTCGATCCTCATTTCGATTTTCCCTTGGGTTACCACCTCCCACGAAACGAGGAATCCGGTTAGGGTTTGCATTGTTGTTGTTATAAGGCCCATCATTCCGGTTCCGTTGGTTGTTGTTTCGTGGTTGACGGTTGTTCCCATAACCATCATTTCTTCCACCCCCGTAACCGTATTCGCCATCCCCAACGTAATTGGCATTTTGGTAGCCAAACTCCTCATCATCATACCTTCTATCATTGTAAACATTTCCCCTATTCATGTAGCCCCAATCTTCATCATCATTAGCCCGATCATCGTAGTACCCCCCATCGTCCGAATTTTCCGTATGAATGCTTACGTGCTCCGGCGATTGATAACCGGGAACACTATACGGTTCATCATCGGGGATTGCATTCCTTAAATCGTCGATGTTGAAAAATGGGTCTTCATTTGCGGGATTGCCGCGATCACGGTTACCTCTACGATCGGAGTTGACATTCCAATCATCAAGGTTGATAGGTAACGATGCTTGTCGGTGAAGGGTTTGTTGTTGAGGTGTTCGTTGGGTGTTGTTGGTATTTTGGTTTCGGAAAGGTGGAGTGGGTGGTCTAGCGTTGGTGTTACCACCCGGTTGTTCTTGAGGTATAGGTTGGGTGTTTTGAGCGGGATAAAAGGTTCCTCGGGATTGGAATTGATTTGGATTGAGATTTTGGTTGAGATTGAAGTCTTGGTTGGAGTTGTGGTTTGCCATTGAATCGGTTTCAATGGTCGGTGTGAGTGGTGGTGTTTGGTTGGTTTGATTAGAAGCAAGAGTTGCTTCTAACCGGCTTGCTAGGTTCCTTCTTGCGAGTCTTTCGTTTTCCGGTTCGTAGACTAAAGGTGAAGTCCTCCCGGAGTTCCGCGTATGCATGCACTACCTGTAACCTGCACAAGTAACACATCCCGCGTAACAAGGAAAAAGACAAATACAAAAAGAAAGCTAAACAGCTTAAACAGTTAATCACACAAATTCAAACAATATCCAAACACAAAGCGCACGCACTCCCCGGCAGCGGCGCCAAAATTTGATCGGAGTGTTGCGCTCCGGTCAAAGATAATATTTATATGCCCTAATTACCCTTAACAAATAGCTAGTGGTAGCAAGGGGTCGAACCACGAAGAGTATGTGGTTTGTGTATGGATTTGACCGAATTATAAAGAATTGTCACAGTTATGAAGCTTGCCAGATATTTTTGTATTTTTTTTGTTTAGTGGAAAGATGTGAATTTGGACTACTGAAATTGAATTACTTAATTAACAACTACTACTTAACGATTGCAAGAAAATTTGGATACGAGAACAATAATAATAAAAAGGAATCACACCCGGTTTCGGTAATTGCTAACCTAGGATCTCTACAAGTTTTAGTTTTAACTCAAATGCATTTGATTAACGGATTTAGTGTACCGTGACTTAGGTGCTACTAACTATCAGCGCCCCGAAGAACGGACAAAAAGACACTTTGTAATCAACACAAGTAAATCCTAACAATGATAATGCACAATTACATATCACCATTTCATGAAGTCATAACTTTTAACATCGCTCGACAATTCACGAATTCGCAACAAATGTAACACTATTATCAAGAGTTTCAAAAATCAAATATAAATTGTCACTAAGTTAAAACAAGAACAATTCGAAGCCCTAAAATTAACAACTACCTACACCAGGGTGAAACCGAGATGATTAGCCGCTCATGGTTGATGCAACTTGATCACCGGATGTTTGGGATGCGGATGGAGTCATCTTGAAGCTTGATTGGATGATTGGTGAATGATGAAGGTTGGTGATGGATGGTGATGGTGGAAGGATTAGGGTTTGTGGAATGCTTGATTGTGTAGATGGTGATGATGATTCTTGATTCGGATGGGGATTGTAGTGATAGATGGAATTGGAGATGTAATGGTAGGTGAATTCGGCTCCAAGATGAAGTTTCAAACTCCAAAAAGTGTGTAACTCCCGTAATGAATGGCCAACGACCAATAATAGTCGATCCTCACACAAGAAAAATCAAAATTCACGTTGCTGTTTTCTGCTGCCCGTCGCCGACGGGCATGACCCCGTCGCCGACGGGTTCCCAATTCCTCAAATGGTGCCGACGGGTTGTTAGTCTGGATACGGGTGTTTCTGGCCTACGGGCATTTTAAGGGGGCGTCGCCGACGGCTTGGGACCCGTCGGCGACGGGTTCTCAAAACTTCATTTTCAGATTTTGCTTGTTTCACTCCCGTTTGATCCGTAATGCGTTCCGGTGCTCCGGTTTTCGATCCGGTGATCCGTAAAGCTCCCGAAAAGCTCCTTAAACTTCATTAAACCTGCAAAACACAAATCTAATTAAAAGTAGGCTATTCAAGATTAAAAGTCAAGTAAAAACATCAACTTAAGCATTAACGAACGGCGGTTTTCAACCACGCATCATCCTTCTTGTGGGTGTCAACCAGCATACACACACCCATAATGAACTTTCTAGTTTATAAGAAACTTAAACTCAATTTCCCACTTTTAGTCCTTCTAGTTTATTCTTTTTTCACCAATAGCACTAAGTTTCATTCTCCTGTTACTTGACTAATTATTTAACTAAGTTAAATAGCTTGGTTATTTTATTTTATGTCATTACACAAAGAGACATACTAGTCAATTAAAATTCGAGTTTTTGGGGCGTTACATTTTACAACTCAGGAAATTGATGCTTTAGAGGTCAAGAAGAAACTCATGATTTGTTTTTGCTTCATGTCTCAATATTACAACAAAACAGGGTCAGATTTCTTGCTTCTTCACCAACTAAAGGATGGACCCTCAATACAATTTGGCGAGTTGTTTTTTTTCGAGATTAGAACAATACTGGTACGTAAGCTTTTTTTATAATGATTACTATTTGTGATTGCTATTAAAACACTATTACTTAAGACTGGAAATTTATTGATTCACTAAACTTTTTATTTTGAAAATTTTGTTGCAGAATATGTCATGTTCTTCATAATAGGAGGACGACTGTAACTTCTTCTTCATATCGATTAATTTTGTTCTGAACAATCACGTCCAGAGCTTCCATTAGTTTTGTTATGAAAATCGAGTTCAGTTTGCATTCTGTTTGATAATTTGTTAATCTTATTTTGGAATTTGTTGACAGAGATCAGGTGGGTTATTTTGTCACACCCCAACCGATGGCGGAATCATCTGGGCGCGGCACTGTGCGAAACAGATTGTTCAAGAGATTCCACAACAACTATTAAATTACCAAATCCTTAACGTTAATATCCCATACTACTAACAGATAAAGTAAAAATAGCTATTACAGATAATTGTCTCAAAAACAAGCAAACTGTTCCGACAACTCGGATTTTTATTAGGTTTGTTTCTAGACTCCATCCTAGCTTGATTCCAGCAAATAACAAGCAACATCCTAGCATTCAATCACCTGTCACATACGTTAAAATAGAGGTCAATACACATAGTGTAAGGGTGAGAATACAAGTTTAATAGTAATAATAGAGTTCGAAATCGTTTACGCATAACCAGCATGTAACATGTACAAAGTGAAGGCAAGTAGGTTATCGGCAGAGAAATATGCACAGACGTGACTGCGAGTTATAGAATGCGCAACACATGTCCCCACTGGGACATGTGAAGTAAAGCCCTTAACAACCACAGGTGCTGAGTCCAAACTATAGTACTATCGTTGCTAAGGTGTCAGGCAACAATCACTGTGTTAACATAACATACAAGCATTCATCGAATATCACGTAGCATGCAATAATGGTCAGCGTATAAATAGTGTTTGTGTTATGTGTAGATTGTGATTTAGAATAAGTAACGTATGTAACACCCAAAAGTGCGTAAAGCAAAAAGGGTTCGAGTATACTCACAGATAGCGTTTAATAAGTAAACACTGTCTTGGATTGAAGGGAGCGCTGAGAGAGATTAGCCTGAACAGTTAACGATAGCATAAACGATGAGTGGCGCGTAAAACGGTGTAAAATACCAAGTGTCGGATGGTAATCCGATCGGATGGCAATCTGATTGGATGGCCATTCGATTGGATTGGCATTCGTTTGGTAAGGATGTGTTTGTGTATGATGGCTTTGAGGTTTTCGTTGTAGTATTTTGAAAACAGAGAAGTATCTCTAACTTTCAGGTCGGTCGATCGAATGATCGGTTGGCGATCCGATTGGCGGGACACTTAGTGAGAACAAGTTCACAGCAGGATTGCCACTCGATCGGATTGCAATCCGATCGGTTGGTAATCCGTTGGTTACTAATGATCTTTGAAATGTATGAAAATGACTAAGTGTTGAAGTTCTAAATGTCATATCATCAGATGGTCGTTCGATCGGATGACAATCCGATCGAGCGGCAATCCGTTCGACATTCAGGTCTTTGAAAAATTGAGTAAAACGTTTAAGTGTTAAATCCTCAAGTGCAATTCGATCGGATGGCAATCCGATCGGACGACAATCCGTCCCAACGCATCTGATCGTTTTGAACTTGATTATTTTGAGAGTTTGCAGTTTTGATCGAGACGGTGTGGTAACGTGCTAAACAACAGAAACCCCATCATGACCCAAGTAATCCGATCGAACAGGAATCACCCTAGTCTGATTAGTTAACTTGTTCAAGATGGTTGTTCATGTTTAACCCGAAATCGGTAGTCTCTCTGATAGAAACCAGATCTTGAACCAACATATCACTAAGAAGGAGTAGAAGATCAGAACGAGCTCTGATTCTATCGGTTTTGAGTGCATTGAGTGTAAAAGAGTTGAAAGAAAGTTAGAAAACCATCCTCCAATCCTTTTAACCATGAATATGTGTAGATCTAAGCGAAAACATTGTTTAATCTTGTGTAAATCCTTCAGATCTGAGTTGTTCTTGGTGGAATGAGGCCAAAACTTGAAGTTCATAAGAACTCCATGATGGCATCACCCTAGAACACCTCAAATCCACTGATTTCACGGTTAAAAGTTAAGATTCTAAAGAGAAAATGATGAAGAAGTGCATGTAGATCATAGAAGTACAAGATTTAGGTTGGAAACTTACAAGAATCGCGAGAAATCGAGAGAAAGAGAGCTTGAGTGCGGCTGGTCAAGCAGAGGAGCTGTCACATCACAAATGATGTGACAGGAGGATATTTATAGGGTTTCCAAAAGAGGAAAGGGAGCATGGGTCGGATTGGTCACCGATTGGATGGCAACTCGATCGGATGGCAATCCGATCGGATGGCCACTCGATCGGTTGGCCACTCGATCCAGGTGTCCGGCGTGTTGGGTTTTGTCGTTTCGATTCGCGTGTTGAGCGTTGCGATGCGTTTCGTTTCGAGTAATGCGATAGAATTACCCATTAGTTACACAAATAACCTAACTACTATATCTAACGTACAATCACTATAATAACTTGCGTTTAGCGTTTGCGATTAAGTTGCGATGCGATAGAGTTGCGATTGCGCTTCGATTAATCACCACAAACATAAAGTAAACATGCACAAGTAACACATAAGTAACACACACGTAAAACAATATACAGAACCTACAAATCATGGCGTGAATGCGATAGCGATGCGATTAGCGAATAAGCGATAAAACATGCGATGAATAGCGATTAAACCTCGATTATTAATAGATACTCCACATAATACAACTAAAGCGATAAAATAAAATAGATTAATTATAGTCAAAGAAGTCAAAACAGTAGTTAAGCAAGGAGTGACAGATCGCAATTAGTAATCTTTTCTTCCTTTGACTTAAATCTTGACTTTTTACTTTGACTTTCGTAACACGGGGTGTTACATATTTTATTTTTCTGGTGCAGAGAAGAAAGATTTGAACGTTTTGGCGCCTGATGTTTGTTCTTTGACCGGTATTTATGACAGGTTTGCCATTAATTTGTGCCTAATTTGTTGTTTTCTTGATTCAGTGGTGTTATCTAGGTTGGATTATTTTTCTCTAATTTATTACATCGAAATTACTTTTTTGGTCAACCATATTTATTGTTATACTCTTTTGCTGAAAGAAGGAACCGAACCCATTAATGTTCATTAGTATTTAATACAAACAACATGGTTATTTTTTAAAATTTATTGTTACATAGGAGTAGTGATTGTTATTGATTATTTGATATGTTGATTAGCACACTTTTCCCTTTAACTACCAAAGTGAAACGGTCGCTTTTGACTTAGTTTTTTCATCAACCACGATTTGTGAATACATTTATTGTCCCTTGCAAGCGGATTACAAGTGGTTTACATACGCCGACCGTTTAGCAAGTCAGTTGCGTACAACCAGGTATGAGGTTACCTAACTATGGCTCTGCATCTTTCTTTATAAACTACTCCTGATAAAGGACCGGGTATCTTATCTTGGGTAAATGGGGTGGTTCGCTTGACTTTCAATGGGTTTAGCAGCCTACCTCCAGCTTAGAAGTGGCTGAATAGGAAAGACTATCGGAGGATATCATAAATTACTCCTTCAGCATGGGCGAGGATAAGTGGAAATGGTTACTGGATGCTTCGGGTCAATTCTCGGTGCGGAGCTTTAGGAGACGCATGCATGGGCTTTATTTTTCGGGTCTTGGTAACAAATGGGTTTCGCTTAAAGTAAACTTTTTGTCCTGGAGAGTCTCTAGATCGGGTTGCCACGACAATCAATTTGGCTTGAAGAAATGTGCGCATTGAGTCCACGAGGTGTAAGGTGTGCGAGAAGCTGAATAAAGTGCAGAGCATCTTTTTTGTCACTTTGTGCGGCATGTTTGCGACTTTATTATCTCTTGGTGTAAAATTGTTGTTTTACGCATCCTTGAGATAGAAGACCTGGTGACATGCATAGCTTTGTCCAAGCCTTGGCCAAACGGAGAAGAGCCATTTATGTAGTCTTTCAGACGATAATTTGGTGTATGTGGAAAGGGTGAAACGAACTGATTTTCAGCAGGAAACAACCCAACATTGCAAGGATAACGTGGAGCCTGGTGAGATTCCATTTGTGGATTAGCTGATTTGGGCCTTAATCCTACCACTAATATGACTCATGTATGGATTCGAAACACCTTCTTTTGCTAAGGTTATGTTTATTAAGAATAGGTTTGCAAACATGAAACATATCAAGATTTATTCTTAAATATATAATCAAATTAATCAAGATTTATTCCTAAATATCTAATCGAATTTGAGTACAAATATGAGATGTAAACATGTAAGTAATCGACTTATGATTGCATAAGAACTTATAGCTTTATATATGTGTTATTATGTGAGATTGTATGGATTTGGGCCGGGCTTATTATGTATGTTTTATTAAAGGCAGTTTAGATAAATATATTCAAGCTTTTGAAATTTAATATGTTTAATCAAATATAGTTTTCATGAACCGAACCAAACCGTCGAACCGACCCGAATATTTTACATCTGCTCGTATGATATTAGAGTATTTGAAAAGAATGAACCCACTGAAAAAAGTTCTTGGATCCGCCACTGCCTAAGCTGTTAAGGTTTTTAGTTGATCATGGTTTTTTAGTTTAGTTTTGATGTGTTATGGATTTACTGTGAATTAGGATAGTTAGTGTAATAATGAGGTCGTGGCATTTAGACCATTTTGCCACCTCTTATATGTACATGTTGTTTCTAACCATTTTCATATTTTTTTTATTATTTAGATAAGCAAGAACATGTTGTAGGTATATGGAGGAGACGTTAGACCTCATCTTAGTGTCATGTCTTACAACAAAAGCTATTTGGTGGATGATCGGGGTGTGGCTGAACATGAATAACCTACATAATTGATCATCGGTTAAAGAAATTCTGCTACAAGTCAAGAATATGCAGCTACAAAAAGTACAAGGAAAGCGCTGATGAGTATTGTCATTGGTGCACTATATAAATTTGGTTAAATAGAAACGAGAAGATCTTCAAATGCTTAAAGGTAAAATTTTCATTTATAACTAGACACAATGCGTTTTAAAGCAACTTGCCAATAAAGAGTGGCATTTTAAGTGTCAACTATTTTATGTAATGTTTCAGATGAATTATTATCTACTAAATCATATGCAACTTTCATACTGTGCTTATTTATTATTCAGGATTCAGATGCTTCAATTCGTCACAAGCAACGGCGGATGTACCTCTTGATAAGGGGTAACCTACGTTGCCCCTTGACGCTCCGACGGTAGTGTAAATTTTGACATTTTTTTATTTCGTTACCCCTTTTCTTTGAAACGTTGCCCATATAACGGTTTTCTAAATCCGCCACTGGTCACAAGAGTATGTCTTCGAAATCTTTACGGCGTTTACTATTTATGTATTAATAATAAATAGTTTTTAATAAAAGTAACTATCTCGAGCCCGGGAATACAACTTTTCCGAGCTTCCTAATGATTTCAAGTATCACACTTTTCAGTCTACTATAATTGATAGTTTGGTAAATCAATTTTATACATTAACATTCTTAACAATTATATTAAGTTAGTGACATTTAACATTCTAAAATAAATGACATTTTCTTGTGTAGCGTCTTCCTCCACACACTGCCGAATATGCTGGTCTACATGACAATTCAGAATTTAATGTTAAGATGGTTGATGTACGTCAATGTTAGTTGAAGATATCTATAAAAGGACCTTTTGAAGAAACACGGTTTGTAAATTGTACTATACCAAATTTTTTGAACTTTTTGAAAATCTACATTTATTATTGTTTTTTTTTATAGATATAATGTTGTCGGTTAGGCTGATTTGATTAAATTTGAGGAACTTCAATGGAGTAAGATGAGCGTTTTTAGATGGTCAACTAGCGAAGGAAGCTTCTGCTTGCAATAGATGAAGAAGAATTATGATAGTTCAAAACAATTATTTTATCAATTTCGTGTTTTCATAACATTCTTATCTTATTTTCAGTATTGTCGTATTTGATTATTTAGTAATTGAACATTATGAACTGTACGTCACTTTATCAAGAGTCGAGACGAGAGGTGTCAAAATTTTAGTATTTGATGCTGATGGTAAACCGACAACGCAGACATCTAACGTGGTTTACAAGGAGATATTTGGTTAGTTATGATGTAATTTTCACTTTCAGTTTGATGTATTTTAAGTTTTCCTTTTACGTTATTTTGGTTTTGAAATAATTTTTTTGTAAATTGTATTGACTACT
This sequence comes from Helianthus annuus, assembly GCF_002127325.2. NCBI lineage: Eukaryota > Viridiplantae > Streptophyta > Magnoliopsida > Asterales > Asteraceae > Helianthus > Helianthus annuus. The sequence goes on from NC_035448.2 coordinate 71,373,472, forward strand.
TTATTGTGTCTTAATAAATGAAATATTTTAAAATCAAAGATTATATCCTCAAACAGTAAACCAATAATCTTATCTTATAATTTATTTAGATTATCAGTGAATGTCCTCACAAATTTAAAAAAAAATAAAAATAAGTTGTTATACTAAAAAAATATACATGATTAATAACGAATAAAATAAACAATCCGTGGGTACCACGGGTAGGGAAAGGTTCAAGTGAAAACTTCTTTTATCGCGAAAACTAACTAAAAAATAAAAAAATAAAAACTTTAAAAAAAATTTGTAGTGCACATGTTACACATGTGCACTACAATTTTTTTATACACAAAAACTATCGAAAATTGGTAAAAAAAAATTGGTATGTTTTTTTTAGGTTTTTTTAGTTAGTTTTCGGGTTTTGACTTTAACTAGTGGTTTTTAATTGAACCTTTCCCAATATATAGAGAGAACGGTGAAAAGTGTGAGAACGGTGAGAACGATTTTGGTGGTGACATGTGGCATTTATGTTAAATTACAATAAGAGGTAATGTTGTCAAAAATCCACTCACATGAACTGGGTGTTCAAATAAAACGTTATAAAAACACCCAATTCAGAAAAACGCCATGAAAAATAACCAGTTAAAATACAATAAAACACTCAAAAGCTATTTTTTGAGCTATAATTTACAACAGCTCAAAAAAATCATTTTTTTGAACGCCATAAAACACTTAGCTATTTTTTGAGCTATAATTTACAACAACTCAAAAAAACCATTTTTTTGAACGCCATGAAACACTGAATGTACCCAGTTAAAACGCCATAAAACACTCAAAAGCTATTTTTTTGAGCTATAATTTACAAAAGCTCAAAAAACCGTTTTTTTTAAGCCTATAAAACACTCAAAAGCTACTTTTTGAGCTATAATTTACAACAGCTCAAAAAAAAAAACCATTTTTTAACGCCATAAAACAATCAAGCTATTTTTTGAGCTATAATTTACAACAGCTCAAAAAACGGTTTTTTTGAGCCATATAGCTTTTTTGATCTCAGAAAAATCATAATTTGTACTAGTGTAAAAACGCCATAAAACACTCAGTTCAGAAGAACGCCATGAAAATACCTAGTAAAACGCCATAAAAACACCTAGTTCAGAAAAACGCCATGAAAATACCTAGTCTAAAACGCCATAAAACACCCGGTTCAGAAAAACGCCATAAAACTCAGTTAATTTTTTTTTTCGAAAAGTATATCAATAGTATACTCGTTGGAAAGATAAAAAACGTTTAGTTTTATGGTGTAATTTTTTTCGAAAAATAATCACGTATAAAAAAGTTATTGTCGTTTAAATATGACTGGGGGAAAATGGGGTGTGATTAGTATGTGCACCTTTGTTTGGATCTTCCTATTTTACCCCTCCTGTTAGTTCCAAGACTCCTATTATTTACAAAAATGTCACCGCATCAATCTCAGCCACAAACTACTAAGATCTTGTGGCTGAGAATCGTTCTCACCGTTATCACACTTTGAGACGTTCTCTCCTGATCCTGTTCCTATATATATATATATATAGGTCCATCCCCTTTAAACCCATCCTCACACTCATCCTACATGGTGGAGCATCCTTGAGGACTACCCTCCTCCACACCGACTAGTCTTATGGTTTCTTAGACTGTCCATGTAACCCCATCAAGATGACTTGTTGATTTTGTAACGAGCGATAACACTCAAGACTCTCAAAACAAACGAACAATCAGACCATCACTATTACATTTGTCATCATTGGTACATTAAAGAACATTTGAAACGGTGGACAATCAGACCATCACTACATTGGTAGATAATCAAGTTGATTTAGCCTTCTATCTCGCTCCGTGATTACCATATCCATTTCTCTCATCTTGGTCTTTCTCACTCTGTCTATGTTTTGTTGGAACCACCACATGCGAGTGTTGAGGCAAACTCGAGTGTTCCCTCGAAATCCAGTACACCGAAAGCGCTATTACTTCTCGCAAACATATATACGATCTCCAAACTATGTTACAACACTTATAAACGGTCAACTCCCGTCGGTTTTCTGGCAAACTATTGAAGGATCTTACAGCGGCTCGTAGTCGAATATAAACCTTGCAGCCTTCGAACGCCACCCAAAGACCACCACCATCTGGTATCAGGTGTTGGTTTCCGGGAGAACTCTTGCCGGTAATGACGCAGCAAGTATAAGAAGATGTTTAGTTTTTTTATTCATGCCATGGCAGACATTTTCTTTCATATGTGAGCGATAGATTTCAAGGTATGATAAGACTTTCATCCTTGTTCTTTGTGACTTTGTATTTTTATCAAGTTACATAAAGGCCAGTTTAAATATCCATAATAATTATGTAAATGGGGCATTACACACCTTATCTAATTGAAGTAGAAAGTAAAGGATGATTCTAAATAATTCATAAAGATTTAGAAAGTTCTTACGAGATCGTCTAAACTCCAAAATCTCTCTCTATATATACTAAAAACATTTTATTAAGCAAAAGCATAGAAGAAACGAAAACAAAAAGACCAGTTAGTAAATTTTGAAAATAAACATCCCAACTCCCCTTAAAGTTATTGATAAATAGATAATCCTATAATACTCACAAAAGATTAACTATGACGACTCCTTGGTATTTCTCTAAATTTCATTATTTTTATCTCAGTAATCAGGAAGTAAAGCTCCTTATATTGCAGGAAACTATGTTATTTACTCTACATGAATCCGTATTAAGATGAAAATGAAATTACTTTTTTGTTGTATTTTTGGGAAATGCAAATGGCCGGAAGTACTTGCTACATTGTGCTTATTTGCAATTAATATGCGGATTAGAAAAATTAATCTCAAGTAAACCCATGAATAGATTGCTTATGGGTTGGTTATGTTTTTATCTCTTATGGGTTTAACGAGTGAAAGTAAAAAAGAAGTGTTTCGGATTTTTAAACGCAGACTCCTTAAATATGTATAAAAATTTGCCATTTTCAACCGTAACCCTTGACATGTTATTTTACCCATCCATTTTAACCATGTTTTGGAATAAACATCATTGTGTTTTGGTTGGTGCAGGGAAGACAATCGTATACTAAACTCAAATGAATGATAAACAAAGGCAACATGAACAAGAAATGATAGAAAGCCTTCTTAGTGTCAAAGAGATACTTCGTGATGCAAAACAAATCGCATATGGCTATTTCAATAGCAAAAAGTTGTAAGAAAATGTTCAGTTAAAAATTGTGACAAATATTTTTGTTATCTTTTATTTAGATAAATTATAAAAATACTAGATGACTCATGTTTTCGCATTTGTGTGTGCGTTTATTGACATTCAACAATGGCTTTAATACGTACCCGATACTTTTTGTGTCAAATTATTATTTAATTGATATGTATAAGGCTAATGACAACGCTACGATCTAAGTGGACCTTCGAGTCATCCGATTATTTCTCCCCTCTGGTTATGAAAACATTGCCCAACTGTTGTGATCTCGTCGCAATACGCGGGCACCCTACTATAGTACTTAATAATTTAGTTTGTCAGAACAAAATGTAATTTATAGGTTTTTGAATTATAATTGTAAGTAAAGAGACTTTTCTTTCATTTAAATATTTATTATGTCAACACTATTAAATAATATAATTTATTTTGAGACCACTCCTATACATAAACTAGTCCATACCGAACAAAAACCCGCTACTCACATGACTTGTAACAACTTTATTTTTACTTTATTGTGATTTCCATTAATTTCTGGCCCAAATATTGGAAGAAGGCCCAAAAAAGCCCACGAAATAGTGATATAAACCGATCTCCTAGGGTTTATCAGAAGGAGAAGGTGCCGCTGCTGTTCCATCGTATATTTCCACCGGAGGCTCCGATCTCCTACTGCAGCCATGGTGAGTACATCTTTCTATCTTCTTGATCCGTTATTGATATCTGATTTGCGTCTAGTTATCATTTGTTGTTCATTTCTATCGTTTTCGCTATTACAATTTTACGGTTGGTTATGTAGTTATTAGGTGATTACATTGTATTAATTAGCTCTTGCATCCGTACAGTTAATCGCTCATTGGCTAGTTGCATTAATTCAGCATTTTAGGTTGTGAATTGCTGCTTCAAGCTGTAATCGATTGTTTTAGGCCACACTTTTAGCTGTAATTTATGTAATACGATCGTGATTATGCTGCGTAACAACAGGAATAGTTTTATTGATGCATTTCATATTTAAGTTACTAGTTGATTAACACTGTTTTGTGCTGTATTGAAGGCTAGAGGTTTGAAGAAACATATGAAGAGGCTCAATGCTCCTAAGCATTGGATGCTTGATAAACTTGGTGGTGCTTTTGTAAGTAACTCTAAACACTTGTTATTTGTGATAAGTAAGGGATATTATTCATGGTTCGGTGTTGGGCTGCTTGTTGTTTAAGTGGCCGCTTTACTTTGACAGTTCGGTTTTAGAAAAAGTTTGATTTTGTTTCAAAAGCATGTGTTTGTGTTAAGTTTTAAAAAAAGTGACAAGGATTGTTTATGAATAAGTTTTCATAGTTAACTTTATATTTCCAAAATGAAAGAAAAAATGCTTAATGGTAAGTCAAACTTCCAAAATGAAAGAAAAAAATGCTTAATGCTAAGTCAAACTTTATATTTCCAAAATGAAAGAAAAAATGCTTAATGGTAAGTCAAACTTCCAAACTGTAAACCGTCAAATCTATGAAACCGAATTGTGAACACGACAAACTGGTCTGGTTTTCGCAAATTTGGCGATTTGGCCAGGTTTGGTGGTTTATGGACACCCCTAAGGATTAGTATCTTATGATCTGTATTTTTTGTTTATCAGGCTCCCAAGCCATCATCTGGACCTCATAAATCAAGGGAATGCTTGCCCTTGATCCTCATCTTGAGGAACAGGTTGAAGTATGCTTTGACTTACCGTGAGGTTCAATCTATTTTGATGCAACGACATGTGCTTGTTGATAACAAGGTCAGGACTGACAAGACTTACCCTGCGGGTTTCATGGGTGAGCACACTCATTGTCATATTTTTTGGTGGGTTGTTTAGAATGCATTATGTTTTACATTTTGTATTCATGGTTTAATATATGTTTTTTGTTCATCAGATGTCGTCTCAATTCCGAAGACCAATGAAAGTTTCCGACTTCTATATGATACAAAGGGCAGGTTCAGGCTTCACTCCATCAGGGACGAGGAATCAAAGGTTAGTTGGTGTTTTTGAAGTAACATTAATCCTTTAATCTTAATTGTTCAAAAGTTAAATAAGTCGTACAAAAATTAATTTGTTTACGCATGTTTGTCAAACATAGCTTTACTTCTGTGTTGGATCTTCATTAAGTGATAGCTAAAAGGGATAATATATACGTATACCTCTTAAGTATTCAAATGTTTTTTTTTAAATCAAGCTAGGCAAATGTTTTTTGAAATAACTTGTGAAACGACATAGTGGTGTAATTGGTTAAAGCTTACATTACACTTAGGAGTAACAAAAGCTTTAAACTTTACACACATTTTGTAATTTTAAAATTATGTGGCATGTTCATTCCATGAATGAAGCAAATGGATACTTGTGGTATTTTCTAGTTTTTTTTTATTATTTGTGTGGTCTTGGTCAAAATTTTAATGTATCTTTTGTTGTGCAGTTCAAGTTGTGCAAAGTTAGGTCTGTTCAATTTGGTTCAAAGGGGATTCCATACATCAACACTTATGACGGCCGGACAATTCGCTACCCAGATCCACTCATCAAAGCTAACGACACCATCAAACTCGATTTGGAGTCGAACAAGATCGTTGATTTTATCAAGTTTGATGTCGGGAATGTTGTCATGGTGACAGGTGGACGCAACACTGGTCGTGTTGGAATCCTTAAAAGCAGAGAAAAACATAAGGGCAGCTTTGAGACGGTTCACATTCAAGATGCCACTGGGCACGAGTTTGCCACCCGTTTGGGAAATGTGTTTACTCTTGGAAAAGGTTCAAAGCCTTGGGTATCACTCCCCAAGGGTAAGGGTATCAAGTTGACAATCATTGAGGAGGCTAGGAAAAGGCAGGCTGCTCAAGATGCAACTGCATAGGTGGTTTGATTTTGTATTGATTGTGTTCTAGGAGAGTTATGCTTTAATTTGGGTACAATTTTCAATTTTGAGACCTTGGATATGCATTTTAAAGTTGGTTTGATTACAAATTGAAGACTTACTTTTCTTGATTTTTAGAATTTGGTTATGTAGAATACTTCATACAATTAAGATGGTTATGTAAGGCATATCTAGTGATCTAAATGCTTGTATGATGCAGTAAACAAAATTCAAAATCCGTTTAATGATTGTAGGACAGGTAAACCCAAGCAAAATAAAACACCGAATTTAAAGTACTCAACGAGATAATCTGGCTGAGGCAGATGGTCCTCCGGAGGAAATTGCCTTGCCTCTCCTAAATTTTGTAAGTTCGTTTTGGTAAATCAACCCCCATCTAGCTAGCTAGCTACTCTTCGTTCGGCCAACATTTTCAAGACTACTCTCCTTCAAGTAGACCACCTACTACTGAAGTAAAGTAAGTCATTAAACTCCAATGATATACGTAGTGTGGATATCTTATATATATGGTCAACTTTGGCCGTTACAGACAGAGTTGTATAATTTTGCATTGCATGTTTACATTTCAAGATCTGTTATAACTATCAGGTTTTATTTAATTCAGTTTCATGAACTCATCAAAAATAAACTAATATGTTACTTTTGAGCATGTATCTTAGGTAGGAGATCCTTGAAAGAGAAGATCTAGAAGCTGAAGGAGACTTAGAAATGGGACAGGTAGAAAACATTTAAATTCCAAGTCATATCGTATCTCTTTCATTAGACTGTTAGTGTTGAGCTACTGATATGAACACGAAAGATAATCTGAAACAGAAAACAAAGAAAGCAAAAAAGAAAACAGTAATAGTGAACCGGGCTTGTGTTTGACACAATTCCCTTAAACAGATACGCGGTATGTTTCCAGGGTACGTCGGTTCAAAGCAGCAGCAGCCTACAGCCGGACTTGATCACTTGCCTGAAATGAAACCGGAGAGTGAAGGATATGTTCTGGTGTGTCTAACCTGATTAGTTTGATTTGGTTTGGTTTTATAGCCATAAAACCATAACCGATTTCTAATTATCATTATTGCAGCCAATCAAAATCCGACAAACTGACCAATTATCAACATAGTAACCACAAATGCCCTATGGGGCTTTTTGTTTGTCACAAACGATATTAGTGTTAACACTGTTACATCAACTTCGTCTTCCACTGATAACCAAACTGTTCCATTAATGGCATGTATTTCCTCGTCCGAATTAAAAGTTACCTGACCAACAAAAAAAAATCAGCAAGAAAAATAAAGAAAATGATGACACAAAATTATCTATACTACTTTAATAAGGATATTAGAAGGACAAGATGGTAATTGAACAAGGTGTTGAAAAAACACTGAATGCACAATGTACAACTGTTAAGGCACAAGAAAACACAAACCCTTTTACCCTTTACAAGGGTATACATCGGCCGTCCATCTATACTACTTTCTCACACGGATCAACATCGGGACCGTCCATTTGACTTCACACGGATCACCATATGCTTTCTCTCTCAATGCTCACACATCTCACAAAACAACATCAGATCTTCTTCTCTCTCTTCTCTCTCTCTTTTCTCTCTTCTCGGCGATCTAGGGTTTCATGAGATCTATCACCAGATCCGTTTGAATCTATCACCAGATCCGTTTGATGAGCAGATCAAGGGTTTCATGAGATGTTCTGGCAAGGGATCCACAGATTTGAACAAGGGATCCGTTTTATCTGGCAAGGGATCCACAGATTTGAACAAGGGATCCGTTTGATGTTCTGATAAGTTGCTTTATCTTTAATCTTGATGTAGATTTGTTAGTAGATATCTTACCATGTTCTTCTGTGATTGTTACTTTTCAGGTGAAGCGGTTGACGGATGTTCGAAGGACGAAATCTGAGGTTTACGAAGGATTTTTTCATGTGTTTTGTGATGAATCGACTCAGGTTAGGTTCTAAATGTTGATTTATCTTTAATCTTGATGTAGATTTGTTAGTAGATATCTTACCATGTTCTTTTGTGATTATTACTTTTCAGGTGAAGCGGTTGACGGATGTTCGAAGGACGAAATCTGAGGTTTACGAAGGAGTTTAGCATGTTTTTTGTGATGAATCGACTCAGGTTAGGTTCTAAATGTTGATTTATCTTTAATCTTGATGTAGATTTGTTAGTAGATGCGGTTATTTCAAATTAGGTTGAAAGTCTTGTGATATTTGAATTTGTATTTTTGGTGATGATAGTTAGATTAATTTCAGATATGACATAGTGAAAGGATAAATTGTTTTTGTAGTTTTGATTTTACTGTGTTCTGTTATATTTTGATCTTTTCCTTCATTTTTGGGACTGATAAGTGTCATGGTTGTGTGATAATTATGATATTTAGGTCATTTAGATATGGAATTGTGAAAAGATAGATTGTTATGTATTTTTGATTTTGGTTTGTTCTGTGGGATGTTCGATGAGCAGATCTAGGGTTTCATGAGATGTATCACCAGCTTTATCTGGCAAGGGATCCACAGATTTGAACAAGGGATCTGTTTGATGTTCTGATAAGTTGCAATGAGTGTTATATATCTTACCATGTTCTTTTGTGATTCTTATCTTTAATCTTGATGTAGATTTGTTAGTAGATGCGGTTATTTCAAATTAGGTTGAAAGTCTTGTGATATTTGAATTTGTATTTTTGGTGATGATAGTTAGATTAATTTCAGATATGACATAGTGAAAGGATAAATTGTTTTTGTAGTTTTGATTTTACTGTGTTCTGTTATATTTTGATCTTTTCCTTCATTTTTGGGACTGATAAGTGTCATGGTTGTGTGATAATTATGATATTTAGGTCATTTAGATATGGAATTGTGAAAAGATAGATTGTTATGTATTTTTGATTTTGGTTTGTTCTGTGGGATGTTCGATGAGCAGATCTAGGGTTTCATGAGATGTTTCACCAGCTTTATCTGGCAAGGGATCCACAGATTTGAACAAGGGATCCGTTTGATGTTCTGATAAGTTGCAATGAGTGTTATATATCTTACCATGTTCTTTTGTGATTCTTATCTTTAATCTTGATGTAGATTTGTTAGTAGATGCGGTTATTTCAAATTAGGTTGAAAGTCTTGTGATATTTGAATTTGTATTTTTGGTGATGATAGTTAGATTAATTTCAGATATGACATAGTGAAAGGATAAATTGTTTTTGTAGTTTTGATTTTACTGTGTTCTGTTATATTTTGATCTTTTCCTTCATTTTTGGGACTGATAAGTGTCATGGTTGTGTGATAATTATGATATTTAGGTCATTTAGATATGGAATTGTGAAAAGATAGATTGTTATGTATTTTTGATTTTGGTTTGTTCTGTGGGATGTTCGATGAGCAGATCTAGGGTTTCATGAGATGTATCACCAGCTTTATCTGGCAAGGGATCCACAGATTTGAACAAGGGATCCGTTTGATGTTCTGATAAGTTGCAATGAGTGTTATATATCTTACCATGTTCTTTTGTGATTCTTACTTTTCAGGTGAAGCGGTTGACGGATGTTCGAAGGACGAAATCTGAGGTTTACGAAGGATTTTCGCATGTGTTTTGTGATGAATCGACTCAGGTATGTCACTCGCAACTCGCAAGGAAACCTTTTTTTAGGATCTGAATTTAATTAGTTATACCTTTGGTTAACGACTGTCACGATCACTATTATTACAGAACAAGCTCACTCCGATCTTCTGGCTGCCGGAGAAAGTGTATCTGCTTGGAGAGTCTCGGAATTGGCTTTGGCGACGCTGAACGCTGCTTCATTCGAATCGATGGGGGCTTCATATGCAGAATGTTCCCTCACTTAGTGGTCTCATGCTCACTCAAGCACAGGTAAAGTAAAGTTTATCATCATTCATCAATTTTCTTTTCTTTTTTGTTTATAATAAAGGTTTTTATATTTGCAACTTGACAAAATCTGATTTATATTAAATTTATTTTAAGTTAATAGTGTACTGGTTATAACTAATATCAAATCTTTACTAATACTTGATTTCTTTTTATGATGGTTGACTTTGCGAGAACTAACGAAGCATTAGTGTCAAGAATGGGCTGAGATTCGAATTCAGTCGGTTTTTCGCTCTTTTTTGGTAATTTCTAAGCCTTGAATATTAATTTTTAACATGCTATGCTACTGAGAGAATATAAACTTGACTATATTCTCTGTTTTTTGATCAGAGGTAAAGTAAAGTTTATCATCATTCATCAATTTTCTTTTCTTTTTTGTTTATAATAAAGGTTTTTATATTTGCAACTTGACAAAATGTGATTTATATTAAATTTATTTTAAGTTAATAGTGTACTGGTTATAACTAATATCAAATCTTTACTAATACTTGATTTCTTTTTATGATGGTTGACTTTGCGAGAACTAACGGAGCATTAGTGTCAAGAATGGGCTGAGATTCGAATTCAGTCGGTTTTTCACTCTTTTTTGGTAATTTCTAAGCCTTGAATATTAATTTTTAACATGCTATGCTACTGAGAGAATATAAACTTCACTATATTCTCTGTTTTTTGATGTGTTTTGTTATTTTTATGCTTTTTGTTTTTTAACTGATCTTAACCCATTTGACTTATGCTACAGACAAAAAGGGATCAAGATCGGGACCGTCCATTTGACTTCACACGGATCACCATCTGCTTTCTCTCAACCCATTTGACTTATGCTACAGACAAAAAGGGATCAAGATCGGGACCGTCCATTTGACTTCACACGGATCACCATCTGCTTTCTCTCTCAATGCTCACACATCTGACAAAAAGGGATGCTAAAAGCAGGGAAGTACAATCTACAGGAAAAAGCAACACTTTACTTTTGTGTGAAAGACAGCTTGCTTGCTGCAGTCTATAATATATCAACACTCTTCCATACACTGTTTGAAAGACAGCACTGCTTCCTTCAGTCTCTATAAATAATCCAGAGATATCTACACTCTACTCACACTTTACAAACTCTCAACTACACTCAACTGAAATTGTAAGTTTATCTCAGTTGAATAATCCTACTTTCAAAACATCAACTTAACAACTTCTATTTACTTCGATTTCAGAATATATCAACTCTTTGCATTCGGATCTTGCGTTGTTTCTCGGCTCTCACATCAAGGTTTTAAAATTTTTGTCGGCTTTTCACATCTCCCTCTTGCATTGTTGTAAGTTCTTTCAAATATGACATAGTGAACGGATAAATTGTTTTTGTGGTTTTTATTTTACTTTGTTCTGTTATATTTTGATCTTTTCCTTCATTGTTGGGACTGATATGTGTCATGGTTTTGTGATACTTATTATATTTAGGTCATTTTTGGGGATGATAAGTGTTGTAGTTCAAAGAAAATTATGATAGTTAGGTCAATTTTAGATATGGAATAGTGAAAAGATAGATTGTTATGTATTTTTTATTTTAGTTTGTTCTGTGGGATGTTTTGATATACTTTTTCATTTTTCGGGATAGTGAAAGGATAAATTGTTTTTGTAGTTTTGATTTTACTTTGCTCTGTTGTATTTTGATCTTTTCCTTCATTTTTGGGACTGATATGTGTCATGGTTTTGTGATACTTATTATATTTAGGTCATTTTTGGGGATGATAAGTGTTGTAGTTCAATGAAAATTATGATAGTTAGGTCAATTTTAGATATGGAATAGTGAAAAGATAAATTGTTATGTACTTTTTATTTTAGTTTGTTCTGTGGTATGTTTTGATATATTTTTTCATTTACTTAGTTCTGTTATGTGTCATGGTTTTGTGATATGTGTACTTAGTTCTGTTATGGAATAGTGAAAAGATAAATTGTTATGTACTTAGTTCTTTTCCTTCATTTTTGGGACTGATATGTGTCATGGTTTTTTGATAATTATGATATTTAGGTTCATTTACTTAGTTCTGTTATATTTTGATCTTTTCCTTCATCATTGCAGGAATTTTTTTTAAAACAGTACTGTATTCAAAGCAAAATAAAACGCCGTATTCACAAAACAATACTGTATTTAAAACAATATTGTATTCACAAAGCTGATTGTTATAGTTATTATGTATATGTGTAAATTATAGTAAATTGTTTTTGTAGTTTTGATTTTACTTTGTTCTGTTATATTTTGATCTTTTCCTTCATTTTTGGGACTGATATGTGTCATGGTTTTGTGATAATTATGATCTTTTCATTCATTTACTTTGTTCTGTTATATTTTGATCTTTTCCTTCATCATTACAGGAATTTTTTTTAAAACAATACTGTATTCAAAACAAAATAAAACGCCGTATTCACAAAACAATACTGTATTCACAAAGCTGTATTCAAAACAATACTGTATATTCAAAACAATACTGTATTCAAAACAATACTGTGTTCAAAACAATACTGTATTCAAAACAATACTGTATTCACAAAACTGATTGTTATAGTAATTATGTGTATTTTTCAGTTTACAAATCACTCCAAACACATATCAATTGAGAGGTATGGGTGGTGGTTATCCAATTCCCGTTGAATCACTAGGATCAACAAACTATTTAAACCTTCCTGATTCAAACCCTCTAACTTCAAACCCACCTCCGGTGTCAACCCCACCTCCGGTTTTAACCCCACCTTCGGTTTCAACCCCACCTCCATTGTCAAACCCTGAATATGATGATCCATTTGGTTGGACGGATGAAGAGTTGAATTGGGCGTATGACTATACCTTCGCTCAACTACAATTTGGTGGACTACAAATTGAGGGGTGCCATCGTCCGGTGCCAAACACTCCTATACTTCCTATGCATCCTCCACCTTCAAACCCCCCTTATGTGGAAAACTACAGTCAAACACAAGAACTACCGACCTGGGCTGAAGGGTACGAAACTGACCCTGGGGCGGTTTACGAACCACCATTGGATGAAAAAATGGTTTGGGAACCTTAGAACAACTTTTATGATGACTGTAGTTTTTTTTTTCTCGAATTAGTTTGAATCTTAATTATGTAACTTTTAATTATGTATTAGTTTAAATTTAAATTTGTTGCTGTTTAATTTTAATCATGTTTTAGTTTAAATTTTATTTCTGGAGTTTTTATTTTTTTAGTTAACTAATATTGAACACTTAATAGGATATGTCTGATCATTTTTCCGTTGAAGAATTTTCATCATTGACAAATGATAGAGCATGGTATAATATAATCTTTGTTAAGGTGGAGTTTATTTGGCATGACGTCGATGGAAAGAGATTAGTGGTTATATTTCTTGATCAACACGTAAGAACATTATTTTAATTTACTTTGTGTTATATAAGCGTTTTTCCACCACTAAATTTCTTTTCATTTTAGAGACAAAAAATTGTTGCGTTCGTCCCACAAAATTTGATACACAAATATAATGACGCGTCATTGATGGGTGGTTTTTTTTCGTTGAATCATTTCCAAATTGAGAATCTCAACTATCTTGAGTGCCCAAAGTACCAGAATTACGTGTTAGTTTGGTCCGAGAAGAAAATTGTCATCAACGAATATACAAAGCTTTCTTCACTTACGCTTACGATTCCAAGGGGTGCTTCTTTATATCCATTGGTCCCTTCCATTATAGAATTGAAGCATGACAGGAGACCTCAAATGGATATTGTTGGTACATATTAATTCTCTATCTATAATTTTTATTAAAAATATAAAACTTTACATATGGTCTATACGATTTAACTGATTTGGTTTTAGATGTGGTTGGGAGAATAATAGAAGGCAAACGTGATCGATGTTGTTTTGAACTTTCTCTTCAAGATAAGACGTACGTTATTATTTATTATTAACATATTACAAACATAATATTTACGTTATATGTAAGAAAATATTATTATTAGAAGAACTTTAACCCAAAATCGTAATATACAGTGGTCACACAATACAATTGTTTTTGTCTGCCCTGAAGCCTTCCGATGTGATACGTTCCATTCGAGCCGTGCAACAAAGGTCCATCATATATGTATCACGTCTCAAGTTGGTTCATCTACCAGATAGTATGTTATGCTTTACACATGAACATTCTAATAATTAGTTAGATCTAATGGCTCATGTAGTTTAATAAAAGTTATATTTTATTTGTTATTTCAGTTAATATTTTGAAGTCTACGGAGTTGAGTACGATTACGTACGAACCGGATATGGTCGAGGCACGGGATATGTAAATTATGGATCGTTATCCAATTTGTGTTTAAGTTAGAAACATTTGGTGTTGTTATTTGTTTAGTTGTTGAATATTAAAGTCTCTCTTGGTGTTTCGTGTTTTGCTTTTTGTTTCCCTCATATTGATGTAATTGTAGAAATATTTATAATCTATCACCAAGGTATAATCTTCTTAGATTGGACAACTAAATAATCATTATCTGTATTAAACGAAGGTATAACCATGGCTGACCTTCCTACTCATACAATCGTGTTTGAGATATTAACGAGGCTGCCAGCAAAGGATGTAGGTCGTTCTAAGAGTGTATGTAAGCAATGGTATGCGTTATTGTCAACACAAGATTTCGTAAAGATACATTGTTCTCGCTCAGTAGTTTCATCTAACCAGAGAGTTCTACTAATTGACGACCTAACGTGTTCTGTTCGTCCAATCATCTCTAATAACAATGACTATGGTCCAAGCTCAACAGTTACATTTCCATTCCATCACCAAAATAATGATGTCTCAATACTTTCACATTTGAACGGATTGTTGTGTGTTTGCTTGAATGATACATACGAGCTGCTTCTTTGGAATCCAACAACTACTGCTTTCAAGCGTTTGTCAACCCCTGATTCTCATGGATTCTATATAAATAACCTTGATGCCATTGGTTTGTACGTTGACGCTGACGATGATTACAAGGTCTTGCATATAAAGCGTAGGAGTGGTGTACTTGGTGTCTATGTTTATTCTAGGGAAGTAGACTCTTGGAGAAATATTCCTTTCATAACAAGACAAGAGTACCTAAGCCCTCATTTCAATTGGTCAGCTGGCACATTTTGTGGTGGTACTCTATATTTCACTGTTTGCGAATGTTGGATTGGAGGTACGAATGTGGTGATTTGTTTTGATGTTAATTCGGAGCAGTTCAAGGAGATAAGCTTTCCACCCGTTCCTTCTAATGGAATGGTTCAAGGTGTTTTAGTTAATGTAAAAAATGTGCTTCACATGTTTGCTAGCACTGGCATGTTTGAGATGACGCATGACCTATGGACACTACAAGGGGATTACTGGATTAAGGTCTTATCATGTCCTCCGATCCCCCCGATATCATTGTCATTGTGGTGCGATATAACACATTATGTGACAAATGGTAATTGGTTTGTGATGACTAAATTAGGGAAGTTGTTTACAATTGAAATGGATATGAAGCCCTTCGAATGTTTTTATCCCGTTTCTTGGTTTCGAGGTTTTAAGGGTGCGGTGTTTGTGCAGACCATTGTTTCACCAAGTATTTAGATTGGCTTTCACTTAATGTTATCATTATGTATGTCAATGTTTTAAGGATTTGTGTTTTTTTTTTCTCTAAGTCATGATATTCCGTTTAAGTCATGTATTTTAATGTTATCATTATGTATTTCAATGTTATCCTTCGGTTTGTTTTTCTCTAAGTTATGTGTTGGAATGTTGTTATGATTTGAGAATTTCATCATCTATCTATGATGACTCTCTTTTATTTAATTTGCAAGGTATTTGTCATTTTTTCAATTTACAATGACTAATGGACTCTCAAACCCTCGAAATCATGCTTCTAGCTCGAGTGCATCTACTAAAGCTGAAAAACGAAAAGAGTATCAAAAAAGATACTATGCTGCACGCAAAGAAAATAACAAAGTATCTAAATTTGGGAGTGGTGATGCCCCCCAAAGTGCTTCATCAATATCTTTAATGAATAATAGGTCAACAGAAAGGACACCGTTAAGAAGTTTACAAACTAATATTACTCAATTTCTACAAACAACAAATGAGAACGCCTCAAGTGTTTCTACTACAAAATGCAAGGAGTACAATGAAGGATGTTCTAATACACCAAACGATAATGGAATGCGTATTTCAAATGGCAGTCAAGTCAACCAAACCCCGATAGATGATGTAATTGACGTAGTCAGGCATAGAACATCACGAGGTTTCTATTTATTTAACAAAGATTTCTTTTTCGAACTTGACATCTTTTACAACCTTCATTACTTAATACACCAATTTTTTTAGGTATTCAAATTCATCCGCGTACTTTATTACCCCAATTTGCTGAAGTAGTTGATCAACCTTCCCTCCAACATGGGAGCGTAGAAGATGATCCTTATAATTTTGTTTACAATGGTGTACCTGGAGAGCATCGTGTTTTAAAGGAACGAGCCGCATGTCCTAATTGTGGAGCAAAACGATTTCAATTTGAATTTGATACCTTTTGTTGTATGAGTGGGAAAACCGTGTTAGCAAACTTAGAAATTCCAGAGGAATTGTACCGACTTTTCACGTCTCAAGATGAAATTGGAGATTTGTTTAGGCAAAACATCCGTGCTTATAACACCAATTTTTCTTTTGCCTCAATGGGTGTGACATTGGATGATACATTGAACAATATGAGAGACGGCGTATATACTTTTCGTGCACATAAAGGAATATATCACAGAATCGACCAATTAGTTCCGAGGGATGGGACTCCTAGGTACTTGCAGTTGTATTTTTACGATCCTGATACTGAGTTAGATCACAGACTCCGATGGCCAAATCTTGATCGGCGTATTACTCAGATTTTAACACGCGTTCTTTCTACAAACCCATATGTCGATACATTTAGAAGACTTGCGGAACTAGGACCTCTGGACAACTATAGAGTCACTTTGAATACTTCGGTTGAACTTGACCAAAGGGTGTACAACCGACCAACGACATCGGAGGTATATATAATATATTATATTAATTGCAATTATTTAATATAATTGCTTATTTTACTTACTTATAGTTCACAATTATATAGGTTGCTGGTATTTGGGTTGAAGGTAATGACAATATCACTTCGTATAAACGAAGTATTGTAGTGTACGGTAGGTCTGAATATAGACAAACTATTCAGCCGTACTTCAGTTGTTACGATCCATTGTCGTATCCTTTATTTTTTCCTAATGGTGAGTCGGGTTGGCATGCTAACATACCACGTCAAGGAGTATCAATCAATGAGGTTCGCAACAATGACAACATCGAAGGAGAAATGGAAGGTACCAACAATTTGTTATCCTTTTTAAGTGAAGATCATAAAAATAGCGTAATGCGTTTTATTTTTATTAACTGTTTGTTTTAATACATCTTCATCGTTCAGAGGCTAACACACGAAGTGGTAGAACAACCGTGGCTATGCGAGAGTACTACTGTTACAAGTTCCAGATTCGATCTACCGATAATGTGCTTTTGTTCGGTGGTAGGCTGCTACAGCAGTTTGTGGTTGATGTTTACATCAAAATTGAGACGTCACGCTTAGAATTTTGTGAGAGAAACCAGGAAAAAATTCGAGCCGAATTGTACCAAGGTATTGTGGATTGCGTCAATACTGGCGAGGTTCATGCAAACAGAGTCGGGAAAAGAATTGTGTTGCCTGCATCTTTCATCGGGGGCCTCGCGACATGCGACGTCGGTTTCTAGATGCGATGACGTTAGTTCAAGACGACGGCAAGCCTGATGTATTCCTTACAATGACATGTAATCCTAAGTGGCCTGAGATATGTTGATAACTTACATGTTGGTCAAACTGCTACAGATCGTCCAGACCTTGTTTCAA